>NC_050173.1:39946636-40264136 GCF_008315115.2 Sander lucioperca
CAGACCAGGGACACCATGATTCAAAAAAGATTCTCACTCCCATCTCGTAAAATACGGACGCTTGGTCAGGTGCCTTTGTCATTGTTATACACTAAAAGTGTCCTTTAGCGCCATATAACACGCTTTAACTAAACGCGCTTGTTCGGGACTATTGGTGTTCCTTTTGACGCAGTTATGTTAAGGATAAGGTTGTGGGTGGGTTTAAGTTCCGTTAAAGAAGAAAGCAACTTTAGGAAACGTGCCGGGCGGGACACGAACCCTGGTCTCCTGGGTGAAAGTCCTGTGTTTGACCCATCCACCACCCTAACCAACCTCTGTATGCGGAATTTCCCCTTACATACTACTTGCTAAACCCTGTGTAGCTGCTGCGTTCTAAAAACACGCTGAAGGGCGCTTTTTTCGTCGCTTCAGATGCTGACAGCCACTGTCCAAACATCCGTATTTTACGAGTTCGGAGTGAGAACGGGTTGGTGATTCATGCACTTTCACCCATTGTTTTTTGCTAACATGTTTTTTACAATTTGGCAAATCTCTAGTATATTGAAAAGTCATGCCACATTAGGAGTTCCTGTTCACACCATAGCCATGGATGTACAGATAGCAATAATCTGTATTACTGATACTGTAGAAATAGCACATCCTTACATAGCCATGTAGAATTTAAAAGTGTGACCCACTCTACTTAATGGGAAACAAGCTCCCTATAGAGCTCAACAGTGAGCTCCCAGTTTTTGAATGCCTCTGGTTCTGGAAGTGATTTTCCCCATTCAATACCTCCGTTGACATTTCATTAAATGCTTATATGAGGAGTTTTAAGCCTGAAACCACACCAACCAGCTACGAGGTGAATCCTGTCCATAAAACATTTCATTTTGCGCATAAAACATTTTGAAAACGTCAAAAATGTCAAAGGAACAAGATTGCGTACAGGAACGATCAGAGACATCAGTGGTAACAGCAAGTTATAGCTATTCGCAGGTGTGACAACCATTTCTATGGTAGCAGCGAGCTCCACCAATCAGAGATGTCGCTGTTGCGCTTAGGATTGTGATTCCTAATGATGTTTTTCCTAAAACCAGGTTGATTTTATACGGACTTGTGTCTTCTACAGGAGCAGAACGCTTCATTTTACAACCTCACAGCTCGGGGTCAGACTACCTCGGATGGTTTAGACGTTATGTATAATATTCAGAATCCCTATGGAGAAAATGAATGGGATTTTTACTTCCGGAACCACACTGTTAGGCTCTATAGGAAATGTTACATGGTTTTGAATATAGCTGTGCTACTCCAACGCTCCAAGTGAAACTACCTCCTGGGTCTATGCAGGAAAGTGTACACTGGAGGGAGTGCCAAGATCTGAGCAAAGACAAAGAAATACGTTTTTGCTTTTGATTTTTCATTGGATTTGTTGACAATAAGAAATGTATAGAACTAAAAAAGTGCACCTAGTAGAGTGTGATCTCCACCAGGTGTGTCTCCCCCTCTCCCCTCACAAACAAAGAAGAGTTCAATCTCACTCAATTGTCCCTCCTGACTCTGTAAATATAGGGTAATAGTGGGGATTAGGGTTAATATAAGGCCAAAATACTCCGCTGCCGAACGTGGACCTGTAAACTCACCGCCCTGTGTTGCTTCACGCCACTGTCCTATAACCAACCTCGCCGCAGCTGAAAAAGCTCATATTTTCCCACTGGCGCCCGGCTTGTACATCCCGGCTGCTGTAGCAGCTCTAAAGTCAAGTCGGTGGCCTTGTTAACAAAAACAGGGATTTATTCATCTCGTATCGTCCCTAAAAGTTATGGACCATGTCACATCAGGTTTGGAATTGATCTGCAGATGCTCCGGTTCAAAATTAGACCAAAACCTTTTTATGGATGTCAGTTTTTTGAGCCACACAAAAGCCAATATGTAGTCTGCAACAGATGAGCTAAGGCCTGTTTTTAGCCAAACTTATTGCTGCAAAATACCTTTTGCCTCTGATGCAGATGTTGATCACTTGCAGCCCCACCGGCCGGTTAAGGGGAGTGAGGAGTCAGCAGTCAAGAACTGCATAACACAGTCAATAGGTTTTCATAAGTTGTAAACACAGTCAACACTGTTTCCACCACGAGACGTGATGCATATCCAGGCATCTGCTGTCAAACGCAGGCGCTTTTTACACGCATTCACCAGTCCGACTTTACTACTATACTCAACTTTCCTTTTCACTGTGTCGCAATACTCATGCTTTGGTACAGAATGTTGTCTGTGAAAGAATAGTCATTAGTCACATTAGTATACTAGTACAGTGCTCGTTTAAAACATGTCTGAACTGCTTGGCCTTCTGTATTGCTGCTTGCAGCTTTCTCCAGAACCATTGTACCCCAAAATAACTTAGAGAAAGAACTCAAAGCACTTAATATGCAACCCAACTGTATACTACTGACCTACTGTGTACTTTTACTTTAATTTAAAACATTATTCTTTCTGTGCCACCACGCTGCGGAGGAGGGTCTGGCTAGTCCACACAGCATTCCAGGATGGGAGAACAATGTGCTCTGGTTTATTGGCAATTCTACAAATCACAATCGTCTTGGGTGGTGCTTAGCACCATACGGGTCCACGGTGCCTCTGCAAAATAGCCTCAGGAAGGAAGTTGTTTTGGTTGAACATGTGTACGTTCAAAAGTTGTTTTAGTCGTGCAACAGAAAACTCTGATTGGACAGATAGTCTGGATTTACCCTGCAGAGATCTGAGGAGCAGTTAACCATAGTCCTCATAAATCCACTGGAGTTTAAAATGTCAACACAAAGAAAGCCCAGGGCAACGGATTTCCGGCCTAAATGAGTGAAATCGAGTGAAATCTTTGTCGGCAATGGGGCAATCCCAGATGTGGAACATCGTGGATATAGACTGCTACATTTACCTGACAGAGAAATGTTACTGGATATGTTGCCGATTCAGATTTTACTCACAAAATATCACAATTGAAATATGATGCTTTATTATTCATTATACTACCCAGCATTGCATTAGAGTTGAAAGGTCCACCTTGAACAGACATTAAGTAAATGGAAGAACGATTTGAATACAGGACTTGTACTGTGCGGCATCAATAGTTTTACTATTGTAGTTTTACCTAAAAACAACACATTGAGTATTTCTTCTACCACTGCCACTGTAAGCATGACATGGCTTTTCTGCATTTCTTTCATTGTTTTTTCATTCCATATTGTTCTGGGCCTTGGTTGGTCTGTTAAACTGTGAGGAATCCTGATCCTGCAAATGTTTCAGGGTAGCTTACAGTAGAGAGGAAAGAGAGGGGAGAGACATATCTTTCACAATGTGTTCATTGAAAGCACATGTGCAACTACAAAGCAGGCTTTCTAAACAGCTTCCAACAGACTTCTTTCTCTGCCTCAGAAAAAAGCTCAACACATTTTTTCATGTTGTTCTTGTGCCTTCATCCTCCCACTGTTCACAGCAAACATCTGTCTTCTGAATGGGGGCAGCAAGGAAACAGAGCAGGGGAAATTTGATGCAGCAGTAGTTGGAGCTGATAGCAGAGAGGAAAGCTTCACAGCTCTTTTCTTTGCTCTCTGGTGGTGACTGGCCAGGCTTCCCTATTAGACGAGAGAAAGGCCTTGAAAAACACACAAGACGGCACAAGAAGATTACACAGCAGGTACAAACAACAACAAGAGCTCCGGAGCCTTTGTTAACTACCAGGTTGTATTGTCAAACAGCTTTAGTGTGGTCTCTCTTCATTTCAGCACACTCTGGACATTACTTTGCCAGACTTTATGCATTGTACATTGTGATAATGCAGTAGAAATTGCTTACTCATATGGATGTCTACTTCTGAGCATGATGCGTTTATGTGCTGCGAAAAGCTCTGAAATCAGAAACATTACAATTAGCTGCTGAATGTAATTGCAGTGACGCCAGAGAACAAAATAAGTCTTATTTATTAAGGAGTTGGAAGTCTTCTGTAGCCAGTGAGCTAAACACAAATAAGCTAGCCCGGCGACTGTGGCTCAGGTGGTAGAGCGGTTGTCTACCAATTGGAAGGTCTGTGGTCCGATCCCTGCAGTCCCGTGTCGAAGTGTCTTTGGGCAAGACACTGAACCCCAAATTGCTCCTGATGCTCATCAGGCATCGGTGTGTAAATGTGTGTGGATGTTTATCTGATGAGCAGGTGGCACCTTGTATGGCAGCCATGGCCACAGTGTATGAACATGTCTGAATGGTGAATGGTTCCTGTACGATGTAAAAGTGCTTTGAGTAGTTGTTAAGACTAGAAACGCTCTACATAAATACAGTCCATTTACCTACATCTCTCCAGATAAGTTACACAATTTATTGAAGAGACATATTTGTACCATGGACTTCACTCATAATTGTCTACAAAACATGCCTTATTTGTGCAGCAGTTTATACTCCAACAAAGGAGGGTTAAATAAAAGTTGGGAAATAGTCTGCATTTATACAGCACTTCTCTACCTTAGTGGACAAATCGCTTTACAATGTGCCTCTCATTCACACACACCAATGGTGGGAGAGCTGCCATAGGTAGCAACTTTGTCTTGCTCAAAGACACTTTGACATGCGACAGGAGGAGCTGGATCAAACCGTCAATCTTGTGGATAAAGGACGACTTGCTCTACCTCCTGAGCCACAGCCACCCCAACATAAAATGGAGGTTAAATACAGGGTCTGTATGACAAATACAACCCAACGGCCAATAAAACCTCCCCAAGACTAGAACTCCAAATATTCACCTGCCAAAACATATTACACTGACCCTTACACTGCTTTTAAAGTCCAACAGCATTACTATAATGGCCAGCATTAAAAGTTTTCCCATAAGTTATTTCACCTAGGTCCAATCCAATAGATACAGTATATTGTCATTAATAAATCATCTTCGTAACTAGATACAGGATATTATCATATATAAATAAATCATTGTGAACATTTAGACCAATTCACTGATTCACAAAATAACTTGTTTTGTTGTAAACGGTGTTCTAGTCCGTTTGCTGCCTTCGCAAACCAACGGACAAAAAAATGACAACACCAACACTTTAAAAGTAGCCCAATTATGCGGGGAAACTGCCGACCTGGCAACCCTGTATACACTCTTACAGTGACATGATGATTGTTCATTTTGGCAGGTAAACAGAAATGCTTGCTTTTCCGTAGGTGGAAATTATCAGGAGTTACTATGCAAACAGAAAAAACACATATTTTCCCCATGCTGTTCTGGTCTGAGAGTTTCCCCTCAAGAATGGTGAAATGTTTTCAACTGTCAACGTGTGTGTCTCCCGGGCAGATGTGCCTCTGGCAAGTGTATAATTACAACTCCAATCTGCAATCTTTAGTGTCAAAAGTCCAAATATGTTTGGCTTCAGTGGCCAGCAGTTCAGGAAGGCGCTGTTTAATTCTCTGGTCATAATTCAGTGGTCAGAGCAATTTGTGTGCAGCGCTGCAGATGTCACAGTCCCTTCCTGATCATTTTTTTTCTTCTTGGGTCAAATACTCATCAAAACGTGCTGGTGCCCTAGTTTAAAATCCCATTTCACATACAATTTTCCTCCAAAGTAATACATAATGGAAGGTCTGTAGTCGTCTTGATGAGATAACAGTACGTACATGGATAAAGGTGCTACCCTACACATGCTGACAGTATTTGATAGTGTTGTTGCAAAGTCTGTGGTCACGCCGTGGTAGCATCCAGAATTCACAGCTCCCTAAATTCTGAGGAATTCTAATCAGACATGTATGTGTTAGATATTCACTGTTGTTTGTGTAAAGAAGGAGAGCAACAGAACGTTATGTTGGCAGTGAGACATTTTAAGGTCCTTTACACACTGGGGCGTGACAAATAAGCAATGCCAATTTGCACCTTTTGTTCAACATAATGTTCAAATATTGGCGCTAGCTCATCGACCATGTCGCTGGGACAGTTTGAACTCCTTCTGGGGACGCTGCTGAAGCGACAGACAGAAAGTGATGGGAGATGTGGTGTAAATGTGGGTGGTGATGGAGCAGTGGATATGACACGTACCTTTGGTGTGGGAGACCTGGGTTCAATTCCCACTGTGATACAATGTGTTCCTGAGCAAGACGCTTAACCCCTAGTTGCTCCAGAGGTGTGTGACCTCTGACATATATAGCAATTGTAAGTCGCTTTGGCTAAAAGTGTCAGCTAAATGACATGTCATGTAATAAATGGACAATGCCACTGTGGCTTCTGTTAAGATGTGTGTTTGTCTGGTGTTACAACCTTGGACAAGGACTGAATTATTGCTCGTTATCCACTTTTGAGTTGCACAAATTATTGTTGGTTTGTTGTTGTTGTCAGTGCTATGTGATGATCTCGGAAGCAGCAACCTTAAACACAGGCAGTTCACCTGGTATTTAAGCCAGGAATTAAAACTGTCTTTAACTTTGAACATTATTGCCACTGTGCTTTTTCACCCACCATGTCTTAAATTTACAAAAAACATTACAAAGCAAGTTTCCTTGCAACCTTAGGTTTTCATATCACATCCCTGTATGTGAAGATCCTTCACTTGTCCATTGTATTAAACTTTGAAACCTTAGGTTGTCCCATTTCCCCGTCTGGAAGTCATCAAGAAAGCTGCATATCTTTAGGTGCTCCCAAAAAGCCAAACTAAATTACATACATGAACGTTAAGGAAGACACTAATTTGACATATTTATTTACAAGTTTTTCAAACAGGTCCGGGGATATTTTCAGTAGTTTCCTCTTGTGCTTTTAACTACACCTTATATTTTCTTTTCAATTTGTTCCATTTATTTAACACGTGTGTGGGGCTGACGAGGCATCTTTTTCAGTAATATTTACTGGCCACATTCGTGAAATAATTACTGCCATAAAATGTTCGTGGTATCCATTTACATGTGAATTGATGTATTTGTATTAATTTATTTGTGCACAGAAAGATGAAATATAAAAGAGAAATCAAAAAAGGCTTGCCTTTAATCTAGTTCAATCTGCAGTTGGGAAGGGCTATTACTTAAAAATTGAAAGAAATCACATGGAAACACAATGTTTGGGTTCAGGGCTGCGCTTTTCAAGCCAGGAAAAAGCATACTATTCAAGCGACACAGAAACAGAGCAGCAGAGGGGTGAGTATGACATGTGAATGAAAGCTTTTTGAGAACGTACGGTATTCTCTAACACATTGAAAAACCAAGCCCATCTTATGATGGGAACTGCCGCGACGCCAAATCGGCCCAGGTGCGTAAATGGCCCTTTCCTTACTTCCTGCCCCCCTACTTATGGTGCCCACCCCTCTTCGACGTCGGCCATTTTGATCTCAACTACACATTTTTGTGACTGCATCTTGCATGCGGTGACAGAATCTGTCCACAGACAGACAGACAGGGTAAGGGTTGGGGTAAGGGTTAGGGTAAGGGTTGGGGTAAGGGTTGGGGTATGTGTTCTCAGCTTTAGCTCTCGTGTTGTCCTTAGGTTAAATTTTAACCCGTTTTTTTATATCAGAAATATGTGTTTCTTCCAACCAAATTGCCTACAATAACTTGGATGCATGCATGTACATTGTATGGAACCAATACAACATTCTTTGTAGGTAAAATTAATGATTACTTCCATTGAATTGTGGTTGTTTTATTGAATTTCATAGCATTTGAAATTTTTTTTTTAAATGGTTTTAAAACACTATCCAGACTAGACTTTGACATAAACCAGTCTGTGATTCACTCAACATTCTCTGATCTTAACTATTAGTCAAACCAATTCATAATTTCTGCATTTTTAATTCACAAATTAGGTATAATGTCATTTAAATTAGGTTTATTGACCATACATTTAAAAAAGCATTGACAAAAAGTGACAAAAACGTTTAAAAAAGCGTCAAAAACATAAAAAAGCGACAAAAAAAAGTTCATTTTCAACTTTGACCCAGAAGGACAACAAGTTCATGGTTGACAGGAATACAACACAAGGGTTAAGCTGTGAAGTAATGGATTAAAATCACTGTTCCAACCAGAGACATGTGGATTTCCTCAGTCAAATCACCTCCATTTTTCACTTTACGTTCCTTCAACTCTTTCTTAAATATTCTACCTCTCCTCCACCCTCCTTTTTTGGGACTAGTAGTTGTCACCTCATTATGTGCTGCCTAATGTTGCAGGTAATTAGTCGAGTCTGTCTCTTGCTGGAAAGTAAAGAGAAGCAGAGCCAGGCGGAGCTGCAAGAGGCCCACTGACACCATCTTCAACACTTTAATATATGCTAATAGAAAAGACATTTATCTGCATAGTTTTACATAAGAAAGGGGCCATCTGTCTAGGGTTTTTAATAATTTTCTCGAAAAAATGTCAGAGAAAGTCATAACTTAGGTGTAACGCAGAATAACATTTGCACTCTTATCTTCAGTGGCCGTGATCTATTTTAAAAATTGATTAATTAAAGAGTAAGAAAAAGAGGAGGCAGGGAGATGGGGCGAATACAGAGCAGTGTGTGATGAGAAATAGATGACCTCTATCAGAATAACTTTAGGTCAGAGGATCATTCATTAGGTGCTGAATGCATCAGTAAATCACTGTCAGATTAACTGTAGTACCTTGCTGTAATTACTGTACACAAATGGCGAACATGGTTGGTAGCCTCATTCATACACCAAAGATCTTTTATTTAGTGCTTTGGTTTTTTCCAAATTCAGACCAAATGCTTCCCGTCCCCAAAACCTGAGAGGTATTTACAGGTTGAACATATGTTCCTATCTAAATATGACGCTAAAGGAGACTTTTTGCATCATTAACAAACGTCAAAGGCACATGACCAAGCGTGGCTTTTTGACGCGGCGGGAGTGAGATTGTGTTGTTTAAACTGACCTCATATTGGCTGTGAATTAACATGGCTGTGTTAACTACTGTTTCTTTGGTTATTATCTTACCAGCATGCATAAAAAAAACAATGATTTGGCAGGTGTTTTCCGGTTTATGTAGAATATAGATTCTTTTTTTATAGGCTCGTATTAACAAGACTCTCGCCATCTTGCCATAGCTAAACAAGCTAGCTGGAAAATAATGGATTAGCAAGAAACTTTGATCTGGTCAATTTTGGATTCAAGTGACAAACATGACAAACAAATCCCTCATTTCTGACTGGGAAACAGATATTCATACCTGCTGTTTCATTTCTGCTGCTATTTCACAATCAGATGTCAGACTCAGACATAATATAACTGCGCCCCAACAATGTTAAGATCAATGTATAATTGAAATGACGATTTCATTTATTAAACTTAAAACAGTGAATCAGCTTATTAGAGATACAGTATGTCCACTGCCTATGCACACAATTATCACAAACTGCTGAACAAAGTCTACATTTGACGTGTCTGCCACATGTTGGGAAGGAAATTGTGATGATCAGTGATCAATTCATGTTGTGGTAAAGTTTGGATTTCCAAAGTGACGCTCCAAAGTCTACACTATGTCAGGTTAAAGACACAGGTACACAGTGCACAGTGCACACTGAGTGAGAAGCCGAAATATGTGTGTTCTGTCAGGCCATGGCACTCATTAAAGTGAGGCTTAAAAGACTGCACCACAGTCTGTAACATGCAGCCACAGTCCTACTACACTTCAAAATCATCACATAAAAGATGGTAGAGTAAAAACATGAAACACCCATATTCACTCCTTGAACGCTGGTGCTAAATTTCTCTTTTAAGTAGCTTCAAAGTTGGAAAATGTTTTTCATACTGAAGGATACATATTCACATTGACACACTTCAATGAAGCTACCGTATATCATGCATCGTGCTTCAAATGAAAACGTTCTTTACGGATACTTTTATTTACCCTTTTCCAAGGAATTCAGCAGTCTTTAAAAACCTTCCTATGTTAAAATACTTGAAGTACTCAGAGTTTACGTTTGCATGCAGACAAGAAACCAGGTTAACATAACGAGACAAGACTTTAACATGCACTGTAGTAACCTGGTTCTTTTAAATCCATCCACGTATACATGCAGCAGGTCAGCAATCAGATATCTCTTCCACACCGACTGATATTAACTGATGTTTTTATGTCTTTATTTTGTCAACGCATTTGGACTGACACCTTAATGAGACTGAAATGTGCCTGAAGGTATCTGTGGAGCTGTGGAAACGGAAAAGGTTTTTTGAACTTTGAATGAAATTATATTGAATACAAGGAAGCATCTTTATACTAGGGGTGACGCCGAATAGTTGAATATTTGATGCTTTGAACGGCGTAAAGCCCAGTTCAGACCAAAGATTTGCGCCGAGACGTGTTGAAAATTGCAACTACTTGCAGCGCGCCGGTCTGTAAGCTTCAGCCAGCCTCTGTCCAAAACTCTGCCATTACGACCAGTCGAACCAGTCTGTTACATAGAAATAAAAATGAATTATGGATCATTTTATTTCCATATTTATGAAACGATGATCATGCCATTTTGGCTATAAGGGGGTGCTCAACAGACTATTATGTTATAAATGTCAACATACTGCTGTAAATAAAAATGTGAAAAGAAAGAAGCTTTTTAATATATATTTTTTAAAGTGTATGAATAAATCCAACTGCCCCATTTCACTTTCCATGATCCGTGACCGACGGTACCCCCCCTCAACAATATGCTTCTATCATTACAGTGATAGTCTTTGTCCTGCACACTCACACCCCACATACACCTGGCATCATAATGCGTCTCGTATCCAGATTCTATCTAGATGTAATTTAACTAGATTACATTTACACCTGGCAATAATATGTGCCGCACCGCCGCACGCCGGCCACAGCACACTGCTGGGTGGAGAGACATGTTCCAGAGGTCCGCTGTTTGAAATCCAGTTTCACAAATATACTTTTTGTCCAACATAGTTAACTGATTCAGAAATCCATAATTGAACATTGTATAGCCACCTCTTGTGAACAGCCAAATCAACCATATATGCAATAAATATTTTGGGCTTTTTACATCAGACATTTTGGCAGTTGAACACAGATGTAACATATCAGTCCAAGGACGTGTCAATAAAGCACGTAATGTAAGGAACTTAATGCAACCATGTATAGTTGCATTGATAAGTTAAGCATAAGAGCTCTTGAAAGTTTTCTTGATAGAAACATCTAGCTGCTGCTGCTACAGCACAAAGTAAAGTTACACAAGATAACAACATGACCTTAGAAAGAAAATTTCCTCAGACGGTCTTTTTAGTCTGATGTCTGCAAATTGATAGTGTGCTAGTGTCGTATCATGTCATCTTCTCATGAATGTAGACTTTGGGAAATGCATAGTTTCCTATGTGAGGCTGTCGACGTGTTTGCTATTGTCTGTGATAGGGAGCAGAATACAAGAGACAAAAGCTGGAATGAAATGAATGAAAAGATGCAAAGGGAAATGTGAGGTCAGCAGAACCAGCGTCTTGAGGCGGCATTAACGTCTTATTTAAAATGAAGTGCTGGGAGCTATGACAGTGCTGACCTGCATCGTAGTCTCACCAGCTTCATGGAGCAGTAAATCTAATAATTCATGCTTCTTTGGTGGTTGAGCAGTGACTTAGCTCTGACCGTGTTTGGGAGGGGTCACTGTTCATGATGCTGTAGTTCCTGTTACTGCAGGCTCCACAGTGTGTAATGGAGTCTTTTCCATCTGACTACCTTAAACTGTTTCGCTCTCCTCTTCATGTAACAGTTCACGTACAGTGAGCCTCAAATCACTGTAGTGTGTGGATGGTACTGACTCCAGTAAAGACAGATGGACAGGACTTACATTCATCTATTTACAATAATAATTACAACAAAACCAGATTAATAGTATGTAGTCTCACATTGCCAGACCCATATCCACAGCGCTGTGGATTAAGATCTGGCTACACCACAGATGCATTCTGGGATAGGAGAAAAAAACACTCTGGGTTGTTTGCATTGCTTTAAACTAATCACAATGGTCTTGGGCAGCGCTAAGCTCCGGACGCAGTGACGCTGGCTCTGCTAAATAGCTTCAGGAAGGAACTGGTTTTGTTGGAACATTTGCACCCCGCAAAAGAAAACGCCACATACAATATTAAATGAAGTTAACTGTTCACACAATACAGTAACGTGAGCTATTTAAATTAGCTGGAGACATGGTTAAACCTGATTGGCTCTTACCAGTGTATAAGATGTTCGACTCCATGGAGCTCCAACATGCGTTAAAGTTAGTTAGAACATTGTAATCTTTCTTCCTTTTTGTTTCCAAACTCTTTTATTAAACATCCCTTTTGAAGATTATTAATCTGTGTTGGTTGGCTGATGATCAATGTTTTGAGTGGAATGGCTTTCTATTGGATCAGACACCTTAGTGTGTCTGTGTGTGTGTTGTTGGGACATCATGTAAACAGTGGCTGACAGCCCGTATGATAATGCGCTATTTAATATCGTGAAATGCACAAGCCTCTAATTCACACATCCGACCATGTGACCTAATGCTGTCCGAGCTCATTCCTGTCACCGGGACGTGCACTTTTCCCAAACACTCAGGGATCTGAAAGCATCTGATGGGTGTATTCAGCCATACGGCCGTTGATTCTGAAGACCTGTGAAAAGGGTAGAGGAAGTGAACAGAGATTGGGACCCGGACTGAGCGCAGAAAACAGATGGAAAGCAGTGTCTCTGATTGGTTGTGGTCAAGCATGCAGGCGAGCCGTAACCAACAGCTGGGAAAATGCAAATGGTCAATTTTCTACCTATTGCTCCCATTCTGCTGTTGGAGTGAAGGAGCAGATGCATTGTGAGTGTGTGCCTAATGAAATCACTGATAGGCCTTCAGGGATAGAATCACACACACACACACACACACACACACACACACACACACACACACACACACACACACATAAGAACTGAGAGGAAAGTAATGTAAACACTGGGGATTAATATTTTTCAGTAACACTTAATTTGAGTTTCAGTCAGTTTTCAATTTCAGTCAAAATGCTTTGGTCATATTTCAATCAAGCAATATGCATAAACTTATGGGTTCCCACCCTGACCGCTTTAGTGTCATAAACTTACACTGGACTAATATTAACTGGGCCCTCAAGTGATCTGTTATAATTGCGGAGGTAGTCTATGATCTTAGACTACCTACCTTTATGAACATAAACTTTGCATGCAACTTCAACTTCGCTGTGAAGAATCTGAAATGCAAAGTTGATGTGTCTGATAAGAACAGCTTTATGGAAGTGATATTTGACAATTTTTCATTGAATAAAGAAACAAAATTCCCTAAAGCAAGTAATTTTGTGCTTTTAAAGGCATTCTATTAAGCCCAGATGGATTCCATATCCTGTCACCGGGAATCCTTATTGTGGGGCATATTGTGCTACTGCAGTCAGAGCGGAGCTAAGCTAATGCTATTAGCTAAAGTTACTGTGTTGACCTGGCATCAGTAAGTTACACACAAAAGCATATCAGACACTTAAAATAACAATCTGAGCCTGTCAGTGGCAAGAACAGCACTTTTAGTGGACGAACACTGACGATGCACATTTGTCTTATAGGGTTAGTTACAGCCCGGATAGCAGCTGCCCTTTGTAGCGTTCTCGTTCAACCCGCGAATTTCAAATGCATGGGAAAATAGGTTCTAGGTTGAAAATACAGAAATTCCCCTTTAAGAATCATGGACAGCACTGTACACGCTGTCCTCGTCTTATACACAATGCAGGCAGGTCTTCCAGCTGCTGTTACATCTGCGCTTGTCACAATGTGACCGACATGCACGGCTAATGAAAGTTTCCTGGTGGAACTATTGCTTGAGAACTTTGGTTCCACATTAGTTGCATTGATCTTCACAGACTACAAAATATAACATGCTAAAACGGGTCACCAAATACACTTTGGTGGCAATTAATATACCTGGGCGGCCCACCCGAGTAAGGTCTATACCTGGGAAACACTTACATATTTTCAGTACGCAGGCAATAGAATTAAAAATTAAATGTTCTTTGCAATTGTAAATGTTCTTTACACCTGTGTCTGCACCCCCCAGTGGCAAAGAGGCCCCAGGAATGTGACTAGAATGCCTCTGCAGAGATCCGGGCCGGGCTAAATGAGATCACTGTTTTTAATTTGGATTTAGTTGCATAGAGTCGAAAAGCTCTCAGTATAACAAACAGGTGGGACATGTTATGTTGCAGAAAACAGCTGGCTGAAATGGTTTTCATGCATTACTTATGTATATGTTTTCAGGAGCAATCTCAACTCTTAAATAATGTAGGTGAGCTATGTAGAGCTCAGGCCGGATGTCAGGAATGGAAGTCAAGAGAAATGTTGGTCATGCTACTCCTTTAAAAGGGAAATAACCTTATTTGTGATATACAAATATAGCGTTACATTGTGTTGTGTATGATTAGGTTCTTGTTGAATTGATTTAAAGTTATAAATAGGCTACCTTTTCTGCACTTTTCCAGCCAGTAGAGAACAAAAAAGGCCAGGGCCGGAGTGGGACTCATTTTCAGCCCTGGAGTTTCATACTGTAGACCAGGTGTCAAACTCATTTTAGTTAATGGGTCACATACCCCTAATTTGATCTCAAGTGGGCCAGAGCAGTAAACCGCTCCAGAAAGATCAGAAACTTTATCTGCCACAGAGTTTCTTGTCAGCTTGATGTTGGCAAACGCAAGTTGCTTCTGAAAAAATAATGTTACGGACCCGGTAGAGAGGGGTAATAATCCGAGAAAACATTTGGAATTTCTAAGATTAAAGTCGTAAAATTACGGCAAAAAGAACCGGGATATTCTCGGAGATTAAAGTGGTAAATTGGAATTGGAATGAATTACTTCTCTGCAATTTTCACACTTTGCAAAGTCATCCAGTGGGCCTGTTTGGACCCTTTGGAGGGCCGGTTCTGGCCCACGGGCCGTATGTTTGACACCCCTGCCTTTGACTCTCAATATTCACTCAATGAGCAACCCTACCTACCCACTCTGTGGAGTTATGGGCTCATGGTGCTTGGCTCTTCACTGTCACTGTTGTCACACAATGTCTATATGTTGGTCTCATTCAAATTTCCATCTCGCACCTTCAACTTGTGCAAAATGCCCCGATGTTCTTGTTTTCGCGGGCACAACAGGTCATTGCGGTCATCCAGTCAACTGGTTTTAGAAATCCCGAGGTCGAGGGACAAACTATTTGATCATGGTTTTGCTGCCCTGAGACTTTGGAACAGGTTACCCCCTGACATTCGCATGATTACAGATGTAGCTCTTTTTAAATCCAAACTCAAAACTTTTTATACATAGTAGTGGTGTGACATTTTCCCTTTCTTCCTCTTGCTTTAATGTAACCTTTTCTAATTTTACTGTATGCTATGTTTTATTCTTTTTAATGTTCTTAATTCTTGGTCCTTGATATAAAGCACTATGGATACCTGCTGGTTGCTGTAAAGCGCTTTTTAAATAAATGTTGATTGATTGATTGTTAGCAGCGAACTGGACTAAGGGCTGCTGCTGAGGAGCTACAAGAAAAAGTTTGATTCATTCCTGGTTTGCAGGCAACGTTGTATTATGGTTTGCGCGACCGCTAGCACTGCTCTTAACTACCTCAGCTTACCCATCTCATCGTCTTCATTTGCCGTTTCACTCTCAAACTGTGTGCTGGTTTTAATGAAAAAGTTGCTCAGTTTAGCACATCTGGTCGCGTCACTTTCTGGACCTTTCCGTTTTTAATTGTGGTCTTTTCAGCACAGTTTTTGCGCTTTCCAATATCAGTTTTAATAGCTTCTTTTTGCTCGCATGTCACGGTCGCATCCTCCATCAAGCACCGCTGACTGAAGTGTACCAGGTGATGGTTTGGCAGTACTATGACTGAACACCACCGGCCCTCGCGCCCAAAAAAACAGACCGCTCCCAATTAGCCAATCTGTGTGTGTGTGTGTGTGTGTGTGTGTGTGTGTGTGTGTAACGAGGGATGGTGGTAACTAATCAGCCCTGTTGGTAAACACTTGAAGATTGACAGCCAAATCTGGGAGAATATAATCCACTGGGCTTAAAGGCTCAGGCTGTTCTTAGCATACAATTTGAAGAGTGCAGTGGTGTAGATCACAATTAAACCTCTCTTTAGTGTGTGTTAGAAAAAGTCTGTGTGTCTCTGTGTGTATTCAAACATAAATGAGAAGGTGACAGTCCTCTTTAGGAGTAGTGATGTTATAGCTAGGGAAAGGGGAAGCACCATAAAACCAGTTGGAATTAGTAAAATAAAATAATTGAATAACAACAACAACTTTTACAGACACAAAGAGACAAACTAAAAAGTTCAAACCATATGAATCAATATGACCTAAAGAGGACCCGGGAGTCCTGTGTGTGACCTATATGCTATAATAGTATCAGGAATGTTATTTATGTGACTCATTTTATAAAACACTAACTTTTCTAAATAGTATTATTTCTATAGCTTGGTGTGGATGTGCGCAATCAGATGGCAGGTTGTGTGTTGACTGTTGAACTGCCAGCCGCGTTCTTATACAGCAGCAGTCAGATAATGCAGAAAACAGACCAGCTGCTTAATTGGAATGTATGTGGACTGAAGAGTTCAGTAAAACGTGTTCACTCATATTAAAGCCTTAAAAGCAGATATTATTATAAGCAGATAGATTTTTTTGCAGGAAACCCATTTATAAATTGAGGATCAAAAGAGACTGCATAAGTCTTGGATTAGCCACATATTTCACTCAAAATGCAATACAAAAGCTAGAGGTGTAGCAATATTGATTAATAATAGAATTCAATTTACAGCCTCAGATATAAAATTAGACCAGTATGGAAGATACATCATTTTGACAGGAACCTTATTTCAAACTCCAGTTTATGCTTCCAACTGGGACAACGTTGAATTCATGAACAGACTTCTGTCTTGATTTAAACACCCATAAACGTATTCTCAGTATAAAATATTGTTGGAAAGAAAAATTTATTCTCAGAGAGGATATCAACTTTTTTTCTTAATCCTTTACTTGATTGTTCCCATCCCAAAAAAAATGGAACTGTATCCATAAGGATTTTGTCAGCGTTTATGGAAGATAATGGGTGTATTCAGATTCAGAGTGATTCTTTATTGTCCTCAATCTGTCACGATTTACTAAAGCGGAACCTAGAAGCAGACCAGGACAAGGTGAGTAGAATAAAGGTGAGTATTTATTTAGTGACTTGAATGTGGAAGCAGGAGAATCCAGGTGACGGAGCAGGCAGTGGAGGTGAGTAGGTGGGAAGGAATGAGCAGATCCAACGTTGTTTCTGATGCAACAGACGAACAGGCAGAGGTGGAGTGAATATCCCGGGAGAGTAACTGCAGACAGTGGAAATGAAGGTAAGTTCACAGCAAGCAAAAATAACAGAGCAGCAAAACTAACTTTTAGCAGACTGGGGCTGATACGCAGGCACAACATACTGTTAATGGCTAATGATCCAGCAGGGAATGGATGTCAGGTCAGAGCTTATGAAGTGAAGAGGTGATGATCAGGACCAGGTGTGCAGATAGCTGATGAGATGCAGGTGTGGGTAATTGAGAGATCTCCCGCCTTGCTTCGTCGCCAGGCAACCAGACAGGGTGCGTTCAGGAAACTCAGGAAAACAGACTCCAGGACAGAATACAGGCAACTCAGGCAGAAAACAGACTCAGGAAGCGGGACAGTACCCCCCCCTCCGACGAACGCCACCAGGTGGAACACCCGGAGCGCCAGGATGGAGGCAGTAGAAGTCACGAAGGAGGTCAGCATCAAGGATTTGATGCCGAGGAATCCAACTCCTCTCCTCAGGACCATAACCCTCCCAGTCCACGAGATACTGGAAACCCCGACCCCGCCGTCTGGAATCCATGATGCGGCGCACCGTGTAGACAGGACCACCTCCGATCATCCGAGGAGGAGGAGGATGAGGAGGAGGGGGCAACAGAGGACTGTGGAGAACAGGCTTGAGGCAGGAGACATGAAAGAAGGGGATGGACTCTGAGCGTCTTGTGCAATTTGAGTCGAACCACAGCAGGATTAATGACCTTCTCCACCACAAACGACCAATGAACTTAGGTGCCAGTTTCCTTGACTCTGTCTGCAGAGGAAGATCCCATGTAGCCAACTAGACCTTATCTCCGACAACATAAGTGGGAGCTGGGATATGGCGACGATTAGCCTGGAGCTGATACCGGTCGGAAACTCTAAGGAGGGCCTTTCTGGCCCGATGCCAGGTCCAGTGGCAACGGCAAATGTGGACTTGGACAGAGGGAACTGAGAGATCCTTTTCCTGAGAAGGAAACAAGGGAGGCTGGTAGCTGTAAAGGCACTGGAAGGGAGACATCCCAGTGGCAGATGTAGGCAGAGTATTATGGGCGTACTCGACCCATGGCAACTGAGAGGCCCAAGAGGTGGGGTTGGAGGAGACAAGGCAGCGAATCGTGGACTCCATCTTCTGGTTGGCTCTCTCAGCCTGACCATTAGATTGGGGGTGAAATCCAGACGTGAGACTGACTGTAGCTCCAACGGCCAAACAGGAGGATTTCCAGATAGCTGAGGTAAATTGAGGACCACGGTCGGAAACTATGTCACTGGGCAGACCGTGGACCCTGAAAACTTCCCTAACTAGGATATGACGGGAGGATATGATACTGACGTCTCAGTGGCAGAGGGAAGTTTGGAGATGGGCACAAAGTGGGCAAACTTGCTGAATCTGTCCACAATAGTCAGAATAACAGTGTTCATATCAGAAGAGGGCAACCCAGTGACAAAGTCCAGGGCCAGATGCGACCATGGTCGCCGGGGAGTAGGTAGGGGGTGAAGAAGTCCAGAGCTGGGCCGATTGGTACTCTTATTCTGCGCACAAACTGGACAGGCAGCAACAAACCTCTGGGTATCTTCTCCCATGGCAGGCCACCAAAACCGTCTGCGTAGTAACGCCATAGTCTGAGCCACACCAGGGTGACAAGCCATCTTGTTGTCGTGGGCCCACTGGAGAACAGCAGAACAGGCAGACTATGGCACAAACAACCAGTTTGTCCGTTACCGGGACTGGGCTGCGTCCGAAGGGCCGCCATAACCTCCTCCTCAATCCTCCAAGTAACTGCTCCAATGTCCCGGGAGAAGAATCGTCTCAGTCTTGGCCCCACTCTCCTCCGTCTTCGAGAACATCCGGGACAAGGCGTCCGCCTTGCCGTTCTTAGAGACAGGTCAGAAAGTCAGAGAAAAATTTAAACGTCCAAAAAACAAAGCCCACCTGGCTTGACGGGAGTTGAGACGTCTAGCAGATTGCACATAAGCAAGATTCTTGTGGTCAGTCCAGACAATAAACGGTTGCTCTGCCCCCTCCAACCAGTGGCGCCACTCCTCCAAGGCAAGTTTAACAGCGAGAAGTTCCCGGTTTCCCACATCGTAATTTCTCTCCGCAGGCGAAAGACGACGAGAGTAGAAAGCACAGGGATGGAGCTTACTGTCAGTGGAGCTTCGCTGGGACAAGATGGCGCCAACCCCCACATCAGACGCGTCCACTTCCACGACAAACTGACGGGAAGTGTCAGGTTGAGAGAGAATAGGGGCGTTGGTGAATCGGCTCTTCAATTCCAAGAATGCTCGGTCCGCCTCAGGATTCCAACAGAAGGTTCTGGTGCTAGAAGTCAGGGCAGTTAATGGAGCGGCCACACAGCTGTAATCACGGATGAATCTTCGATAGAAATTCGCAAACCCCAGGAACCTCTGGAGCTGCAATCTCGTACCGGGCTGGAGCCAATCAAGAACCGCCCTAACCTTCTCTTGGTCCATCTTAATCTTTCCCTTGGAGATGATGTATCCGAGGAAGGATGTGGTGTGGTCGTGAAAGTCACACTTCTCTGCTTTCAAACAGGCGGTTCTCCAATAATCGCTGCAGGACCTGCTTGACATGCTGGATGTGGCTGGAAAGCTCCTTAGAGAAAATGAGAATGTCATCCAGGTAAACAAACACAAAAAGACCGATCATATCTCTCAGAACGTCATTCACCATACTCTGGAACACAGCTGGAGCATTGGTCAGTCCAAACGGCATCACTTGGTACTCAAAATGTCCCATAGGTGTATTGAACCCAGTCAACCACTAGTCCCCCTCTCTGATACGGACCAGATGATACGCATTGCGTAAATCAAGCTTAGTGAACACAGTAGCACCCTGTGAGGAGTCAAGAGCAGAGTTCATCAAAGGCAGGGGATACTTGTTCTTGACAGTGATATCATTCAAACCCCGATAATCAATACAAGGTCGAAGAGAGCCATCCTTCTTACTTACGAAAAAGAATCCAGCTCTTAGGGGTGATGACGAGGGATGAATGAGACCGGCAGCTAGAGACTCCTTTATGTAGGTCTCCATGGCTTCGCGTTCAGGTCGAGAGATACTGTATAAACATCCCTTGGGATAAGCAGCTCCAGGGATCAGTTTTATAGCACAGTCATATGGTTGGTGGGGAGGAAGAGACAGAGCCTTCTGCTTGCTGAACACTTCACCCAAATCGTGATAGGTTTCAGGAACTAGGGACACATCTGGAGGAGCAGAATCAATGACCTGACTGGGAACAGAATGAGAACAGGCAGTTTTAAGGCAGTTAGCTGACATTCAATACTCCAACTAATTACCTTGCCAGTAACCCAATCGAACGTGGGATTGTGTTCCCTCAGCCAGGGGTATCCAAGAACCAGTGGGGCACGGGGAGATGGCAGAATGAAGAAGGAGATTAGCTCCGAAAGATTACCTGACAGCAGCATTTTAACAGGTTTAGTCCTCATAGTGATACGTGCCAGAAGTCTGCCGTTCAGAGTGGTAGCTTCAATGGCTTCTGGTAACTGCTCCTTGGAAAGCCCCAGCTGTTCCACCAAGTCGGCATCCATAAAGCTGTCATCAGCCCCTGAATCGACTAAAGCGTTTATCTCCAAAGTTTGACTGTTGTTCATGAGGGTAGCAGGAAAACGGGGTCTGACAGAGATGTTGGGAGACTGAAACTGACTTGCTAAAAGTCCTCCCAAACTTAGCGAGCCCGGCAGTTTAACGGGCGCTGGATACAAGCGGCGATGTAATGCCCCGGGTTACCGCAGTAGAGGCAGCTGTTGGTCTCACGTCTACGTTGGCGTTCCTCCTTGGTTAACCCGTGCCGCCCCAGCTACATGGGTTCAGTATCTGAAGGTAGAAACTCTCATTTACTCTCGTGTGGTGAAGAAAGGTCAGCTCGTTCTAGTCTATTCCCAGACTTGGATGGTAACAGAGTAGATGACTGGTTGGAAGACCCCCATCGTTTCTCCCTCCTTCTCCCACGACATCTGTTATCCACCCAAATAGATAACGCTACCAAACTGTCCAGGTCACTAGACTCAGGATAAGAAATCAGTTCATCTTTAAGTTGCTCCGTCAACCCCTGATAAAAAGCGGCTTGTAGTGACTTCTCATTCCACCCACTCTCTACAGCCAATGTCCTGAATTCAATCACATAATCTGCTACACTACGGGATCCCTGGCGGAGAGAAAACAGACGTTTAGCTGCGTCCTTACCTCGCACTGGATGGTCAAAAAGCTTCCTCATCTCTGCCGTGAACTCCTGGTACGACGCCATACAGGTGTTCTGTTGTTCCCATAGGGCTGAAGCCCGCTCCAGAAGCGGCAGGCGTGGGGGGTGAAACAGGTGGTGGATTCTCAGCCGGTAAACTGAGCTGAGCCTGGATACTCGTCAGACTGGCAGAAAGGTTCAGAACCGAAGACGCTATCTCCTGTAGTGCCGTGCTGTGTTGTCCCAACATATTCCCTTGTTGGGAAATGGCATGGCAGGCAGGCAACCAGACAGGGTGCGTTCAGGAAACTCAGGAAAACAGACTCCAGGACAGAATACAGGCAACTCAGGCAGAAAACAGACTCAGGAAGCGGGATTCATGACACAATCTGTACGCATTTAACACTTTAAAACAAGTAGACTACTACATTGTGATCAGTACAATCTATTGGGACTAATACAGCCTTGCTATAAAAATCATCTTCACTTAGGTAAATATGATCGATACAAGACGATGCGTGATCCCCTTGTTGTTAGTACTTATTCTTGTCGGTCATGTCACCATTTGTTTCAAACAGCATGCATCACTTATTGTAGCTAGTTGATGTTTTAACCCTTGTGTTGTCTTCGGGTCAAATTTGACGTGTCATAAACATTATAAACAAGTCATAAATGTTTAAGACATAACGTTTCTTTTAGTAATTGTCATTCGGTTTTTGTCATGACAAGTTAGGGTTAGGGTTAGGGTTCATGTGTCATGACTGTCATGACAGTGTCATGTGTTCACCAAACCCCTAACTGCTTGGAGCCCCCTCACTCTGACATCAAACTTAACATCACTTTTTGTAAAATCACTATGTTTAAAAAGTAAAAATATTATTATTCTGAATAAATTATTTAGCTATAATTTCGAGCAGGAGGCGACTCCACTGGCTCCAAAAAAGCTCTGTTTTTATAGAAGTCTATGAGAAAATTAGCCTTCTCCTCACTTCTGGCTCCAAAAAAACAAGATGGCGACGGCCAAATGCCAAACTCTCGGCTTCAAAACAATAGTCCACAAACCAATAGGTGACATCACTGGTGCTATGTCTATTATTTTTTATACTCTATGAGTTAAAGACTCTCCCCAGCTATTGGAGACAAAAGGTTGTCTGATATGGCAACAGTAATGGGTGGGGCTAAAGATAGGCCAATTGCTGAGGAACACAGTGGCATTGTTAAAAAAAAATAAAAAATAGTCTGACTGGTCAAGAAACAGATCAACCATGTCAGACTGGTGGTAAACAACCCAGCATTGTATCCAGAAGAATTATTCTTAATTATTATTTGGAGCTCAAAGTCTGATCATCTGACAGGACTATCATAGAGATCAATCACAGAATGAATACATATATGTAATCACTGTTTAGTTTAGTTTAGTTTAGTTTATTAAGGATCCTCATTAGCTGACGCCTTGACGACCAGCTAGTCTTCCTGGGGTCCAACACTACATTTAGTCAAACAATATTAAAACATTTCATAACATGTACAGAAAAAAAAAAAAAAATAATAAAATAAAATACATGCAACAATATCTGCCATACGCTTCAAGGTCGGCATGACTGACAGCTTCTTCCTAATGAATCGCACATCATTAATCTGAGACCCCCTGAGTCCAGAGGCTCTGACAGGAGAGGGTCACTCAGTGTTTGCTCTGTTATCAGTTTATTAAGGTCAGAATATGACTTGATCAAATATGACACACTGAATTAGCATTCATTTTACCAAGCAAACATGAGGACTTCCTGGCAAATATTAATGTTGTTTACTAGAGAAATAAAGTGATTGAAACCATGTGATGTGTGAGGTGGAATTATGAATTTGTGTGCAAAAACCTGTTTTGTTCTCATTACATTACATTACATGTCATTTAGCTGACGCTTTTATCCAAAGCGACTTACAATTAAGTGCTTTCAAATGTGAAGGTTCAAACTCCAGACAACAAGTAGTAAGTGCAAATACAGTAGCTTTAAATAGGCAAAGCTACAAAGAGACATATGAAAGTGCAGGTTCTAAAGTGCAAGTTCAAGATTTTTTTTTTTTTTTGTTATCCGAGGTGTAGTCGGAAGAGATGCGTTTTTAGTCTTCGGCGGAAGGTGTGTAGGCTTTCGGCCATCCTGATATCGATGGGGAGCTCGTTCCACAATTTGGGAGCCAGGACAGTGAACAGTCGGGATTTCGTTGAGTGATTAGTTCTCCCTCGCTGTGAGGGAGCAGCCAGCAGTTTGGCTGATGCAGAACGAAGTGAGCGGGTTGGGGTATATGGTTTGACCATGTTCTGGATGTAAGCGGGTGCTGATCCGTTCGTGGCCCTGTACGTAAGTACTAGTGTCTTGAAGCGGATGCGGGCCGCAATTGGTAGCCAGTGAAGAGAGCGGAGGAGAGGTGTAGTGTGAGAGAACTTGGGGAGGTTGAAGACAAGTCGAGCCGCTGCATTCTGAATGAGCTGCAGGGGTTGGATGGCACATGCAGGCAGGCCAATCAGGAGGGAGTTGCAGTAGTCTAGACGTGAGATGACTAGAGCCTGAACCAGAACCTGAGCCGCCTTCTGCGTTAGAAGGGGACGTATCCTTCTGATGTTATGCAGCATGTATCTACACGATCGGGTAGTTGCAGCAATGTTAGCAGTGAAGGAGAGTTGGTCGTCAAGTGTTACACCCAGGTTTCTAGCAGTCTGGGTGGGGACTACTATAGAGTTGTCAATTGTTATAGTCAGGTCTTGGGTAGGAGAGCCCTTCCCTGGAAGGAAAAGGAGCTCAGTCTTGTCGAGGTTGAGTTTCAGATGGTGTGTGGACATCCAAGAGGAGATGTCAGTCAGACAGGCCGAGATACGTGCTGCTACCTGAGTTTCAGACTCAGGAAAGGAGAGAATTAGTTGGGTGTCATCTGCGTAGCTGTGATAAGAAAAGCCGTGCGACTGAATGACAGACCCGAGAGAGTTGGTGTACAGAGAGAAGAGGAGGGGACCCAGGACTGATCCCTGAGGAACCCCAGTTTTAAGTGGGCAAGGTTCTGAGCTAGACCCTCTCCAGGTTACCCGGTACGTTCGGTCTGCCAGGTAAGATGTGAGTAATGAGAGCGCAGAGCCTGAGACACCCAGATTTCGGAGTGTCGAAATGAGGATCTGGTGGTTCACTGTGTCAAAGGCAGCAGAAAGATCCAGAAGGATGATAATGGAAGAGAGAGAGGTTGTTCTAGCGATGTGAAGCTGCTCAGTGACAGCAAGGAGGGCAGTTTCTGTTGAGTGGCCAGCCTTGAAGCCAGACTGGTGGGGATCAAGAAGGTTGTTCTGGTGGAGATAGGTAGAGAGTTGATTATAAATGGCACGCTCAAGAGTTTTAGATAGAAATGGAAGAAGGGAGACGGGTCTGTAGTTATTTACATCAGAGGAGTCGAGTGTTGGTTTTTTGAGCAGTGGGGTCACTCTTGCCTCTTTGAGAGCATCCGGGAAACAGCCAGTTGACAAGGAGATGTTGATGAGATGGGTGAGGAAAGGAAGGAGGTCCGGAGCTATGGACTGGAGAAGGTGAGAAGGGATAGGATCCAGGGGGCAGGTGGTTGGGCGGGCAGAGGTAATCAAAGTAAGAATTTGGTTTGAAGATAAAGGGGTGAAAGAGGAAAGAGTACTGGAAGTGATGGATGGTAAGGTGATTTCAGGAGGTGTGGTTGAGAATGAAGAGCGTATGTCATCTATCTTTTTTACAAAGTAGTTGACAAAGTGGGTTGGTAGGAGGGAGGAGGGAGGAGGTGGACTGGGGAATCTAGGAGGTTAGAGAAGATGGAAAAAAGTTTTTTGGGGTTCGAGAAAGAGGATTCAATTTTGGTTTGATAAAAAGAGCTTTTGGCTGCAGAAATAGAGGCAGCGAAGGAGGAAAGAAGAGACTGAAAGGTAAGCAGATCATCTGGGTGTTTAGATTTCTGCCATTTCCTTTCCGCTGCCCGTATAGTTGATCTTTCAGCACGTACTGAGTCAGATAACCACGGAGCTGGGGCGGATTTGCGAGCCTGTCGTGAAGTAAGAGGGCAGAGAGAGTCGAGAGAGGAGGATAGAGTAGAGAAGAGAGTGTCTGTGGCATCATTGGGAGACATGAGTAAGAAAGAGTCGGATGGAGGGAGGGTTGATAAAGTACATGCCGCCAGAGAAGAAGGAGAGAGTGAACGGATATTACGGCGGACAGGTATGGTGTCTCTTGAGATATGGTTATGAGCTTGGGAGTGGGAGAGAGTAAGAGATGAAGAAATGGTCTGAGGTATGGAGTGGAGTAACAGTAAGGTTGGCTGTAGAGCAGTTTCTGGTTAATATGAGATCTAAGTGGTTGCCGGCTTTGTGAGTGGGTGGTGAAGGAGAGAGTGAGAGGGCAAAAGAAGAGAGAAGGTGAGAAAAGGCAGCTAACTTCTCTGTCTGGATGTTGAAGTCGCCCAGAAGTACCAGCGGAGGGCCAGTTTCAGGGATGTTTGAAAGAAGGACATCCAGCTCCTCCAAAAACTCTCCCAGAGGACCTGGTGGGCGGTAGATAACAATGATGACTAGTTGTACCGGATGGGTTATGGTGACAGCATGAAGTTCAAAAGATTGTGGAGTGAACTGTGGCAATGGGTAGAGAGAAAATCTCCACTTGGGGTTAATGAGTAGGCCTGTCCCCCCACCTCTACCAGTGGGTCTTGGTGTGTGGGTGAAAGAGTAGACAGAAGAAAGGGCAGCAGGGGTGGATATGTTGGTCGGTGTAATCCAGGTCTCAGTGAGAGCAAGGAAGTCAAGGGATTTCAGGCTGGCAAAGCCAGAGATGAACTCAGTCTTGCGAGTGGCAGACTGGCAGTTCCACAGGCCACCTGCAACAAGGTGTTGAATGTGTGTGGAACGGGTGGGATAGGTAAGAGAGGTGGGGTTGCGGAAATGTTGCGAGCTAATGCGTGGTTTGTAGTATCTCCGAGAGGAGACACGGACAGGTATGGAGAAGCAGCACATTTCCAGATGAAGACACCGAGCAGTTAAGTGAGATAAAGATAAGGTTAAGCCCACTCAGCCTCCCACGAAGACTCCTGCGTAGACTCCTTTGTCTAGGCTGCCGCTTCACGCAATTGCCAACAGTAAATCCAAGGAGGTGATTGGTGTTGGCTACAGGTGGGGAGGCCACACCCTGGCTAATCAGTCAAAAGCACCTGAGAGTCGTTAACCTCCACTCCCCAAATTCACACTTTACACTAACTAGTTTCACTTTAAGAAAATCCTCTAAATTATGCCTAACAACACAACCAATCAAGCAAAGAACACACAGCAGCAGTAGAAAGTAGAAAAGTACAAGAAGCAGCAAAAACCCAAATAAAGTCTGTACTTAACTTAATATCTAGCAGTCCAGTAGTCAGTTCCTTCAGAAATCAAATGCACTCTGTTGTTCAATGTTCTCCATGACATCTGCTAGGCTGTGGTTCTTCCCTTTTTTTGTGTGTTTCCCTCTAACTTGCAAGAAGAGTTATAGCATATAGGTGGATTAAGGCCATATTTGGGAGGGCTTTCTTTTGTATAACCCAAGTGTGTATTGTGCAATCTGTCCTGAAGTTTTCGTGCAGTTTAATCGCATGGCAACCTCTTTTATCCTGGCTACTTCGCAACCTTGGTTATGTACCGTTTTCTTGGATGCAGCCTTGTGTTGTAGGAGTGTAGCTCATTTGGAGAATAGCTCAGTACATAGCCAGCACGTGGTGTGTGTGCGTAACCACTGTGTGGTTGAGCCAAGTGAGAGAGAGAAATAAAGAGTGACGGTGAATGCAGTGTGAGTGGACGAGTGTGAGTGATCAGAATAGAGGAGAGTTTATTGGTGAAGTTATCAGGTGGTAGGGAACGTACACTGCGGGTTGCAGTTTGTGTGTGAATAAATGCTGCAGCTCCATCAAAAACAAGAGAAGCTTCCTGTGTCTTGTTTCCCAGCTGATGGGTGGAGTGAGGGGGGGGTACTGTTGTATTGGACCCGAGCCCGACCAAATTTTTTTCTCATACTAATGACACATGTACGTTTGTTTGTGTGGAAAGCCCGCTTTTATTAAGCAACTGTTCAGTGTGTTAACCTTTCCTGATTGCTTCCTTTCCGACCGTGATCAGAAAACCAGGGGAGACTCCTTACCTCCAGGGCCAACGTTATAGAATGAATAACGTGGGGGTTAAAATCCCGTTTCTGGTGAGGAAATGAGTGAACTTGGCTTTCAGTCTGGGGTTTATCCCGGACACCGCACACACTGTGTACAAAACATAAACTTATTCCACCAACTCTGCTCTAGACCATCTACAACATGTCTGCTTCCTCTTTCTCTATATCTCTTCTGCTCACTTTCCACACACACACACACACACACGCACACACACACACACACACACACACACACACACACACACACACACACGCACTGAGCTCTCTTAAAGGAGCTGCAGCACCATTTTACAACAAATACCTTATCGCGCTGATGTGACCAAGCCCGACCCGAACCCGACCATAATTTCTAAATAGACGGTAGTCGGGCTCGGTTCGGGTATCCATGCCTTAATCTAGTGGGCTCGGAAAATAAAGACAATGGTTCATGAAGCTTCACTGACAGTCTCAAAGAGGCACTTATGTTTCTGTGACTCTGAAAACTGAGAGACATAATGCTATGTGAGAATAGGCAATATAGGCTGAACCCACACTATCTAGTAGCTCATTATTCCCCCATGAAAAGAGTTACTTTAGGTTGCCAGCTGGTTTACAATAAAATAAAATCTGTTGCGGTAACTCTGTCTATTCATGAAACATAAAGAGAGACCGATTGAGCTGTTAATGACAAGGACGGATTATCATGACCACGGGCCCTGGACACAAAATCGGAATGAGCCCCCCTCAATCCCCTACCCACACACACACACACGCACGCACGCACGCACGCACGCACGCCATAAGTCTAACGTTAAATCTAGCTAGCTAAAGTTATTCAAGTGTCTCCCCCATAGACTACTTAACGCTAAATGACAGCATTCAGACAGTTACTGTTACACAACGTAATCTTCATTATCTGCTCTATTTACCACTGTCTTGCTTTCTTTTCTCATCATCCTCCTTCTTTCTTTTCCCTTTTTCACTCCCAGACGGATAATTCCTTTTCATTTTCGTTTGACTTACAGTAAGTTTAAATCAATTCAAAAGTTTGGTTATCGTGCTTCTATGGAATGACACGGGGCCCCCTCAGGGGAGGTTTGTGACTGAGATGTCATTGCAAAAAGCCATTTGTTTGTTTAAGGGGGAGGGGGGGTTGCGGTCACTGTGGTTGCCATATTTTGAGCCATTGCTGTGGAGTAAAGTTTGTTAGGAGTAAAGTTTGGGTGCCCCAAGCAGTTGCCTGGTTTGCCTGTTGAAAAGCGGCGGCTCTGATCATACCGTAAATGAATTCTTGGCGTCGCACAATGATGGTAACATTTCAATTCATCAGATCGTTAGGGGCCCCCCCGGAGCGTCAGGGCCCTGGGCACGTGCCCACTTTGCCCATGCCGTTATCCGTCTATGGTTAATGATGATTATATTTTAAGTATATGTGGGAAGGTGAGTTTGCTATGAGGAATAACAACATGGGAGCTCACCAGCAGACAACATGAAAACATATTAGAAATCCCAGAGCAGAGAGTGTGCAGTCCCACTATAAAAATCCAGCGTGAATAGCTCAGAGTCGCTTTCCAACATGCCTGGGGCTGCTATTTCCTAAGCTTCCAGCCAGCCATGACTGCCACACCTGCTCAGGGTGCACCGAGCAGCATCCTGCTCCAGCACCCTGTAATGATTACTAATGTCTGATTATCTACATCATGAGCTCTCCATCAGCTCTGCAACGAGTAGCCGTGTGGAAAACCCGTAACCGAGGGGGAAGAAAAAAAAGTTTGGGTGGCATTCATCACAGCCTAATTATAGGTGTATATGGGATTTGCACTGTGCAGATATCCACACTTTGAAGATAAAAGTAATTCACACAATCATTACATTGGTTTGTTAAATATGTTCAGGAATACTCACTGGGTATGATGCTTACTTAACTCCTATCTGTAGACATCTGCAGAACAATGATTAACATCAGTATCAAAACTGGCTTGAGGTTTTCTTTCTCTGCCTTTACAAACTCCTCTCTTAAGTTTTAGCATGTTGAACAGCCAACCTGATCTCACAGAATTCCGTGAAATGAACACGGCCCCTTAACTCAAAATCTGTGGCAGTTTCACGGAATCGCAAAACATTCCGTGATGGGCCCACAGAAGAATTCCATGAAATGAACACGGATCGCCGAAAATTCCATGATGGGCCCACGGAAGAATTCCATTAAATAAACACGGCCCCTTAAATTAATGAAAAGGTCATGGGTGGGCTTACGGTTCCGTGACACGTGAGAAGAATGGGACGGAAAAGAAGAAAGCTACTCTAGGAAACTGCAGGACACAAACCCTGGTCTCCTGGGTGAAAGTCCTATGTTTGACCCATCCACCACCCTAACCAACCACCTTACACGGAATTTCGGCCTTACATAGTACTTGCTACCGTAGTCGCTCTTAATGCTACGTCATCTTCTCATTGACTTTACATTGGCATTGTTTTCCGTGGTGGCCACACAGATTTTTCACACATTCCGTGCCACCACCACGTAATGCGCTGTTAACAATTCATGATCATTTCACGGAATTCTGTGCGACCAGGCTGGAACAGCAGTATATATCACCTTTAAAGGGTACCTTCCATTTCTAAACTGTTAACACAAAGTCAGCAAATGTTGAGCAGTTTCGACTGCTGTTTCTGCTCTGGCTGAAATGCGTCAGTAATTATGTTTTAATGAAATATGAAGCTGCACACAGACGTTGACTGCTTTGATGGTGTACAAGCCTTTTCTGCTTTGATTAAAAAATGCACATTTAGCACCCATTTAAAGCAATCCCACTATTACATTCACAGTTTGGCTTCAAATGTTTTGAACTTTGTAACGTGCACTTGTATTCTGCAGTTAAACTCTGCTAAGCTTTACACAAAGGTGACATTCATTCTCTAAAAAAAAACATTCTGGGGATGTTACTGTGCTCCATTTTATATCTGAAGAAGTGCAGCAGGAATCCTATGTAGCTAAGTATCAAGATGCTACAAAATTATACATAAACTGTAAGCACACAAATTGGTACCAAAGATGAAGGAGAGATATTGCCCCTAACTTTGCCTATCAGAAATAATTACTTTCATATTAAATACCAGAAATGAACTTGTGTTAAATCCACCTCGGGGAGACCAACCTTCGAAAAAGAGGAAAAGTAAAGCCATTTAACAATTTAATATATTCTGAAGTGTGCTACTGAGTTAGTGGCTTGTGTACAGTGACTGTCATGCTTTATACACACAAACCACATAATGACGTTCTTTATAAATGAAAGGGTTATTCAACTACTAACTACATACACAACTGAAAGCACTAACATACAAATGAAAAAATGTGATGATGAATGAACACAATGAATAAAGAGCCAATGACCAATTTATGAATAAGGACCACCGTATATAGCAGGTGAAATCAGTAGAGGATATCTTTGGCAACTACCATGAAGATTTAATACTTTATTGCCATGCAACTTAGTTGCTATGAATTTGGTGAAATGTGCTCATTAGAAAAAAACAGAAAGCATTTATAGCAGGACAGTCAATACCCCTTAAAAACACATAAAGACATATAATTAATTGTCCAGTTGTCCATTTGTGTCCTCATTGTGTCCCTTCCCAGAGATCAGAGATCTCTGTGAGAATGTAAAATGGAAGTCACCAACATCCCAGTCAGGACCTGGAGAAAATAACTGAACAAACTCAAGTATGATACTCCAAGGTTGTAGATTTTATATTTTGTGATTCACCATTCCTTTGAAAGCATCGGATCTTTGGTCTGCTCAACAAAAGAACCATAACGGTCTTCATTCAATAGAAAGATTTCGGATTTTCCCTTTCAATCTGTATCATGAACAATATTATTGTGAGAGAATATTTTTGCTACGCTTTCTGTACTACAACACAACACACTCTCTATCCAACTTGCTCACTTGCGTTCCGCACCGTTGTCTTCCGGCAATAAGTCACCTCGCCAGGGGTGGGGACATCGACATTTATGGGGAGTTTTATTTATTCGATTGCCGTTCAAATAATACATTTAATAATAAAATGTGCTACTTTTGCTCTGATGCAGCTGGCCTCTATGTGTGTAGGTCACCACTCTTAAGTCTCACTTCATGTCCCTGCCACGGCACACCACATCTGATTGGTTACAGGTCATGAGTAACAGCCTATCAACACCACTGAAGGCGGCTGTGCCACAGACGGGCAAAGGGAAACGAGGGCAGCTGTTTTGAGGCAGCAGGTATTACTGAGGTTGCAAAAACACCCGTGTAGCAAAACAAGTTCCTTCCTGAGACTATGTAGCAGAGGCACTGTGGCTCTGTCTGGCGCTTAGTGCCACCCGAGACGATTGTGATTGGTTTAAAGGTCCTATGGCATGAAAATTTCACTTTCTGAGGTGTTGTAACATTAATATGAGTTCCCCCAGCCTGCCTATGGTCCCCCAGTGGCTAGAAATGGCGATAGGTGTAAACCAAGCCCTGGGTATCCTGCTCCGCCTTTGAGAAAATGAAAGCTCAGATGGGCCGATCTGGAATCTTCCCTTTATGATGTCATAAGCGGAAAGGTTACCTCCCCTTTCTCTGCTTTGTCTGCCCAGAGAATTTGGCCCGCCCATGAAAAAGAGAGAGATATCATGGCTTGCAAACAAGCGAAGTGGCAGTTGGTCAAGGCCACACCCCCACACTCCACCTTAACCCCCCCCTCTCTCCTCCTCAATAGCATTTCAGACACAGAAATGGCACATCCTAAGGAAAGCTCATTGTGGGACTGGCTCTAGTGGCTGTAATTCTGCACCAAGGCTGAATTTCGGGAAAGAGACTTCAGATACAGTATTAGGGGACCACTGAGGCCTATATAAAAGCATCCAAAAAGCAGCATGTCATAGGACCTTTAAAGAAATGCCAATAAACCAGAGCACGTTATTCTCCCATCCCGCCAGACCTTCCTCTGCAGCGCTGTGGAAGAAGGTCTGGACATGCGGGACTAGAAAAAGTCTGAACTCGGTTGCCCAGAGATTGTGTTCTTTTGGTTCTGAGTTGCTTCGGGTGCTTGGACCTCGGTAAAGCTGCCTGCAGTTTAGTTACAGTATATATTGTATTTTTTACACACTTCCAATTTGACTTCCAATCCAAGGCTAAATCAATCAGCTAGAATCAAGTCTAGTTCAAATGAAGGGAGAAACGATGGTAATTGTAACTTGTAACTGAATAGTAACTCAATTGCAACCAGTCTGACATGAACATTATCATTTAGCTCCACAGCCAAAACTGGATGACTTTCTCCCTTACACAAATGTAAAATACATACTGAAATAGTCTATTAGCTGTTGTAGTTACTTTCAAATAACCTTTGGAAATATGGAAATTACATTAAAAGCGCTTCCTCTAAAAAGCATATGGTCTTTTCTTTGTCCCATGTTCTGGAGCCAACACCTTGCCCCCTGCACCCTCAAACAAATGAATAAATGACAAAGTGAGGAGGAAAAAAACAAGGGAGAGAGGTAAGAAAATTCCATCTGTCGGAATCCTAATGAGGCTCTGCAAGCTGCAACTGTGTCTTTCACACCTCCAGAGGTGAAACCGTGAGATCCCCCCCCCAAATGGCTGGGGAGACGTCAAAGGAACTGTTTTTTATTTCCACCACTGCAGGGAGGGAGAGAAAAACAAGTATGTCTCTGTGTCTGAGTCCACCTTTACACCAGGCACAGGCTGGACTGTTTTTGGAATCCAACCAAGGGTAAAATATCTCAGCAGATGCCTCACTCACACTGCCTGCCTGTCATATTCACAGAGGGCAAAGGTCAGGTGGACAGCAGCATTCTAGCACAGCTGCCTCCTGTCACAGGGAATTTAATTTTCATCATGTGTACTGCTGCTCAATTATAATAGGCCACGCATGCTCGCACACCAAATCCTGAAATTCTATTTTCAATACCCAGGACTCCCCACAGGCTGCAATCTGAGACTGTATTGGTTGTGTGAGCTGTGTCATTGGTTCTACCTGCACTGGCATGACAATATTTATCCAAAGCTTGTATTTTCTGATATCAATATTAAGATGATACTGAATCTCTGAATCTTCTTGTGATGAGAAGCATGGCGTTTGGCATTCATATTGAACACATTAGATTGCATTCATTTATCATGGATATGCCCGGTTTTGTGCGTTCAATAACAGCTTGTTTCAAGGGAACCAGATCTGTGTAATAATGGACTGCAACAGGCTGCATACAGGTACCAGGTGTTTGACTGGATGTTTCCACTGGATGACTGGATGTGTCAGTTGCCTCTATTCACAAATAAAGCACAGTGGGAGTAAACACCTTCATACATCAACCAAGCCCTTTCCCAGGACTCCCTTAGCCAGTCATAGGCAAACTGAGCCCTTTGAGATTTCTGTCCTGATCCACAACCATGATATCTCCACAGTGGCCACATAGAAAAGGCTCTAACCAGCGGCTGTTAGCAATAATTTTACTTCTGCCTTCCAAAACTAGCCTGATCCAACACCAGCCCCCTAACTCATACTTAAATTAAACATTTTCTGCGTGAATTATTACCCAGTGAGTCAAGATTGTTGTTTTTCATGTGTGTTCACTCATCAGTAGGCACAAAAAAAATACAAAATATATATTTAATTTCATTTTGATCTGTCCACTCTGGTGAACGGCATGCATACATACATTGAGACACAATGATCCATGAGATCCAATCGCACAATGTAACACGGCCATTACTGAAAATGGCCTTGGGATTCTGATCATCAATCTGTCTTCCTTGTTTCATGCAATTAAAATAAAACAGAGGTCCAGTGGTGGAAAGTAACTAAGTACATTTACGGTGTTTGGTGTTTTAAGCCCCCAACGTCGACTTCAAGGCAGCGCTGCCTGGAAGGCACTAGGATTAGGCAATGGTTAGGGTTAAGGTTAGGGTTAGGTCCCTTGAAGTCGACGGTCGCAGCGCTGCCTTGAAGGCGACGTTGGGGGCTTAAAACACCATTGAGCTACATTTACTCAAGTACTGTACTTATGTACACATCACTTATGTTCACATTTATTTCTTAGATTGTAGGAAATTAAATGTTAAAAAAAACATTTTTTTGTGGGAGGATGCCCAAAGCCCCTGGTTATAATGTGCCCCCCCCCCCCCCCAAGTTGAAACACAACCTACACCCTTGGACCTCTTTATCACCTATTGTTTTTACATGAACACACAGTATTTAAAGTTGTAGAGTAGCAGGATGTGTAGCTTAAATAACTACTGATACATGATGTCCAAATAAGTGGACACTAGAAATCAATATTTGAAAATGATAACCATTGTGTTTTTCCTTATTCTTTTTTTTGTACTCCTTTGTCTCATAGACATACTGGACGGATATTCCTAAAATTGTCTCTGATCTATTGTCGGCTATCTTGGTTGTCATGGTTTTAGTTGCACTTACAATTTATTGCCACTAGACAAACAAACAACCACCAAACAGACACTGAGCCTAAAAAAAAAACATTAAACAGCCACAATAAACATAATCACACAAGACAGAAAGGACATATATACTGTATATTACACACATATAAAGTACAATAATTGATATTGCAATAAAACTAAATCCTGCATGCCCCCATGACCTGTCTGTATTAAGATTCTGATCTTCTTTAGGCAGAAGTTACCAATCCACTTCGCATCATGATGATCTGTGACTAAAACTTTTTGAATTGGATCCTTTATCAGATGAATCCCTTGCTTCGACAAAACATATTTTCCGAGCTAGGCTGGTTTGGTGTAGTCTGATATGATGTTACAGGAAGCATCTAATGCTCTGAGCCCTGCATGTTCCCATGGCTTCCGCTCCAGATTAGCCGGGTACTTAACATATCAGAGGTGTCGCAGGAGATTTAAGTCTCCCAGAAAGCTAATCAGCTGTATACTTTATAGGTCATGTTTTTAGACAACACACTGTGGGCTGGCTGAGGGTATTACCACGGTCTCATCTCAAACAGTTGTGATGTTCACACAGAGAGAGAGAGAGAGAGAGAGAGAGAGGGCGTCTGGATTCGGTGATGTAAGCCACATGAAACACACTCTAATCTAATCTGTGACTATGGGCTGTTCCCAGACCAGAAGATGTCACCGTCAGCCTCATCGCTTTAACCCTGAGTGGGAGTCAGACTTGCATCCAGATCAGCCAGATGAGCTGGGCTATCTTTTGAAGACATGATCAATCAGACAGAACAGACAGCAGGGTGGCCTGGTGGTCAGAGAGGGTGACTTGTAACCAGGATAAAAGCAGAGGGGGGAGAAGTTTTTTGATCATGCACAATAAAACAAAACATGCAATAATTAAATCCCCCTTCCAGTAGTCTAGATATGGTGCCACTTGGCCAGCCATGCCAAAACACGTATTTATGAACTTCAATATCCAATGGAAAATAATCCTAAAATGAACTAGCACAACGTGGTGTCAACATAAAACACAGCGTGTTCATTCTGCGGCGAAAACAAAATAATTTAATTTCCCTGATGATACTTAGCCTACATACTTTTATGTAAGTAACATTTTCAATGCAGGACTTTAACTTGTAACATAGTATATTTACAGTGTGGTATTAGTACTTTTACTTAAGTAAAGGATCTGAATACTTCTTCCACCACTGCAGAGGTCCAAATGTTGTAGGGGCCCCCCAGACTGGGATGAGGCCATGTCTACCTGCTCATCTTCAACAGCCTCAGGCCCCGTAACATCCACTGATTCACTGTCACTACTGCTAAGAGAGGGATCAGGACATGCTGCTCCTTGTTGTTTGGGCTTCCGTTCATCATCAGTTGTCAGTGTTCTCACTTTCTGTCAGATGGAATCTCCGCCACTGTCCTGAACACCTCTTCAGAGGCGTGGATGAGTCCCCCCAATATTTAGAAGAGGTAGATTTGTCCCCCTCAAATAGTATTATTGGTTTTTGGGAGACTAAGTCCACTTTGTCACTTATTTGTTTTCACATTTGTTGCTTTTTACGACATTTTGTGGCTTTTTTCAACCTTTTGTGAATTTTTCTTCGATGTTTTTGTTGCTTTTTCAAAGTTTTCCGCTTTTTTCTGTGACATTTTTGAATTTCTTTTCAACATTTTCAGAAGTTCACTAACTAAGCAGCTTCGTATGACTTTTATAAAGGCCTTGATCACGCACAATCAAACAAAACATGCAAGAATTACATCCCCCTTCCAATAGTCTGGATATGGTGCCACTTGGCCAGCCATGCCAAAACACGTATTTATGAACTTCAATATTGAATGGAAAATAATCTCAAAATGAAATAACACAACGTGGTGTCAACATAAAACACAGTGCTTTCAAAACGGACAGCGTTCACTTTGCGGCGAAAACAAAATAATTTCACGCAGGAACCGCTCGTTCGATCCTCGGGAGTGTTTTAATCCAAACCAGAGTCGTTTTGTTGCCTAAACTTAACTGTCATCGCTGCATGTCGCTCACTTTTTCTGGCTAAATTCCACTACCACGGCCCCTGAAAGGACCGTCATCTGGCGGTGCCTGTAGCCGGCTCACAGTCACCTATTGGCGGTAAGCAATGCGTTGCTTAGTTTAAAATACTTCTATTTTAGGTATATAATATATGGTCTATTGGTGAAGTAGCATTGAGCGTTGATTTGAGGGGGGGAGACATTTTGTCCCCACCGGGGATAAATATAATTCAGCAGAGGCAGGGATATGTAGACCAGAAAGGGGGAAATCCCACTCATCCCCATGGACTAGATGTGGGACCATTAGGTCAGGCCTATGACTGGATAAAGCTTGGAAACAGGATTATTAACGGGCCCCTCGACTTTGGAAGCACCTGGCTGAGGAGATAAGGCTCGTAGAATCAGTGAACTTTTTTAAATCACTTCCTAAAACCCATTTTTATAGACTTTCTTTCATACGATGTCAGCTCTTATCTTTTTATTTTTTGTAGCATTTTATTTATTTTATCATTTATTGATTTGATTGGTTTTACCCTTTTATATAGATATTTTTGTTTGTCATGTTTTTATTGTTTTTGTATATTTTGTCTCCTCACTACTACATTTTGTGTCCATTGGTTTTGAATATCTTGTCTCCTCACTACTATATTTTGTGTCTATTGTCTTCTTTTTATTTACCCACATTTTGTCTTGCTATTGTTTGGCCCCAGCTCTCTGTCGTTCCGTTCTTGTGTTTAATTGACCTCTGGATATTCTGCTTTTGCCTCGCTTTGTCTGTCAAATCACGTTAAAAACTCTGCTGTGCTAGACACATAATGTAATTATTATTATTAAGTAATGTATATATGGATGACTTGTGGGGCTCAGAAGGTTGTTGCAGTAGAAAGTAATCCATATGTCTGAGAATTTGGCCATTAGCTGTTTCAATATGCATTGATTCCAGAACCAATAACATGGTATTACACTGTGAAGTAATGCTTCACAAACTGAAACAATCTGAAAATGCCTTGTGTTCCATTGTGTCAGAGGATGGCAATGAGCCAGGATATTAGATTAACTAAACCACAAAGGTACTAAGCCAATATTGTCAAAGTCTCTTCAAATATGCCAATTCCCAACATTAACAACTCATATATGCCCATCTCACACTCTGATATTCACACAGTAATCACTTTAAGCTGCCTTCCAGTGCAGTTTAAATGATGATTATAGACCTACAGTATGGTACCTGTGTCTCCATGGTGATAACTCTCTGGCCTGCCTTTGTTTCCAGCAGTGCAAGACTTTCAATACATCACAAACACTTACCTATACTTACAGCCTGATGGCACAGCGGACAGATAATGTGCCATATTTCCCAACGTGACAGTTAAAGCCACTTCCAATGAAAAAGCCTCCTTTTGAACTGCTGTAATTTACATGCATAATACAACTTAATGTTTTATTCTACCAGGATCATTAGGGATGGTAAATTATTCAGCTGCCAGAAGTACTTAAATTCACATTAAGTTGATTCAGACAGCAGGAAAAGAATTTGGCGCTACCACCCATTACACACGTTAAAGGTGATGCCATTATATGGAGTAAATTAAGTCAATAGAGTAAACATCCACTCACAGCAGGCCCTATAGAACCACTCCCTAAAGTACCACTGTCCAGTACAGGAATGGAGAATTAAGTATCTCACATTAGGGCACACGGTATGTACTGGGTAGATCCTAAATCGGATCTGGTAGAATGGTCGACGTAGTTAGGTTTAGGCATTAATAGTGGGGATTGGTTAGGGTAAGAATACCAGGGTAAGCCAATCAGAGGCAGAATTAGGCAGAATAAGGCAGGCCACGAGGCATGTCCTGTGACGTCGACACCAGTGGTGTAGTCTAGTTTTTTGTAGTCAGTATACTGTAATTTTTTCCCTCAATATGTCCCAGAGCGACAACCCCGTAGGTTTTTTGTAACGTTACCGCGTAAAAGCATCAGCCTCATCTGGCTCATTTTCTGTAGTTTCTGTAACATTAACGTCTGCTGCAGTGTCATCCGAAGCGGCAGTATAGCTTCAGGGGCAGGCTTTCCAAATTACTGAAAGAGTGTAGTTTAAATTTGCTTTCGTTTCATATATCTACTTTAGTGATTCACATTTGTTAATTTCAATTTTGCGCAGAGAATGACTGCCAAGCAACTAGGCGACTCGCAACACAGACAGGGTGAATTTATGAACGTAAGTGTGAAAGTTCTCTCACAAAACAATCACCGTTATGTAACGGTATCCTTGCGGTTTTGTAAGTGGGTATACTGAAATCCGTGACCTTTCCTAGTGGGTATACTCCGTATACCTGCGTATCACGTAGACTACACCACTGGTCGACACGTCTAGCGGATCCGATCTAGCATCTACTTATATACTGTTAGATTGATGCACATAATGTGGAACCAAAGTTCACAATTGTGAATTCTGCTTCTATAGCCTGTTGTCTTTGGGAGAGTGTTTGATCAGTGTTAGTACGGTGTAATACACAGGTTTTTGTGGTCCTTATTTTTAGAATGAAAATTGTTAACCAAAGTTGCCAATAGGCAAAATGTTACCTCAGTCCCCAGCAGGAGGATTTTGTCTCTTTAATTACTGTCTGTTCAAAATAAATGAAAAGAAACCCTTTTGCTGTACCGAAATCTCACCGAACTGTGACCTTTGTCTGCCATGTACCTTCCAATCTGACAGGTAAGTCTCTCTTGATCTATTTTAGAGCTTTGACCCCTGCCACATGCCAAGAGGATGTCTTTCTCATGTTCTTCCCGTCCTCTTGTCATGTCTGCGTTGTCTGCTGGCTGTGACAGAGGCGTAAACACAAGCCGACTTGATCACTCCATCTGCTCTGCTGCTTGCTCAGACACTGACTGATCCTCCGCAACATTTATAAAACATGCACAGGGCTCCTGTTGGTTGTTTCCTGTGGGCCGTTTAGCAGAGCGGTGTTTTGCAGCTTTGTGCTCCTCAACAACCTGCTGTACAAGGGAGGCATAGAGGAGACGCCATGACTCAGCGTTGTGCAGATTACACAGCTTCTCACAACTGCCAGTGGGTGTCAGTGTTCACATTCTAACTTACTGCTTTAGGCTACATTTACATTGCTACATTTTGGTTTAAAAAGGAATGTCTTCTGCTAGGTTTCCCCCTCTCATCCCCCCTGCTCTGGCGTTTCCGAGGCCCTAATCTGGAGACATTTGGAATAGAGCCCTGCACGGGCGAAAAACTCCAGCCCTAACCCGGCCCTGGCCCGTGGTGTTCAAGCCCAACGGCTGCAATTTTTTCAGCCCGAACCCGTCTCGATCCGAGACCAACATCAATCACTTTTAAGCTCTCTCTGACGCGCGCGCTCTTTGATGCGCTCTCTCTCTCTGACGTGCGCTCTTTCGGGGTTGTGTTGCAGCAACGGACGCAAACGGAGACCTTTGGCAACACCGACACTGACGCCAATGTTTCGCCGCCTGATTGGGTCTTATTTTCTGAGACTAAGCTACTAACGTTACCATGGCAACTGCCAGCAATGGGCGGAGAATACTTGCTGCTTCCTGTTTATGCCCAGTATATGAGAATGCTGATGAGATATGCGGTTTGGGTGTGTTAGTTTAAACGGAGATTAGTTCTTCTACTGGAGATAAAAACACTTGGTGCACGGAGATCGCTTTTGGCTCAAAACTCCGCTTAAAAACAAAAACGTAGCAATGTAAATGTAGCCTTAGACTCACTTCAAAGAGGTCTAGTTTAGGTTTTGGACAATGTATTGGAGTGATGACTTGTGGAAAGACATCTGTATACCAACTTAAACTGAAATGCTTGCATATAGGAGTCTATAGTCATCATTTTACCAGAGGCTCCTTTTAATGTTGGGGGTTTCAAGTATGTAATAAAAAATATAAAAAACAAGGACTAACAGAAATACTAGCACTGAACTGAGAATGAAGTGATGATGAAGCTGGAGTCAGACTAGTCTCACATTGCCAGACCTTCCTCCACAGCACTGCGAAGGAAGGTCTGGCTAGTCCAGACAGCATTCCAGGATGGGAATAAAACGTGCTCTGGTTTATTGCCATTTCTTTAAACCAATCACAAATGGGCAGATCTGAGCTCCGGACGGAGCCACGGTGCCACTTTAAAATAGCCTCGGGAAGGAACTTATTTTGGTGGAACATTCAAAAGTAGTTTTAGTCTTGCAACAGGAAACTCAGATTGGACAGATAGTCTAGCTAGCTGTCTGGATTTACCCTGCAGAGATCTGAGGAGCAGTTAACCATAGTCCTCATAAATCCACTGGAGTTTAGAACGCCAACACAGAGAGAGAGGAAGGTGACGGACATCGGGCCGAAAAAAGTGAAATTGAAGTGAATTTCCGTCGGCACTGGAGCAATCACAGAAGTGGAACGTCGTGGATATAAACTAGAGTCTGACTAATATGGTGGTAAGGTGTACAGTCTTTAAGCAATGTCCATGTAAAGGAGTCTGACAGCTTGAGGAAGAAAATATTACATAGAATCTTCTACTTGGCCTGCCTCTCTGTGCTGCTGGGGTGTTGTACAATTACCCTTTACCTTTTCACTAAAGCCTTCAAAAGTTTTACAATTGGTCGTGCGGGAATATGAAATGGGGAGCTGTGATCAAACCACGTCCAGAAAATCGTTAGTTAGAAGATTGCTACAGTTACATTTCTAGTGATGAATCGGCGAAAACACTTTTTATTTCTCTGATTCACGGCTTTGTCCGAGGCGCTCCCTCTCTTCAGTCACTCTCTAGTTTGCTCGACCGTACATGCTTGTTGAACCTCCGTTAACAGCTATGAAATGGATTATGGATCATTTTATTATAGCTGACTTTACAAGATGGATTCTCTATTGGCTGTTGAAGCAGGTGACGTCTCTTATGTTCTAAAACCAGCCTCTGGAGACTCGTCCAGCTGAGCCACACCATCAGCTGGTTTGAGTCGAGCTGAGTCGGGCCGTTTCAGACTGCTGAAACTTTTGTCTTTGTCTGACTTTGTCTGAACTGGCCTCTAGCAGTGCAGTTTGACCCAGTTATCAAACTCCCAAAATGCAGTAAAGACACCAGAACTGTTCAAGTCATTCATTGCCTTGTAACACTGCATGTGCACATACTGTAACCGTGGTAATCACAAAATCGAAACATGTTCAAGCTTACAAAATGAAGTGGACATTGTCAGCTTAACGTTTTGGCAAAATCTCGTTCTACTCCTATTTTGTTTCTAATAAGTGTCTGATGGCATGTGTGGTTGCCGAGCCAACTTTACTGTATAGTTTGTATAGTTTTGTATTTAAACTGTATTCATAATTAATAATTCATAATAATTCATAATTCAAAAATGCAAACTTGTGGCATGTGAGAGTCACCAACAAGAGGGCCACTTAGAATGTTCATTTCCATGTTAGAATTCTCTTTCTCTGCATCATTACAGGGTAAATTTAAGTTAAAAAGTAAAAATGAGTTAATTGCAAGAAAAATGTGAACGAAATGTTACGAGGGTGTTAATTACTGCAGCTAGATTTGAATCAGCAAGTGCTGCCACAGGAGACCAGAGCCAAGGTCACCACTCATCCTTTAATCAACAACACAGAGATCAGCTCCCTCACACTACACTCACTGAGAGAGAGAAAATAGTATTAATGATGTACACACACACACACACACACACACACACACACCTGCTAGCTCTTCGTATCGTAGGGAATAATCAATGAGGATGCAGGTTTGATCCCAGACTCTAATTACCTTTTTGTTGCAATCTTTCTCGGCCCAGTAGATACAAGCTCATGTCATAGTTAGTCTGTGAGTGTGTGTGTGTGTGTGTGTGTGTGTGTGTGTGTGTGTGTGTGTCTTCATATAGATATGTAGCATGTGTGTATATTTGCTTGTCATCCATTAAGATCTTTAATTGGACCCCAATTTCCATTTCTATTTGCATAGAAATGGAATGAATTATGCAGTGGCTGCCTCTCTCTATCAGATGATAAAGTTCAGTTAATTAGGGCTAAATGTATGAATAAATAAAACAGCAATGTAAATATCAGTAAATATTCTGCAGGACGCAGGTCCCTGCAGTACAACTTATGTGAAATGAAAACCGTCTGAGATCACTGGTTTAGTATACGGTAAATTACATTCAGTAACAGTAACGGAGCAACTAGGAAATGTAGTCCTTTTTTGCTCACCTCCCAGTAGTGCTCACAACACTTTCAAATGGAGGCAGTCAGGATAAGAAGCTTCACAGGCTCAACATTTTTAAGTGGGCACACTTTCACAGGTGCGTCACACTGACATAAACAATTTCACATTTTCACTTTTCAAGTAACCAGTTAGATTTGAGTGATTGACAAGATTCTCTTCTCTCTTTTTCACATGAAATCGTACAAGGTAAAATTCCAGTTAAATGTTTGTTGTTGTGCGCGAGTCATCATAAAGCAGAATGTGACACAGATCGCCACACAGAAAATGAGTCACCCGGTTGAATGGTGCTGGCTCTCCAGGATCCGGGCGTCACACCCGTCTACGCAGTGAATTTGTGCAAATTAATTTGGTATATAAGACAAAACATCTAACGGGCTGGCTACATTGCACGCGTAATGTATGCGGAACAGATGGTCCAAATTACACTTCCACTATAATCTATGAAACTGGCGACACCGGACACAAGAGCAGCGCTTAAGTGGTGCGTCTGCTCCGCAGAGAACTGCTCTACAAGCATAAAAATGGGACTTCTATTTATATATTTTACGCGAGGTGTGTGCGGCCCTTTCACACAGAAATGGAGCATAGAGTGACTATATTTCTTTTAAATTAACCATGTGCAGGAAAGTACTTAATTACCGTCAATGAGCATATTGGCAGTTTCTGTTACCTGCGTCCTTTAATAACAGCTGACAGTAGATTGATGTTTCACAGCGCTGTGTCGGCTCCAAAAACTGGAGAAACAACATCGATCCCAGAGGGAAAGCTCACCGTGTCTCCTGTGACTCACACAATCCTACGCCGTGTGTGCGCTGCAGGTGTAGCCAGTTGTAAGATACATTCAGAAGGCACATCCACTCCGCCAACGGTCCGCATGCGTTACACGTTCAATGTAGCCAAACGCGTAACAAAGAGTGGAAGGACATGCATCCGGGCGGAATTTCCGGCGCCACCGGAGCAATCCCGGAAGTGGAACGTCATGGATATAGACTAGTTCCTGTGTAGACCTCAGTAGCGCTGAGATTGGACAGGGGCTGATGGTAAGCGAATAGTTGGATAGCAGCTTTTGCCGATCACACAGTGGCATGTCCATGGCTGACGTGTTGTGTGGCTTGTGTTCTACAGGCACATACCGTTTCCTAATGACAGGGGCAGCTTGAAAGTGGGAGGCCACTGTCAGTCTGTCACACCAGTACCACCCCCTTAATGAATATGCACTTTTAATAATTAGCCACTTTCCGATCTCTACCATGGTCCAATACAAGCACTGAGTAGGTGTATTGAACAAATCGACGATTGGATGTGCCAGAACCTGCTTGAATCAAACAAAGACAAAATGGTGGTGGATGTTTTTTGGAGCCAGAGAGGAACGACTAAAAGTCAGCCCTCCGCTTCAAACGGCAATGTTAAAAACAATAGACAAAGCCAGAAATCTTGGTGTGCTTAAGACAATTAGTCTGCCTAGTCTGCCTACTATCACCCTAAGAATATACAGTATCAAGGGTTAAACGAGCAGCATTTCGAAAAATTTGTCCATGCTTTTATCTTCAGTAGACTCGACAAGTGTAACGCTGTCTTTACCCTAAAAAATCAATCAGACAGCTGCAGCTGATTCAGAAAGCTGCTGCTAGAGTCCTCACTAAGACTAAGAAAGTGGATCACATCGCTCCAGTTTTGAGCTCTTTACGTTGGCTTCCTGTCCCTCAAATGATTGATTGATTTAAATAAACTACTGTTGGTTTATAAAGCACTGAATGGTTTATTTCTGATCTGCTGCTACTTTATGAACCACCCAGACCTCTCAGGTCATCTGGGTCAGCTCTGCTTTCTGTCCCCAGAGTCAGAACTAAACATGGAGAAACAGCATTCAGCTTTTATGCACCACATATCTGGAAAAAACTCTCAGAAAACTGCACGTCCACTGCAACTCTGTTCTTTTAAATCAAAGCTGAAGACTTTTCTTTTTGATATTGCCTTTTTTTAAAGTATTATCATTTCTTACACTGCACTGTAACGATTATTCTTGTATTTGATAGCTGTCTTATTCTATTTGAGCTTTTTTGATATTCTCTTTAACGGATGTTTTTAATTGTTTTTAACTGTTCAAGCACTTTGAATTGCCTTGTTGCTGAAATGTGCTATATTAATAAAGCAGCCTTGCTTTGCCTTTCCCAGTATCAATCAGAATGGTAGCATTGATCAAATCCTAACGATACCCATCCCTTACACCTCGGGCAAAAGTCACAAAGAGTTTTAAGCGTCACCGCTGTGCATAATGTAACCAACAGCCGAAACTAAGGGATGGAGAAAGATGTTTTCATGCACCCAAACCCTTATTGATTGACTTGCCTAACTTATTCTGTGAAGGAGGATAATTGCCAGTTCCACCATTACATACTGTACATCGCTCACTAAGGTACAAATAGCTTGTTGTTTTGTCTTTCAACTTTCCCAGGCACTTTCCTGCTGCCTGGCGCATGTTGGTGATGAAACCACTGCATTTGACGGCGAGAATAATGGACGTAGCATCGATGACGTCACCCATTGGTTTGTGGATTGCCGTCTTGAAGCCAGGAGTTTGCATTTTGACCGTCTCCATCATGGTATTTTGGAGCCAGAAGTGACCATATTTCGACAAAATAGTGGAGCTGGGGAGGATGACGCTTCTACGCCATGCGTGTTGTGTATGGTTTCATGGCGCTGCGCTAAGCTCAACGCTAAATAGGAAAAGTCAACGATTTTCAACCCTTCTGACGCGAGTCATTCAGCGGAGTTTTACTGGCAGGTAAACAGATTAGCTAATCAGAGCTTGTTGAAAATCGTCAGACTTTGTCTTAAGTTACCAGCTAGTGCTAGCTAGCTTGCTTGTTTGGCAGAATGCTAAACGTGTCAGTTTTAGGTGACCAAAATGTTCCAATTAACTTCGATGAAGTGAAAACACAGTGAGAGGGTCAAAGTTTAAACACAGACAACACCCCAAAACAAGTTCAGTTCTATTTTAATGTCCACAGTGTTAGCATGGTTAGCATTGCTAAGTCCTGAATGACATATCTTAAATCATCCCCTGCTTTATCCTCTATTTTAAAATAAATGGGACCATCACTTACTGAATGAACATCACGGTGTATTGAAGAAGATTTAAGACCATACACTCATTATGAAAATGTTTACTGAGGTAATACATCAAGTTAGAAGTAGACTCATTTTCTCATAGACTTTTATAGAAACAGACTTCTTTTTGGAGCCAGTGGAGTCGCCCCCTGCTGGAAATAAGATAGAATACAGCTTTAAGGAGGTTCAGCTTTGGCTTCACTTTTCAGGAACGGAATTTGCTGCTTGGGTGAAACCTACTCTACCTACACTTTCCTCTGTATTGTGCTCTGTGCCCCACCTATAAGCTGTGTCATTTATTGCATACCTTGACTACTGCCATTTACTGTGACATGTTTGACAAACAGTAGTCCATCCTTTTGCCTTCACCTCTATAATGTTATGCTCTTATTCCTTTAATGGCTCCCAGAAACCTTTCTTCTTTGACAAATTGCCTGCTGGCATCAAATCACCATCAGAGGCCTCATAATTTAAAGCCCCCACACACTACTCTGCAACCTATTGTTATAGACTAGACACTCAATCATTGGAATACACTTTCACTCAACGTGGCTACAGGTCCATTTATTATAGCTTGATAAACACGCTAAGTGCATATTCCATTACAAAGAGAGAGAGAGAGAGTGCAGGAGGAAGAATATTTTCCATCAGGCTAAAACACCAAGCCAGCGACTGCCAACTCTCTTTTGAGACTAAGAAATGAAGGTGAGTCTTTGTGTGATTTACCCGTTAAGTTGCTGTCATGAAAACAGTTGAAGCCCTGGAGAGGCATCAAACAACATTTAGTCTGTCACAAGCCAAGTAATCATCAGTTCAATTTCCAGTAGTAGAAGAGAAGTATAATGTTCTGCCAAACATCCTCTGAACAAAGTAAACTTAATGTATCATCTTGTATGCACTGACTGATGAAAACGGTTAACTGTGGCTCAACTTTTGCCGCATTGCCACGTCATCCACCAAGGTGCTGCATTGGCCAATCACACCCCAGGTCTACCTCACATGCTTTTAATCATAGACTGTAAAAAAAGATCTGCCATCCGTTGCTATCTTGTACTTTTGGAGCCAGGGTCTGCTCAATAGTGATCGGGCGGTGGAGCCGCAGTATCAAAGTCCCGCCCATACACTGGCTCGACCAATCACGAGTCAATTACAGCTGTCAATCATGACATTTCACCCCATTTTTATAGAATCAAATAACTCATTAAATCTACTCATAAATGACATCTTTTGTGATAACATTTTTTCAGGTGTACTTGTATGTTTTTAGTTTTGGTCTGCTAACAGTGTTGGGAAGGATACTTTCAAAACGTATTTCGTTACAGAATACATGCCCAAAAATGTATTTTGTAATGTATTCCGTTATGTTACTCAATCTGATTAACGTATTCTGAATACATGGATTATTTCCACATTGAATTGCATTTTATCAGTGTAGGAATGTGGCCATCACATACAGCTTACTAAACAGGCCTATGCTGGTGTGTTCTTCTGTTCCAGCTGGCTGAATGTGTACCTGAACAAGGAGATAGATTTTTGTATTTGTAGTCCCGGACTGCATACTATAAAAATCCAAGGGGGTAAGTGAGCGTCTACAAAGCGTAGTTCCTATGGCGCCATTTTGATGTTACCTAGCACTCACCCGCCATTGACTGCCATCCATTTTGACGTCACTTTGACAGCAAATAACTTTACATCTGAAGCATTTAAAGACTCTATTTGTCCATTGTTTATTTCTAAAGAAACACAACAATGTATACATGGCTCCATTATCTTGTATCTCACGTTATGGCTCCGTAGCAGACGTTTTTGTAAAAATAGGCCAACGATTGTGTCATAACCACGTGACTTTCTGTCGCATAGTAGACAAATTACCGTACAGTACAGGAGAAGCTCGCAGGCTTTTTCGCTGTTTAAGTTGAATTACTAATGTTAATTAGCATTTTACTTATCAATAATTAGTCTGTGCCTATGTTATCTCCTTACATATACCTATGCTTTCCATCTCTGCAAGATTGGCACAGCTACCAGAAGACTTACAACTTTCAGACAGGTTGCTCACGTCACATTGGCAAGCTCAGATTGCAGCTGCGCAGTAATGCTCAGCCCTCACAGGAAAAGTGCTTCTAAAATACTTCACTGGTCTCCGTCCAGAGCAACGGGATCTATTGGTCCATTTATTTGACTGTCTATGCAAATATCTAACCACAGTCTAAGCTACCACGAGCTAATTTTAGCTAACGTTAGCTAGCATGTCAAACGGGGCTAGTCAGTCTTTCAACGGCTCTGGGGCTAGTAAATCAACACGTAGGAGAATGTAAAGTCGCACGTCAACTATAAAATAGCAAGGTGACCAGTAAAACTACAGCAGACGACTACCCTTGGCTAATAAAAAAAAAAAAACTTACTTTAAGATGCTTATTCAGGTTGGAGGTGGAGTAATTTGGACGCTGAAAGGAGGGTGGTTGCTGGCAAGCAGAGGTTGCACTGCACAGTTATATTTCGTTCTCCCTGTTCTTTCTTTAACACTAGAACGGCCATGACGGTCATTTTGACCGTTTTGAAATTTATATGTGTAATAACTTTGCTGAATAAAAAAATACAATCCTGCTGCTGCCTGACTTTTCCTAAAAGAGTCTGTATTTTAATTTAAAATAGTTTTTATATACATTACACAAAAGGCAAAGAAAATACAGTCACTTTTACCTATTTCGGCCATACACGGTCATATTGACCGCTCGGATTTTCGCGGTATTGTTTTTAATTTTTCGCGCGGTTGAAGATGCATCTTGGTTGCATAGTAACTTCCATAGTCTCTGTCAGAGAAACTTAACTAGCGGTCTCGAGTAACAAGTGTGGGCATCACCGATGGGCCGAAGGCAAAGCCAGAGTCGGTAACGTAGGCTACTACGGCGTGGATGGACTCAGTTCTGAATCAGAAGGCAAACACCGGGCGCTCGCTCTGTGAAAGGTGCAGAACACGTAGATGGCCGGTGGCTGTTTACATGTTCATATAACTTTATACATCCTCGAACTGGCTGGAATCGTTGCACACATCCTCTCCAAGGAGTGCACCAGCAGTAAAATTGTCCGGAGGAAGTTCATGCAGCAACTGGCAGAGGAGCTGAGAGCGGAGTTTATGGAGGAAAAAAGGGCAGCAGCTCACGGTCCGAGCAGCAGTGCACCGCAGCAGACGCCAAAACAGAGGCAGTGCCAGGTTAGGTTATAGCTAAATGTTCAAATAAGATACTTATAATTGTTATTTGGCTGTTATGAGTTAAGTTGAATGAATTTCCACACCATATTTTTCGGGATATGAATGTATGAAATAATTACGGTTTACTATGATATGAATAATTGAAACACGTATTACTACTCAAATGTATAATTAAACTCGTAAAAATTTACATTTCGGTGTTATTATCCTAACACAATACATAATACAATATCGCAATTAGGTATTTATCATGAGAGATTATAGAGTTTGGAATCTGGCGGTCAAAATGACCGCTCACGGCAGTTCTAGTAGTTATGGAATTCCAGCACTTCTAGTGTTAATGTGAAATGCTGTTTGAATTTCCAAGATAGAAATGCATTCCTGCCCTGGCTCTGTTGTGCCGGTTCCGGCTCCATCTCTACCTCTCTCAGTGATCACGCAAATAGCTCATTTTTTTCGTTTTCATATTTGGGCTTCTGCATGGAGTTGCCTTAATTTATACAAGTTTTATGAATAAACTCGTGAAACAGAGAAGTATCGTCATGTAATCCATTGATTTCAACAATCTAAATGTATTCTTAATACTAATTACTTAAATTGTAAGTGTAACGGAATACAGTTACTCCTAATTTGTATTGTGAATACATAACGCCGGTACATGTATTCCGTTACTCCCCAACACTGTCCACTAACTTGGACGGGGTGAGATTTACCTATACTTGTAGCTACCAGGGGCGACCGAGATGTTTAGGCTTCAATTATAAAGTCTCTGCATCAACACTTGCTCTTAATTGTGCTTTATTGAATGTCCCTTTTTTTTCAATGGGTCTATAATTTACTAAATGAACATCATGCAGGTCCTAAATCATCCCCTGCTTAATTGTCTCTTTTAAATAAATGGGACCATAATTTACTAAATGAACATGACTTGAAACTAGCAATTGAGACCATTAACTCGTTATGAAAATGTTTACTGAGGTAATAAATCAAGTAAGAAGTTGGGTAGTTTGATATATTGACGTAGTTTTGTGGTAAAACCAAACAAGGGTAATATCCTCAACATGTCAGTTCCTTTGGCTATGATGAATAAAGTGCTGATACTTAAATTTGTTTAAATTACTAATTTTATTTCTAAATACTGTAATTAAAAATGACAGTGATGTTTGCTACATGTCATTTTGTGTTCTCAGATGTTAGCAAAAAACTTGGTGAGTCCAGTGTTATCATAACTGATTGGAATGTAGGCCGAAACTACATTAATAAGACCGAGGTTATAGGCAGAATTATCCATTAAAACTGAGGCTGATGAAGTGGGATCAGCCGTTTGGCCTTCGTCTATGTCCCTCATCCCTCTCTCTTCTCCTGTGGCTATCTGACTGATTAAGTCTTTGTAGTGCTCAGGTCAGCTGTGATGGCGCTCTGCTGACACTCCTGTGGCGCTCTTCACACAGCTACATCAGCGCGCGTCCTCAACAACATCATCAAAGACCTGCGGGACCTGAAGTGTCATAAAGCTGATCAATACCCCAGTGTTACATCTCAGCAGCTGTTCTGTGAAGGTCAGCAGGCTCTGGCATCACTTTCTCAGATAATTCTGCTGCACATGGTAAAGGAGGAGATCAGTGTTGTGATTGGTCAACCAAATTCAAACAAGCCACTGGGTGGGCTATGCTTGCTCAGGCAGCACCTATGGGCAGCACATATGAAAAATTGGGCTGGCTTGCTCAATCAATGACATCATTAATAGAGGAATTTCAAACAGCAATGTGGGCATACACATTTTTTATGTACTTCACATTGTTGTATTGTATTGCATACACAAAAAAACTATATAACACACCTAAAGATGTGAAAAATTAAAAATTAAAATAATAGGGGCTCTTTAACATAGTATTAGACAACCATTCTGCAAGAGAGTATCTAGTTCTTTTATGTGTTCATTGGAGTTTTTCTTTTTGAACATGGCAGGGATGACGCTGAATATACTTAATAATAATATCCTGTTGAACGTTGCTGTAACTTTATAACGTTACAGTGCGGTTCAGCCAGCAAGCATTAGCATGAGCCACGTAACGTAGCACATTGTAGTAAATTGGATTAATATTGAAATATAATATTAAAAAAGTAAGTCTCTACTGTATTACTGTGTTAGATATCTCATCATTATGTGATACAGATGTCAGTATAATGAGATATGTCGTTATAATAATATAATCATATCCAATCAGTCCAAACACTGACATGATAAAACTGAATTATTATGCCCCATGTACTGCACGACTCACTTGAACTAAATACCTGGTTAGGAGACTTTCTGACCAACAGGAATAACTCATTTTTTTCCCCCTTAATTGTGATGGTGTTATTTCCTCTACAGCAGTTATTATTAAGTGAGCAATTTATTTTAAATAGTGTACAAAAGAGCAATACGTATCTCATGGAAACTGAAATGAACATGAATTCAACTTTATAAACGTTCAGGACTGTTGTCACTAAGAGTCATTCAGTGTGTAGTGTCCCAGTCAGTGTTCTTCAAGGAACAGAGCCTTTAACGTGACATGGCAGGCTTAAATATTAAGGACAATTCCAGCCACTCTTCGCGCTCCCTGTTGGTCACATGCTATTACTAATTAACTTGAAGTCAGTGCACCTGTCAGGGTGGGGAGGGGGCAGCTGGAGGACAACAGTGTGGATGATGATGGTTGTGTCTTTAAACAATGTACATTGTATATGTTTGAAAATAAAAATTTGATAATTATTTAAATGTTGTCACTAAGTTAGTGTTATTAGCCAGTGAAATGAAGTGCTTGTGTTTGTCAGACTCTGGAATTAAAGGGGAACTATGCAGTTTGTTTAGCTTAATTTACCTTAACTGAACAGCTTCGGAGTCATTGGAATGGTTATATGACTTCTTTCGGGTTGAATGGTGGTCGTCTCGCTCCCCCCTAGCGCCTGTGAACAGAACCACCCACCCACCCTTGCAACTTTCGGCCGGCGAGCCGGAAGTATCGCGTGATATCAGGTCTCGCGATATAACAAATTGCTTCACGGCACCGCACACATACGCCCATTCAGGAACCGGCTAACAAGGTAGCGTTGGAGTTTTTCACACTATCGTCATGGCTGAGCCGGCAAAAAAGAAGCAGAAAGCTAGGAAAGCGTTGTCGGAGGAACGGAGAAAGAGGAAACGGAAGACTGACCGAGCGAGGAGTCAGACACGAGTAAACGTAGGAGCTGCCAAATATCTATTCTGAAGCTGTAGGGGGAGCTCTGTAGAGCATAACTGCATAGCGCCGCTTTAAATTGCTTTGCATTGCATTGAAATGTTGAACAGTTCTGTTCAGTGTTACCCATAGGCATGTGTTTGAATTATGATCTCGTTTGCAGGCAAGCCAAAAGGTCATCCATTAAGAGGATATGGCTGCTTGCAGTTATGACCTCTGAGGAGCAGCTGCAGTTTGAGCTCTGCGAGTTGGCTTACCCAGGGATTCCACCATGCGCATATACTCCACGTTCTGTCTGTGCCAAGGTTTCCTCCATGCGTCATACCCAGAGTTTAAAGTGGGCCGGAACGACTTTGATTAACAAGTAAATTAATGTAATTGGCAGTTTCATACATCAGTGTTTCTCGTTCTTTTAAAATAATGCCAAATGTCCATCCCAGTGTTTCCCCTATTCACTCTCAGCAGCGCACACCGTGAGTCCATGCACAAGGTGTCTGTGGGGAGTTCACACGTCTATAAAAAATGACAGGACAGTCGCGTACTATCCGTTAAAGTTAAAGTCTGTCAGTTAAACAGGTGAAGATCACGTTGCCAGTAGCCTACCTGTCACAAACAGGCTCGGTAGTGATCAACGCGGTAATGTGCTGCAGATCTGGCGTTTTTAGCTGAGCTGGAACAGAGAGTATTTGGTTAAAACCGGCCGTTAAGACCGGCGATGCTGTTCTACCGTCATTGTTCTGCTGGAAGTGAATGTAGCCGCGGCGTGTTTTATGTGGACTGACTACGTCAGACGCCGTTTAAAAATAGCCTTTGCAATGTGGTTAACTCGGGAGGCAATTTGGCCTTGTGTGCTCTGATTAGTTTGGCATGCAAGTGCTGTGTAGTGGATGGAGACTTTATTAAAGTAGCCTAATAGTAGTAGCCTAGTGTTAAATTCAAATTTGAGAATGGGATTTTGGATTGGTGTTAAGAAGCTGAGCATTTTGCCTGCATACTCTCTGACTCTCGTATGGTTTACTCAGTCAATTGTGATTATGGCATGCCAGATTTCTGCCGTTTATGTAAGAGAGCTCCTTATAACGCTGCTTTGAAGTGGATAAATTGTGGAATATTAATCACCAAATGAGATATCCAACTCTGAGGTGCACTGCAAAAGGCCTCCAGATTAATCACCCATTTCTGGAGGATTCAAAGAGGATGGTGAAAGCTTTAATCAAGCTAGTGTTCAGTTTGATCCTTAAACATAAGGATCAGGCACTTTTAAAGGCAGCAGTTCAATTTCAACACTATTGTATCCTTTTGATTACCTCTTCAAAAGAACGAAACAACATTTGACATTGATCCTGTCTGATAATTTCATCAAACATCAGTATAATTCAGGGACAGTGATGAGGAAGCAGAGCAGCTATTATCTCTAGTGCTGTTGTCACGTTGTCGTCCTTACTTTCACCTCAAGTGTCCCTCTTTGCTTTCCACTGATTCTCTTTGATAATGGAGACTATTACCACTTAACAGCAGCTCTGACAAGTCAGACAGAGCTTTATTGTCATTCCACTACTCCATCAAAATCTCATTTTCTCAAGGAACACTTGGGTCAGGCAGTTTGCATGCACACTCTTTTTCTAGAGCTATTCTCTTTTCCAAAACCAATGTTGCTCTGAATGACAAGTAAAACCATGTCTGAACAGAGAGCAGATGTTATCTTTTACAATATATTACCACCTTTATTCTAAGCCAATGAATGAGTAAAAAATTGTGCACGCCACAGAATAAACACATAGGGTAAATGGTTTTCTAAATAAAGTAGTTAGATTTGGGAGCGGGGCCACGCCTTAATCACACTTCTAATCACCAGTCAAGCCTACTACCCAACCTAATACCTGGTCAAGACCTTTTTAGGGGCAGGGGCTCAAATTCAAAAAAGGGCACATGGAACAAGATTTGTTAACAATATATGTCATCTTTTTTTAAACTGTATATTTTACATTTTTACATAATACTAAATCCACAATACTGTACACCTCAAAATGAAATATGGAGCTTTACATTGGACTACATTCACACAAATATATCCCAAAAATGCAAAATGTAATCTTACATACAGTATCCAAACTACAGTATATATAGAAAGTTATAATAATAAGTATGTATGAACATGTCAGATTATTGTGTGAAACATGATACTAACCTATGGTGCTCCTAATAACCCAGCTGCTTAGGGATCCACTGCCTTTTGCTGCCTCCTGCAGGTCCTTTTTCTGCTTCCTTATTCTGTCTTTACGTGGCATCTTTGCACTGTAGCAGAATTCAATATCATGATTTACAAAAAGAGACAAGATAACAGGATATCAAACCAGATAAACAGTTTAATTGTAGCCTATAACTGCAACCTGAGCTGACTATCAGATTTCTGTAGCAGCGGGCTAGTAGGCTTTGAATCAGAAAGGGATTTGCAAAGGTATGCAGCATGTTTCAGATTATTTTCTCAAAATATGAGGATGTCCTTTATTAAGAAGTCAAAATGTATAGACCACCAACCTACACCGCAGACTACAAATAACCTAAGCTAATTTCCCAAAGAAGTGACATGTTCTTTTAAGTGGGCTGCTGGTTGAGAGGCAGAAAGCAGATAGAAAACACACAAGGGGCAGGTGTTCAAGCACCCACGCCCCTCCCTGTACGTGCATTCCCTGTTTGTCACAGTTTTTGAGGACAGACCATAACAATTGCATGCTTGGATTAGGAAGACAAATGCTAGCTTTGATGACATCACTACCAACAACTAACTCACCATGGATGCCGAAATGCAGATCAATAGTGAATTCAGGCGATGATCTGTTCAGTACTTCTCAAACCATGATATTCCATCAGCAGTCAGACCATAGCCTAACTTCCTGGCACAGCCGCTGTGGTGCACAAACGTCGGTCTTGTCAGCGGCTCCTTTCTAGCTGTCCTAATGAGATCTCTCCAACTCCGGATCCATCTCAACCTTTCTCTCTCAATCACCATAGGCGTAGCCGGCTTCAACCCTCTCTTCACACGCTGCTTCCCTCATGCACCGTTTCCAGCAATCCACCATACCACACTTACAGCACACATTCCTCCTCGCATCAGGCGTCTTCATATCCACAATCGGAACACAACATCAGAGACTTGACGGTGGCACGTCTCCAAAGCCTGAAAGGCATTCCCTGTAACCGCAGCATCTATCAAGCCAGGTTGTTCCAACTCTGCACTTTAGCCACAACAATAACCAAGCTTCCCAAACGTCCAGGAGATTCATTCCCTTTCTACATTTCCACCTAGACTTCTACCTCAGCCCATACGAGCAGCTGACCAAAGACATCAGTTCCAGGTATGCTGTCAAGGGAGATAGGCCACTTGATTCTGATTCCATCGCGGTCTACATCAAGTCCTCCTCATTTCTGGCATTTCCTCTGAACACTACGCAAGCCCGTCTGCATTGGTGCTGCTTCCCCAGCAGCCAGGCTGGACATCTCAGACTAAACCCCTTCGCTGCTCATCAATATAAACCAATCACCCATAAGGATTATTATTTACAAGAGATTGGCCAATATGTTTTCCCTGACAGCTAGGCATGTCACTATTGTTATATAATACAAAAAACATAAAGAATCCATCTTTTATTTAAAAGGTTATGAGGCTGATATGTTGCTGCATAACAGGAATAAACCATTTATTGTAACTTTATAAAATGATGTCCCAGTCATAAAATATAGATTTGATCAGCAGCCAACAGTTTGCAATGGCTGCTGGTTAACAGGTAGTATTCATTTTGTTTCATTGTCCAGAAACAATAGTAAATATAGAAATATAAATAATGAGTAACCTACTGTGTCTGCCTGCAGTCAGCACTGTGTGGCAGTGCAGTTAAGAAGACAACTGTCTGTCCTGGAATTTTATCTGTGATCACTCATTTTAAATGTCCATGAAGCTGTTGTCATTAAGCTGTATTTATGTTGATTATGTCAGATGACATTGCGATTATAAAATAATGGTTTGATTACCACGATGGCACAGCAGCCTGGATGACTGCTCATCCCAGGCATAGCGCTCTTACATTAGCAACCTTACGCTCACTTCGGCTCTATTCAAATCTGTTGACTCTTTTTGGGCACCTGGAATTGACTCAGGTGACTCAACTATGTCAACCTATACTCCTAATGTCATTAGACCCTTTACAAATCACTCTGTGGCGTGGGCCTTGCTAGTGAAAAAGCAGATAGCGAGTCCACTGTTCACAAAAAATCTATCAAGAGCCCATGAATGATGTGACTGTGGTGATGTCAAATATTCAGCTGTGTGAGTGGACATTTCAGATTGATAGAAAAAGATAGGGGTGCCTAGGTAGTTCACCTGGTGGAGCATGTGCCCCATGTACAGAGGCTCAGTCCTCGTTACAGCGGCTGCTGGTTCAATTCTGACCTGCGTCCCTTTGCTGCATGTCATTCCCCCTCTCTCTCTCCCCTTTCATGTCTAAGCTGTCCTATCGAATACAGGCCTAAAATGCCGAAAAAAACGATTGATAAAAAGATGCGAATGGAGGTAAAAGAGGCAGAATCACTCAGGGCAGTTCTGTCACAGCACAGATCCATACTGTGAGTCATATGTGGTAGTCCAGATCTGTCAATATCAAAAAACTTGTTAATATTCATATTCAGATGCATTTCAATTTAAATTATATTTTCCATTCATTTCAACATGAGGTAGTACCCATTTAAATCCAGTATTCATTTTCATGTTTATAAAGGCAGCATACAGCCATAATAAAAATCTAAATGAAAACTTGACAAATCATTTTCAGTGTTTGTAAGCATGACTGGCATGAAGACGTGAATTGAATTTGAAATGAACTTCATATTTTTTTTTTTTTGAATTGGCAAACAATGTGAAACCGAAACCGTATTGCAAATGGAACTATTCAGAGTTTAGCTAAATTCTATATTTTGATATCATGTCAGGATTCTCCTCTTTGGAAACTGAATAATTTCATTTCAATATTTAACACCCTGGACTTTCATAGCCTGTCTCTATGGATGAACACGTCCTAGAGCGCTATCTAGTTGGGTCAACAAATACAACTAGTGGTTCATTTGGAAATCATTAGTATACTGTAAAGGAAAGCAAAGCTTGATATGAGATGCTGGGACATGCAAATATTTGTTAATTTTTCTGGTCAAGTCAATTCATGTATAATTATTATCATTTCAGCACCAGGTTTTTTAGATTCCATAATGTAAAGTTATGCTTGTAGAATAGTGTTTACAGCATGTGGAAGGCAATCAGTTTCAAACCGCAGTCTTCAAAGCTGTGACCTTCAGAGAGCCGTTTGTTCTTCACACATCACTTCTCATCCCTCCTTCTCTTTCTTGGACTGTACTCGACCCTCCCCCACTGTCCTAACCCCTCCTCAACCACACCTCCAGCTGTCCTCCCCCAGCCTCCTGCAACCTCTCCACCTATCACATACAGTCATACAGTCAGGGCATGGGGGTGGGGGGGCGCTGACAGACAGCATGGCAGATAGCCAGTGGGCATCTTTTCAGAAATCTGTCAAGGCAGTCGCCACTTTGCTTAATTATGATATTGATTGATACTGAATGGAATTAGTGTGTGTGTGTGTGTGTGTGTGTGTGTGTGTGTGTGTGTGTGTGTGTGTGTGTGTGTGTGTGTGTGTGTGTGTGTGTATGTGTGTGTTTACATAGCAAATATTAATATAGCATTTTGCTGCTATATTACAGTAATATTCTGCTTTAAAGTGTTACATTGGAGAACATCATTTGTATGGTTAGGGTTAGTTAGGGTTATGTTTTGTTAACTTGTAGGGTTTTATTTTTTTTTAAATGGGGAAATTAGTTTATTTAAACTGTTCAGTGACTTGGAAAATAGTATTAAAAAGCAACATGAAAAAAAATTGTGATACAATCGTGGATCGTGATCCTGCCTGAAAAAATTGTGATGTGATATTTTTGCCATATTGCCCACCACTATCCTGAAGCCATGAGGAAGGAATCAGGACATATCTGTTACCCCACACATGCCTCTGTAAAGCAGCCACATCAGCACATGCATGGTGTGTGTGTGTGTGTGTGTGTGTGTGTGTGTGTGTGTGTGTGTGTGTGTGTGTGTGTGTGTGTGTGAGATGCACCATCACTGCTGAAGCCAGGCTTCACAACTTGACTTTCCCAGCAAACAACCAAACATTGAGTATCCCACTTTTCCACTGCGGAAAGCACGCGCTATCCTCCGCATAACTAAATCATAAAAAAACAACATGCTGTTCACATTTTCTGACCACCAAGAGTCGCAAAGGCCGTCCCTTATCACTGCTCTATTTAGATGCAGTGAGGTACTATTTTTCATATCATACATGGGCTACGCTGGATAAACAATCCTAATCTGTTACAGCTCTAGATTAGAATGTGGTTAACAGAGTGCCACAAGTCACTGAAATATTTAACATAATGTAAAGTAAAGAAGACAGCTTATCTGTGCTAAATATCAAATAAAAATGTATTATTATCATTATTAGCTGGGATATATTATTACTATTATGTCAACATATCCCACAGCTTCTGTCATTAGCCTGTGTTTGGGTCATTCCTGTTATGCAGCAACATTTCTGTCACCATGAACTACTTCCTCATAATCAAAATACTTTTTTTTACTTTACTGACTTTTTTGTTTGTTGGTACATGAACTATAAGCCATACAATTATAACATACTCAAATATTCTTTAATTATTGTATAGGCCATCGTATACTCTCTCTGTTTCCCATTTTCGTCATGACTACAATTCCAGTGAGACAATTTTTACGAAAACTAAATCTAAGTTCCGTTTATGTGTAGAAGGTAAGCTAATCTGGATCACGCAGACTCCGATTACAACACACACAGAGGGAGTGCTCAGGGCGCCATTACTCCACTCCACTAGCTACACATCTTTACATAGCAAATATGATATTCCAGTTTGCTGCTATATTACAGTAATGTTCTGAGTGTTACAACATCATTTGTATGGTGTTTTGTTATCTGGTAGGGCTATATTTTTATAAATGAGGAAATTAGTTTATTTGAACTGTTCAGTAACTTGGATAATAGTATTAAAAACCAACGTGTAAAAGAATCGTGATAAGATTGTTGATCGTGATCCTGCGTGTGTGTGTGTGTATGTGTATGTGTGTGTGTGTGTGTGTGTGTGTGTGTGTGTGTGTGTGTGTGTGTGTGTGTGTGGTGCAGAAACTCCGCTGGCTTCATCAGGATTCAGGGAGGGCTTCAAGGAGGAATACATTATCAAACTGTGATAGACTCTAAACCCCTATTCATACATAATAAATTATTCAGAGCTCTGTAAACTAAACTCAAAGTCAATGATAAATGCGATCCAGTCACCATAGCGCTCATCCACACTTCATTAGGCTGGCGTGAGTGCAGTGGAGACTGAAATAACAACAGAGAGAGGGCTGAAGGGTTTTAGCTGGGTGCTGGGAGCAGGGTGGAGCGAGGGAGGGATGGAGTAGCGGAGGTGGAGAGGGAAAGAGACAGAGAGAGCATAGGGCTGGAGGATTAGGAGAATGACAAAGACAGACTTTAACCAATCCCTCTCATAAGAATTCCTGTGGTATGTGTGCATTTGAAAGCTCCTGAGGTGGCTTTCTGGGACTGCAGGACTGTTTGGGAAAGTCACTCAGCAAAATGTGTTTACACACAAAGTCAAATTAAACTGCATCTCACTTGGGCTTTGTAACTTTAAGAGTGATGACTCATGTTAGCTATGTTGGGCTTGTTGTAAATGTAAAGAATAGAAATAGAGCAATCTGATCACTCCAAAGGCTCTTTCACAAAGATCACGTTTAGAAGATGAATCTAGGCGTCCCATTTTCTCAACAGCAGACACATGCAAGAAGTTTGTTGGGGAGATGCAGCTCCCAGATTTGTTACAAAAACCTGGCATTTCTTCAAAGCAATCACAATTGTCTTGGGCGGCCGGACAAAGCCACGGTGCCTCTGCAAAATAGTCTCAGGAAGGAAGTTGTTTTGGTGGAACATGTGTACGTTCAAAAGTTGTTTTAGTCGTGCAACAGAAAACTCAGATTGGACAGATAGTCTAGCTAGCTGTCTGGATTTACCCTGCAGAGATCTGAGGAGCAGTTAACCATAGTCCTCATAAATCCACCAGAGTTTAGAACGCCAGCACAAAGAGGTGGGTCAAACAACACAGGACTTTCACCCAGGAGACCGGGGTTCATGTCCCGTTCTTGTCCCGCGTGACACTGAAACGTACATTTTGTAACCCCACCCTCCATCTTTTCCTAAAACGTTCTTGTGCCGCATGTCAGTTAAATGTACGTCCTGACCCAGAGCGTCAAAAAGTTGCGCCAAGAGTCCCAAACAAGCACGTCTAAATATTTGAGTCTCAGAAACAAAGTAATCAACTGCTAGCTAAGTTAGCATTGCCACTAATGTGGCGCCATTTATAGCAAAGTGCCTACGGTAGTTCTCAAGTGGTAAATACTACGACGACCAATGTTGCGGTGTGAATATGCCTTAAGGCTGAAAGTGTAGGTGCATCAGGTGGGATTTTTTTTTTTTTTTACGTGAGACATAGTTGCATAACTTTCCCTACAACATACAGTATATACTACTTAATTCTTTCTACAAATGGGGAAATGCAGATGCAAATATTAAATACATAAATAAAATTTTTCTGATGTGCTTTTGGTGATGGGGCAATAACTTTTTTGGTGTGACAGATCTGTTCACCGTACAAATACAAAAATACAGTTTTTAATGAATGTGCAGATGCTTGTCATCTTGTCAAGCAAGGAGATGTTGAAGACAAATGAGAATCATCCCTGCACAATTTTGTTTGTACCACAGACAGAAAACTCCGATCACATCTTCCTTTTTTAAGAATGACTTCAGTTCCATTCTTTGTTCTTTTCTCAAAGAAAAGCTTAACTCCAAGTCTCCAAAGCCGATTTGAAAGACCGCTATTCGCCAGCAGCAGCAGCCATCGTTTTTGTTTTCAAGAAGCATGGAATTCACGCGGAACCGTCGTAACTCTGCCGTCATTATGATAAGCCCGCCCACCGACTCTATACATGATGTGATTGGCCCGGCTAGAGTTTGGCTTTTCCAGCTCGCAAGCCAACGGAGAGTTGCTAGACCGCCTGGCTGCAAATTACATTTGCAGGGTGCGTCTAGATTTCTAGGCTAGTGGTTTCAGAATCTCTGAACAAAGCACATAGCTGTAATATTAACACTCTCTCCATTTCCTTTGTCCAAGTCCAGTGTTCTCACTGGTCTTTATTTGTTTCCCTTCGTGGTTTGAGTTGGTTTGCTCTGGCTCTGGCTTGTAATTACGTCATCTCCTCGCCCCCGTTTCTTCGGCAGTAGTATAATGGCACCTGACTGGAGCATTAGCGCCATCTACTGCTTATCTCGATGAACCAACTCCCAATATTCACAGTAGTGGATGGAAACAATCATAAATTTGTATTTTCTTTTGCAGATTTTTACAGAAAATTTGGTTCGAATTTGCGCTATATCTGGAGGGAAACCTGACTACTGTATTTGCATATAAGGGAAAACAGACTTGAAGCGTAAAAATACACTTCGGGGGATGTTTACGTGCGCGTGCTGCGTTTGAAACGCAAGCCTTTATGCTGCCTGTGTAGACTGCTGGATTGATAGAAGCGGATCTGTTCCATCTGACATGCAGACGGACAGCCAAAACACGCAGCTGAACACTTTCTGTGTAGACACGCCGTAACATTTGGATTATGTTGCAGTTGTATTTTTTCTAGCCAAAAAGTTGATAATTTTATTTTCATTCTAGACCTTTAAAACCACACACAACTTATTTTAAATGATGTTACTGAGCAAAATTAGAGCTGTGGATGGAAACGGTTATATCTAGGCAAATTGAAAAATATGAAAAGTTATGAGATGAATCAAACTGTGTTGCTCTGGAGTCATCACAAAGTGTAGAGATGAAGTACAGTAGCTTACAGAAGTGTCTGTCTGCTATCGCTCTGTGTGTGTGTGTGTGTCTGTGTGTGTGTGTGTGTGTGTGTGTGTGTGTGTGTGTGTGTGTGTGTGTGTGTGTGTGAGAGCACTTTTTAAGCTCTGACTTTTGCTTTAGTGAAAACCTGCAGAGTCCATCATGGGAACATTTAAATGTTGCACTGTGAACAAATCCCAACAGAACGCGAGGAGTTCCATTATTTAAGCATGCTAATTACCTTCCTGTGGTATGTGACACAGTCCAGCCACATGCCTTCTCAGTGTTTCCAAAAGTCTGACATTTTCCCACAACCTGCCGAGAAATGTCAACAGTGAACAGCTGCACTGCTTCACACACTGTTCAAAGTGACATGCTGAGCAACATGTATTAGGCAAATTTATGGAATCCCATTTCCGCCAGGAGAAGACAAAACAAAAAGTTAGAATTGAAAAAACTAACACTCTAATCTAAATGATTACTCTATATAAGTAAAATTTGGATTTGTACCTAAGCAAAATTGTACCTATTATTTCTATAATATTGACTTACCAAGAGTCATTACTTGGCAGCAAATTTATGGAATCCCATTTCCGCCAAGAAAAGGAAAAAAAAAAAGTAGAATAAAATAGAAGTTAAAGTGGCTATAAGGAACTTTGAGTTTGTGTGCTACCTTTTACCTGGCTGGATACTCAAACACAGGCTTTACCGGTGTTGCACCGAAATCTGTGACCCGTCAGAATGTGTTACTGTAAAGCAGGTCTACCTGCTGTAAATCATTTTGTAACTTTGTGGGAAAAATCGGACCCTGGCAAAGGCACTAATATCAACTATATAAAAACAGCGTTCTTTTCACTGTTAGTCTTGTTTGCTGTTACAGGTCATTTATGATCATCAGATAAAAAATTAAACAGTTTAAGAAACATTTAAAAGTTCCACATAGTTAACTTTAAATGTCCTCCTGGAAAATGGGAAATGGTGTGTGTCTCTCTCACACACACACACACACACACACACACACACACACAGACATACGCATATGCACAGACAGACAGACACACACACACACACACACACACACAGACATACGCATATGCACAGACAGACAGACACACACACACACACACACATTAGTTGTGGAGAGATGTCAGAGCAAGGCAGCTGCCACATAGTCGGCGGTCTGAGATGTTAGGGGATCAGTACCAGAACCAGTTCAAGGTTGTCTACAACTTGTCCAAAATGCAGCTGCCAGACTATTAACCAGTACAAGTCGCCGGTCTCATATCACACCAATCCCTTCATTGGCTTCTGGTAGAATTCAGAATACAGTATAAGATCCTGTTGATTACCTTCAAAGCTTTACATTACCTTGTCATTTATTTCTGATATGCAACAGAAAGTGAGAGATGCCAAGAGCCAGACTGGGTGAATGTTGCATGAATACACTGTCAACATAGCCTCAACATTTCATGTCTTTCATTTTCTCCCTCTCTTATTTTCTGAAGATGCATCAGATACCAGTGTTGTAATGTAACAAAGTGCAAAGACTGTACTTAAGTAGAGTTTTCACATACCTGTACTTTACTTCATTATTTATATTTCTGAAAACTTTCACTTTTACTCCACTACATTTTCCTCTAAGCATCTCCGTTACTCGTTACTCGGAAGAAATGTTTTTGTACGTTGGAGTGAACAAAAAATAAAAACATTCTGTTTCTGTTTTTCTCTATGTTGTCAGACTTTGAATTTTATGTTTAAGATGGTGTGGAAACCCTGAATATTATGCTTTGTTATAAACGAAGCCACAGTAAATTAAAGTTGAGTTTTTACTAGGGATGTCCAGATCCGATCACGTAATCGGAAATCGGGCCCGATCACGTGGTTTCAGACTCGATCGGAATCGGACGTTACCTCCCGATCAGGACTCGGATATATATGTATATATATTCTCATTATTTTTTAACACATCTATAGTTGTGCGGTGGCACAGAGTTAGACCCTTTTGACTCCACACAGAAACAGCAACGCGTGCGGCATGACATCACTTTGTTGCAGAGACGCTATTGGTTAAATGCCGGCAAAGTAGAACACGGAAGCAGCTTGAAGCGGAAAGTGCGAGTATGTCTGCGGTCTGGATGTATTATGAAGTTGAATTATTATAGAAGTATCGGATCGGGACTCGGTATCGGTAGATACTCAAAATCAAATGACTCGGACTCGGACTCGAGGGCAAAAAAACCTGATCGGGACATTCCTAGTTTTTACTTCTACTTTTTACTTCTTATAATAAAATACATTTAATATCATAAAATTACTTGTACAGTAAATACCAGATGCTTTAAGACTTTTAATCAAGTAATAGTCTGAAAGGTGACTATAACTTCTTCCAAAGTCATTTTCTAGTAAGATGCTTATATTTTTACCCAAGTACTGCTTTCAAGTACTTTATGCAAGACTGTCAGATACTCTGACCCACCTTTAGCTGCCGCTCACCAAACTGATCCACGAGCAACATTTTAGGAACAAAACATAATCGATTCAGTGACAAAACATTCCATATTAAGCAGCAGTGTTTGAGCACATAACACATCCTCAGTGTGAGACGGAGAGCAGCCAGCCCCAGGTCTGAAATAATGACAGCACTTGACTCGAGCTGCGGCATATATCAGGAGAAGAGATGTGAGCAAACGATGAAGGGAGTCTGCCAAGACACAGGCTGCACGAGGAGAGGTTGGAAGGGTTTGTTGGCGTTGTGTCCGACTCCCTGAATTGTGTTGCATGTTGTTGCTGTGAGCTCATTAGTAACACTGTGTCTGTATGGATCTAGTCTATATCCAAGACGTTATACTTCTGGGATTGCTGCGGTGCCAACGGAAATTGTCCGTCACCTTCCTCTTTCTTTGTGTGGGCGTTCTAAACTCCGGTGGATTTATGAGGACTATGGTTAACTGCTCCTCAGATCTCTACAGGGTAAATCCAGACAGCTAGCTAGACTATCTGTCCAATCTGAGTTTTCTGTTGCACAACTAAAACAACCTTTGAATGTACACATTTTCCACCAAAACAATTTCCTTCCCAAGGCTATTTCAATCAAGAGAGACTTCGTTGCAGATATGCAAAGATTTATTGTACAAATGCATGATATGACATGTACATGTACATGTACATGGAGATTAGACTCCATCATTATTAAATGATATATAATTAGGGGGTTAGAAGCCCAGAAGCTGATCCCCCGATGGAGTCTAGACACTGATGGCGGTGTGAGGAACCCAAATATCGAACCGAGGAGCCGACGCAGTCTGGTCGGAGCAGGAACCAGGAGCCGTGCAGGATGAAAGCCGGAGGAGCAAGGGGAGGAGGGTTGTTCTTAGCCTGAAATGACAACTGAGCAGCAGAGAGAGAGACCGGTTTAAAACAGGGGTGTCGTGCTGTGATTGGCTTGAGAAATTCAGGGCCTCTTCTGATTGGTTAGCTAAAAGTGTGTGCCTCTAATATCTGTTCAGTTTAGAAGAAAGAGAAACATGATTAAGTTTAGAAGTCTTCCTGCCAGAATTTTCGCTGAGCTCCATTTAGCAGAGGCACCGTGGCTCCGTCCGGCGCTTAGCGCCGCCCATGACGATTGAGATTGGTTTTAAGAAATGCCAATAAACCAGAGCTTGTTTTCCTCCCATCCAGGAATGCTGTGTGGACTAGCCAGACCTTCCTCCGCAGTTCATGCACCTATTTGTAGTTGTGTGATTAAATGAATAATGACATAAATGCCCTTAAAGAGTTAATATAAAGACCTCGACACATTCTTTTTTAAAACCCTGTCTACGGGGCGGCCTCTAGCTCACCCAGTAAGGGCGTGCCCCCATGTTGGCTGAGTCCTGCAGCGGCCTGGGTTCGGGTCCGACCTGCGGCCCTTTGCTGCATGTCATCCCCCATCTCTCTCCGTCTATCCACTGTCACTATAATGAAGAGAAAAGCCCCAAAAAATAATCTTTAAGAAAAAAAAAAACCCTGTCCACAGCAGAAAGAATATATGTGTGGGCAATGTGTTTTAAATCTATCAGGATATTAATGTGGATATATTCCCAATACTGGCATGTATTTCTCTAAAACAAACATGCACAATCACATTTAAATTTGATTTGTGAAAAAAAAAATAATAATCAAATGTTTAATGAATAATGAAATGTGTTCCAATGATATGCATTACAAGAAAAAAACAAAACCTTGATACTTTCTAAACTAAGTCTTGGATAACTAAGCTACTTTGGTAGCTATTTATTATAATATGGATATCCTGAGGATACCAGGGGCCTGTTTCACAAAAGCAGAATATATAAATCCAGAATAACTGATAAAGCGAGGCTTGACCTAGTCTAATCTGTGCATCCTGGCTTGCTGCGTTTCACGAAGGCCAAGCCAGGCTGAGGAGGAGCGACTAGGTCGAGCCAGGCTGAAGTAATTCAGATAGATGCGCGTCCACGGCTTTCCTCAAAAGACCGCAAGGTCGATCACAGATTTACTGATGCCAAAATGGAGACTACGCATTGTACATACTTTATACAGAGTGAGCAGCAGCTTCTTGTGGAAGTATGATGACGTGAAACACATTTTTTGTATAAAAAGAAAAGAAACACAGCCGCTGTAATGAAACAGTGAGAGAAAGCGTAGCAGACGATCACGGACCGCCTGAATGCGTAAATAGCCAAAAATATACATTAACTGACCACTGCTCTGAATTAAAACCATCATCATCATACCATTCAAGCATTAGGCTACTAATCATTTGCACAAATTAACAGTTGTACTCTTTGCCTTAAAAGTAAGCAGAAGATAATGTTACTCAGGAAATTTACCATAAAGATCAATTTTCTACAACACTAGAATATGATGCGTAAAAATCTTTCACTCTGTTCCTCCCTCTCTCTCATGGGCTAAAATATAAATTACCTAAGTCATATTAACTTCCACTGCTCGCTTTTAATGCCAACTGTTCGTTTTTGCAGATGACAGTGACTCAGTGAATGGTTTTAGTTAAGAGCAGTAGTTCATAAATGTATATTTTTAGACTATCATTCAGTCTGTCCGCTATTATCTGCCACACTTTTTCTCGCGTTGTTTTATTTTTTATAGAGGACGAGTTTCTTCTCTACATATTATATACTTTGCTCCCTTGTCTATATGGACATAGAAAATAAAGACACTGAAAAAAATTTGACTCTAAAATCTAGAAAGATAATTAAGTGATAAATTCCATGCACACTGTAAACATGAATGGAACAGAGTATATTCATCAGTTATTTCCCCCCCAGCTAAATATAAGGTCAAAAACCATTGAGGTGTCCTCTCCCTGCTGTTACATGAACGTACAGTAGCCTACATCACTAGATAGTTACTGGTCCAGTGAACTAAGACTATAATTTGGGAGGATTGTACAATTAGGATATGTTCTTTAAATTGTACAATCCTCCCAAATTATAGTCCCAGTCTACTGGACAACACACATTGTGTGCTAAGAATGCCAAATACAATGCACATGGAAGCTGAACAAAAATGATCCTTATTGTTAAATAATTTTATAAAAAATTAATCAACTAAAATAATTCAAGGTGCATTGGTCAACTATAGAAATGTACAGCATTGTATGTATTGCACTTAGTAACAGACTTCATTTAAAACACATTTGAAATGTTATCAGCCTTTTCTAATTATCTCAACAACTGCTATAATATATTAATCATACTTCTAACAACAATATGAACAGCAGTCTTCATACAGCAATATAACAGTAACAATGACTGTCACATGAATAATTATAAAAAAAAAATGGTCACAACTTTAAATAATAACAGTACTTAAATGAACAGCAATATGCACCTGTTGTATTTTAATGCAGGCTGATAACAATAGGGTAAAACCACTGCTGGGTGATCAGAAAAGGCTCCAGGATTAAATAAATCCTGGCTGTTAGCCTGGTCGGGAGCAGGCTAGCTGCACAGAATAAATCTCCATGGTGATTTATGTGCCTCCACTTTCGTAAAACCGAGTCAAGGCTCTCTGTAAATTATAGAGTGTGGTCTAGACCTACTCTATCTGTAACGTGTTCTGAGATAACTTCTGTTATGGTTTGATACTATAAATAAAAGTAAATTAAAATTCAGTTAAGAAAAAGTTTCGAATAAGAAATCCATCTGCTACTTCAGCACCATGGACAGCGCCATGGGTTTAACAATACACAGCCAGGCTGCTGATGTTTCAGAGCCACGGGCAGGCCATAGATTTTAACTGTCACAAACTTCAGTCAGATAACGAACCAATGAGCCTACATTTTAATGGCAGAATTGGGTTTTGTCCTGTTGGTCTCAGTATCGTATCTCTGAGTCGTTTGAAGGAAATAAACCAGATGATGAGCCTTTGGCTGTTTAGAGTCATACTTTACTATCAGCTTAGGAGCTGAGGACGGGCATTAAAGTGCCCATATTATGAAAAAATCACTTTTTCTGGGATTTGGGGTGTTATGTTGTGTCTCTGGTGCTTCCACACACATACAAACTTTGAAAAAATCCATCCATGCTGTTTAGAGTGAGATACAGTTTCTGAATGTGTCCTGCCTTCAGTCTCTGGGTGAGCTGTTCAAAATCGGCACGGCTTGTGACGTCACAAGCCGAAACGAGCAGGCTAACCGCAACCATTAGCTCATAGCGTTAGCATGCTAGCGCTAATGCTAACGCTAGCATGCTAACGCTAGCATGCTACCTCGTTCTCAATAGCAAAGCACTGCTACAACACACACAAGTTCACCATAATCTACAAAAGAACTACTTACATGTGTGCCCTCATTTAGAAGTCTCCTAGCTAATCCTGCCTTGTACCTGACCAAAGTTGTAGAAACAGCCTTTCTTTTACTGTCTATGGAGCTAGCTAGCTGACATGATCTACATCTGAGCTACTGCACATATGCGAGTGCAATCAAAGATAGTACAGAAGAAGAAGAAGAAAAGAGGTCTCACTCTGTAGCTAAAACAGAGACCAGCTGAAAAGAGGGTGCAGTACAACAAAAATATGGTGTTTTTTGAAAATTAAACCATGTAAACCTATTCTGGTACAACCTTAAAATACAATTATGAACCTGAAAATGAGCATAATATGGCTGCTTTAAGCCGTGTTCTTCCTTTCTGAGAGTTGGTCCAGGCCTTGTTGTGAACTTGAGAGTTTGTCAGTCAAATCCATTAGAGCAGAGATATTCAACAGGGGGTCCTCAGAGTGAGTGCAGGGGGGGGCCGCCAAATTATGTTAAAAAATTACAATATGTCTCAAAATATACATTAATATGAATCAACAAATAAATAGCAGAGATAAATTGACCTATTATCTATAACATTTAATGTACACATTGAAGATAAGTTTCCTATAGGTAAGGTAGCCATACAGTTAAGCTTAAAGCCCATCTTGCAGGGTTTATTTTCTAATGAATTTGCGTAATTTGCTTGTTGGTAATAAACATTTAAACTGTTACCCAACATCATCAAATACAATGGATATCACAAAACGGAATACAATACGAAAAAGTAGTACTGTTTTACAGCGGTTTGCAATGATTCTCTTTCCCCCACAACGCATTGCATTACGTCACGTTGGGGAGACGACAGACGAAGGCCCCGTCTTGGTTCACTGTCTATGGGCTCGGTCTGTGCATCTGGTCTTGCAAAATATGGCTTTTGGTCTCGACCGAGCCCATGTGTCTTTATTATGTGTATAATAATATTGGAGGGAAAGTGAAACACAGCTTGGACGGGGATGCTGTTCGGCTTTTCACAAGTTTAGACAGCTAGCTACGCCAACGTTTGCTAACGTTAGCGCAACAGCGTTAGCCTAGAATGCTAGGTAAATATTACGACTGCCTTCCGAGTTTCTTATAACTGCATCCATGTTGTCAGCATAAGACGTGGCGTTAATGCTCCTTTTGTATCTTAATTTTATTTCAATCAGGAGAGACTTCGTTGCAGATATGCAAATATTTATTGTACGCAAACATGATATGACATGTACAGTCTTTGGAGATTAGACTCCATCATTATTAAATGATATATAATTAGGGGGTTAGAAGGCCAAAAGCTGATCCCCCGATGGAGTCTAGACACTGATGGCGGTGTGAGGAACCCGAATGTCGAACGGATGAGCCGATGCCGTCTGGTCGGAGGAGGAACCAGGAGCCGTGAGGGATGAAGGCCGGAGGAGCAAGGGGAGGAGGAGGGTTGTTCTTAGCCTGAAATGACAACTGAACAGCAGAGAGAGAGACCGGTTTAAAACAGTGGTGTTGTGCTGTGATTAGCTTGAGAATTTCAGGGCCTCTTCTGATTGGTTAGCTAAAGTGGGCGTCTCTAACATCTGTTCAGTTTAGAAGAAAGAGAACATGATTAGTTAGAAGTCTTCCTGTCAGAATTTTCGCTGAGCTCCATTTCAATCAGGAGAGACTTCGTTGCAGATATGCAAATATTTATTGTACGCAAACATGATATGACATGTACAGTCTTTGGAGATTAGACTCCATCATTATTGAATGATAATAATTAGGGGGTTAGAAGGCCAAAAGCTGATCCCCCAAAACGTGACGAGGACTGTTGAAAGGAACATACTTACCTATTTTGGCTGCAATAAAACTGAATGATTCAGCTTTGAAGTGTATAGTGCTTTGTAGAGAATCAGTGTATAATTCGCTTGTAGTGTGAACAGCTTGAATTAATAAGGCTTGTAGTGTATCAGACTTGTATGATATGCAGCCCCCAAAATAAAAGAGAAATAAATTGCGTAATAAGCCGTTACGAAAGCTAGCCAGCAGATGAAAAGAAAATCCATGTAACACATATACACATGTATTCACATACTTGCTCTCAGCCCGACGGCTGGGTTAACTATTCTTACCGTGACTCAGCGCACGGGTTTGGCTACACTCGCTCTCGGCCCGACGGCCGGGTTACATGTTATTATCCTCGGCACAGCGTCCGGGTTAGCCTGATCTTATCCTCGGCACAGCGTCTGGGTTAGGCTGATCTTATCCTCGGCACAGCGTCCAGGTTAGCCTGATCTAATCCACGGCACAGCGTCCGGGTACACCTATATATATGTATATATATTTTTTTTTATAAATCACTGCACAGTGATAGGGTTGCTGATGAAAATACATGTAGATATAAGACACGTATAATTGCACAGATAGACTCAAATGTGAGAGTATTCAGAGATCAACACACCACCACCAGTTATATGCATGCTTACCGGGATTATGCCTGAGAGATCTCTAGGTTGCCAGGATGTCGCTGACATAGGATGAATGTAAGAGAAGTAAGCAGAGGAAGACCATCTGCCGAGTTGTTGCAGGGACGTACATGAAATGCCTTGATATGCTGCCGTAGTAGCGCCCCTATATTGAATGATGACCCGGATAACTGAGGTAAAATTAAGAATAACTAAATGATGGTCAAGCCGATATATAGCCGGAAACCTCTAGTATGAGCCTAGGCAATGAGTAGTTAATCTTAGATTAAAAGCAATGAAAAGAAGCAGTGTCTGTGCGACTTAGAAGGTAGTGTTGTAAGGAGTACAACTTGACTGAGGTCAAATGTCGTGTGTTAGCTGCGTACAAGGTCAGTGATAATGTCAATTATGCCCTGCATAAATGAAGAGTTACAATAAAAAGGTATTTTACAACTTACTGCTAAATTCGATCAATGCATGAGATGATAACGACCGCCTTTGCCCAGTAAGATGGACTATCACCACCATACTTAAGATAGGTATTCCCCCAAAACTACCTCAGCAAAAGAAGACAAGTGCCACACAAGTATATTAAATATAGTGCCTTAGCAATACCCAGATACCAACTGACGCTAGCATGGTTAAGACAGAGAAGCCATCCGCGCAAAGACAATTATGCGAAGCAAGTGAAAACCAACCACAAACAAAATTTGTGTCGACATGCCCAAAAGTAATCTTTAATAAGTGATAAAAAGTGTCTGGGAAGATACAACATACTCACCTCAGCGGCCATTGCAGAATCTATGAAAAAGTAACCAACATCAGACATAGGATACCACGAGAAGGATCCATGAATAAGAGGTTGTGATGACCATAATGCTGATAGAAGGGTACGCGACCTATATGCACCATGCTGAATTTGGCGCGCCCATTAGTAAGACACGCACTTAATGATGCAAGACCAACCGCTGAGGTCAGCCATGACCGAAGTAAATACGGCGTAGTGATTAGGAACCTGGGCTGCCACTGTTTCCAACACATATCTGAAGCGTTGAAGACTTATCATACATTTTTTTTTTGTACAGAATAAATGCTCCATGCCTTGATCTACTGTTTGCTCCAACAGACGTTATTGTAAACAGGCTACCGTTTAGTTGTCAAGATAAATACTATGATAACTAGCGTTTTAGTCAACGACATTTACCCCTTCCTACATTATCCTCCTGTATAAGACCCAATCACCGTCTCACGAGACTGAAATGACTGAGAGAACTCATGCGCAGCCACCAGAAGAAAGCAACCTCGAACAGGCCGCTCATTCCACGACCATGTAGCCAACTCAGATTGCAGCTGCGCACAGCACCCAGCTCAAAGATACTTCGCTGTCACCTTCCAGAGCTAAATATATCCATGTCCAGAGCAACGTCTGTTGTAAAGCCGAGCCACCGTAAATGCGCATGTAAATACGCACGTGAATTAAAACGTCAACTGAATGAGCATGCTAAAAAGGATGTCGGAGAAGATAAAAACGGCTTACCTAATGAGCCCATAGAGAAAAGACGTGCCTGCCTAAGTGCACAATTAACCTTGATGCGTGAATAGAGAAAAACGATGTCCCCTGCTGACTCTACCATAGATTTCAGGGGAATTAACCCCAGAGAAGCAGGAATCTACAGCTGGAACCAGAGTTTAGACGGCACCCTGACTTCGGGCCACCGCACCCTGAGCCGCATTACTGTGTGCGGCAAACATGAATGAACAAAATATGCCCGATGAGATACTTAACTTCGAACGGTTGGATGATCCAGCTGAGTTGAACATGCCAGTTCTTCTGCGTGATGACACTGACCAAAGTACGTTCAATGCCGGCGGCGAGAGTCGGCGGCTGGAGGCAAGCTGTGCAGGTCAGGCGAGCTGTGCGGCGAGTCAGGTACTACGAACAAGGCAAAATCCCTTCGAGTGAAAGTAACTTCTGGAGTGAATTACGCTGCCAGGCGGCTACCATTTGCACCCGCGGTGCATGCACCAGAGCTGCGAAAACTGTTTGTAGGACGGGAGCGAAAGAGAAACATCTTCTAGTATAGACATCAGCTGCTACCACGAGACACAGCCGTGAGAAGGTGAGCTTGTTCTTAGCCTGAAATGACAACTGAACAGCAGAGAGAGAGACCGGTTTAAAACAGTGGTGTTGTGCTGTGATTAGCTTGAGAATTTCAGGGCCTCTTCTGATTGGTTAGCTAAAGTGGGCGTCTCTAACATCTGTTCAGTTTAGAAGAAAGAGAACATGATTAGTTAGAAGTCTTCCTGTCAGAATTTTCGCTGAGCTCCATTGAATGAAATGTTAAGCTTCGCTCCTACGCAATGGGTGGGTTTTTGTTATGTTACACACAAAGCTAACTGGCTATAGTTAGCCTGTACGTATGCTAGCGGAATTAGCTAACGTTGCGTAGCCAGCCAGCAACTTCGGCAATCGGCAGTAGTTTCGGCGAGCTAACCACGACAGTATTGTCGCCCACAATCAACCTCTGCTGCTAAAATCAGTCAACCTGCAGTGATGTTTGAAATGGAGACATGTGGATGTGTTAGCTGTCGTGGTTAGCTCGCCGAAACTACTGCCGAAGTTGCGACAAAAACTGGCCTTTAACACTATTTGGAGACATTTTTAACAATGATATACATATGTTGAGTGCTTTATGTACCCATTAATCAACAGTGGTGGTTAACCTGCAACATGGGCTTTAAGGATTCACTGTGTCTTCCACATGTATATGTTTAACATTAAAGCATGATGTGTAAATAACATATTAATATCCATTAATTTTCATCCATCCGGCCCAGTTTAACATGCAACTTTATTTCATACAATATATGTATAATAATATTAGGGGGTCCCTACTCTGTCTCTCTTTCAGCTAACGGGTCCTTGGCCTAAAAAACGCCTGAAAAAAGCCCCCTGCATTACAGCACCCAAGGGTCGTGTGGAAGGTCCCCAGAAGAAGTCTCAGTTGATTATTTAGTATTTCGTATATTTAGTATTTAGTATCTTATATTGAGTAATCCTTCAACATCATCATCGCCACACAGAACTACTTTATTATTAGACTAATGCAGGGGGTTTTGCCTTCTTGGTAAAAACCCTCTCCATGTCCTTTCCTGCATTTGAACCCTTCTTCTTGTGGCCATCCACAGCTTTAGTCCTTTTTTGTGCTGTGTTGCTTAAGAAACAAATGAAGCTCTATCAGCTATAGCTATCCATGGCCACTACAAGCTGAAGGCCTGAGCCCATAAAGCCATCTGTCCCTGCTGCACGGTTTCCTCCATTCTGTACATTCCAGTTAAGCTCTGCCTTTGAAACCCACATGAAAAGTGCCATTATCTGTATTCTGTGTCCTTTGGAATCTATGAACTTTCAAAAAGACTTTCTGCGTGTGTGTGTGTGTGTGTGTGTGTGTGTGTGTGTGTGTGTGTGTGAGACACGCTGTGCACATGCTACATCTAGGGACCAGTAGGTCTGTCCATTAACATGCTTCTTATAGGCTTGGTCCCCTAATGACTCCTGCTTGATAGCTTTTATTTCCTCATTCTCACTCCCTGGAACAATGGAACATGGCCAAGGTCAACACGGCAGTGATGATGATAAATGAAACTCCTTCTGCCTCTCTCCCCTCTCTCCATCCACACTGGAAGTTTCTCATAGGCACGCTTGATTAAATCCATTCACATTGAACACAGCAACATGCAATTTCCATTCAAATTGTTTTAATGCTAATGAGCGGCTGAGTGGGGAATATGGACGCCTTGGCTCTGATTCTCGTATTTTAAAAGGGGAGGAATATATGGCAGCAGATCCTGACACTGACAATCAAAGCCAAGTCAGATGTATTCTGATCCAGAATCAGTTACATTTGGACATTTGGATTCAATTTCAAGAAGATGGCACAATGGCACAATTGACTTTGAGAAACTTAGAGTACACTATGTTTACACTAGTATACCATTATTATTCATAATATGACAATATTCGAAGGCTGGGGTAGAGATGCATGCCCAAAAGAAAAGCACACATTTATGAATGAAAGAAGAAACACTTACTTCTAAACACTATGCAAGACTTGAATACCAACAGGTTTTTGAAAAAAAATATCGCAACTGTGGCCTTTGTAGGCTGTGTTCGCACGGTCCAACCATCGCTGGAAAACTTTGAAAAATCCTGTTTTCCACAACAGGAATATTAGTGTAATATTCATTTTCATTAGCCATGTAAACAGCTTAGTCATAACATTGTCTTTTTCGATGTACGGGCAAAAAACGGAATATTGTGTGCATGTAAACTTAGTCATTGAGGTCATCTGCAGATACAGTTACATTTATGAGGCCTCATCAGTTTTCTTCCAGCTGGAAGGGGATTTTTATGGTATTTGTAAAACCTTCTTAGATCTGAAGCCAACACTGTCTCTGTTTTCAGAGCGACCTATTACTGTGTTCTTACCTTTTGTGCACTTAATGGAAGGTAAGGGTGCTAGATGAACAAACCGGATGGAAAGCATGCATTTATTTTGTAAAACTGTTATTCTGTGTATGTCCTCAGGGATGGCTCTGAACTGTGAGTGGATTGTGGTGTAGTGGAAACACTACACAAACAGTTTTGCAGGTCATCTGATGCCCACTGGCCCAAGAAGAGTTTTAAGCCGGTTAGTACTGTGGCTCTAGAGATGGAAAGTCAGTAGGCCATCCAGTGCACCACTCTGGTGCAAAGGAAAACATCTCCCTATATATTGGATTGATTGCTATGAAATGTTATTGTTCCCCACACGGCTGTGCACTCTCAGTCTTGTTCCCATTAACTATCCTTACAAAATACAAGTTAACCCTCAATGAATTTATTCATTTTTTTCACCCCATTTTTTGGATCTTGGGTGTCCCTGATAGTACATCCATCATCAAATCACCCAGATATTGGTTTGTTCTATGAGTGAACTGAACACTAAGACTTGTTATAGTACATATGATAAGTGTAATAGGGAAAAGAACCAATATATGTATTCGAAAAAGTTTATTTTGACAGACAACACCCACAGATGGTTCCAACCAATCACAATTACAATTTTTTAAGTCTAAATATCAATCAATTATATGAATAAACTACTACTAAATACAGGTAACCCATCAACTGGAATTGAAGCAGCGGGTCCTTCTCTCCTCTTCTCAAACTGTGGAACGGGGGGACAACCATTCTTGCACTCCGGACTCTTTCCACTTTTGCACAGGCCTTAAGCGAAGTATGACGTAGTGTCAGGGTTTTGGTATTTTGTTCTGTTTTATTGTGTAGTCTTGTTTCTCTGTTTTGCTTGGTTTCCTGTTTTATTTTGTAGTCTGTCTTGTCTCCCTTGTTTTGTCTAGCTTTCTTCCTGTCTTTGTTTGTTTCCCGCCTTTTTTGATTTGTTCCACCTGTTGTGTCACCTGCCTCTCGTTCCCTCATTACCTTGTGTATTTAGCCTCTCTGTTTTCCCTTGTCTCTTGTCGGATCGTCTCGTCTTCTTTGCTGTGCGTTCTGTTTTGTTTCTGCATTCCTTGTCGTGGATTTCCCTGATGTATTGGATTATTGCTCCAGTAAGTTTTTGCTTATCTTTAAATAAAACTCTTTAAACTGCATTTGGGTCCTACCTTGCCTGCCTTCGCACCAGCCGTGACACGTAGGGCGTTTTCACACCTTTAGTTGCTTTGCTTTGGTCAAATCACTTAATGAGTTAATAAACTTGGAGCGTCCCCAAGAGTTTCCCCTTCGTTCGGTTTCGTTTCACACCTGGAAAATCCAAGGATACCTAAATGCGTCATTACAAATCACGCACAAACATTCACTCCTCCTTATTGGTAGGTTGTGTCTGGGGGCAGGAGCAAGAAAGTAAATACAGGAAGAAGGTCCTGTGTTCTGGACTAGTGCATATTTCTTCCATCTCCATGGTCAAACCAGCTCATTTAATTTAAATAATCAGACTTTGTTAGCGAGCGACGTTACTACGTCTGCTTTGCTCACGAGACTTCTCTCTGGTCTACTGGCGTCTGTCTCCAACTTTAGCGGCGGCTGGTTTGACCAAGGAGATGCGAGTGACGGACGGCGAGCTGACTACAGGAGACATTAGTTCAGAGTTGTGGAGTCTGTTCCAGGTTGGATTACATTCTCACCACGAAAAAACTGCTCCAGAGTTGGATTGAAAGCGTACCGAGATACCTCATCCAGCAGGTCTCGGTACGCTTGTTTGGTTGCTTTTGGTGCATACCGGAGTGTGATTTCCGCGTTCTCACCTGCCCAAACGAACCCTACCAGCAGGGCAAACGAACTCTAGTGCAATTCAACCGAACTAAACAAGGCAGGAGTGAAAGCACCCTTAAAGGTATAAATCATTTCATTTGTTCCTTCTTTCTCAAGCCAGTGCATCCACAATATCATTGGTAGAGCAGCCAGGTGGTCACGATAATGATTTTGTTCCGGTACATTGCAGTCGAGCAGAGCCACCCCGTCCATATTCATGTTCTTGTTTGTGAAGTGAAGTCATTTCAAATGTTGCAATAAAAACATAAGTTAAATCTCTGACATTATAGAATAGTTCCTAAAATAAACATTTTGAATGCATTTATTCCTGTAGTGTCTATTCTAAATCTCTATCTTCATTCCAGTGTTGTCATTAAGAGGAATATTGGTCTGCATCAGAGCGTGTGAGCGGAGCCCAGCAAGCAAGAGGGAGGATTTGGGATTGGAAATTCTCATCCTCCATTTCGCTCACATGCACTGGGCAGGCACATCATTCAATTCATCTAGCATGCATTCGGGCCAAACATTATTACATTTTTGTCAAAATGGTACAAAATGTGCACTCATGTCTCCACCTAACGCTAAACGCCATCTGCTGGCTGTCTTAGAGCTGGGAGTGATTTCCTGATTTCAGAAAGTTGATAAAAATGCGTACTGCTACTCCTAAAATTAAGACCAAATGTGTGTCACTCTGAGCACTGTTGGCTCGTTTCCCTCCTCTGAGATGCTTGAAATAACTGTCTGCATGGACAGATACCACTAGAGGGAAGTGAGACAATAGATGTCATTTAGTATTTTTGGGGAAGTGTGAACTACCTCATCTTAAACCAGGGGAGGAGAAGGGGCGGGGGCTTCTGTGGCTCCAGCCTTGAATGTTTTCTCAAAAGCCCCGAACCTTTTAGGCCGACGTTACGGTCTTTCAGAAGCTGTAGCGGGCTCCGTTTTAACCCTTGTGTGGTGTTCATATTTTTGTTACACAGCCAATGTTCCTGGGTCTGGTGGACCCACCACATTATTAGGCTTTTAAATCAACACAGCCATAACAATTCATGTAAAAATACTTAACAGATGTTTACTTTAGATCAATTACCAATGATATATACATAATTTATGGTTCATATTTGCCATTTACCCCTGTGAGATCACATGTATGATCATATGATCATTTTTTGTGAGAAAACAAGGAAATTCAATTATAAAAAAGGTAAAAAAAAATAGAAACAAGATTTTTGATCATTATTGGTGCTTATTTCTTAGAACTTAATCAGAACAGGTGAAAGTGCTTGAAATGTAACAATGTTGTAACATTGTGTGGGAATAGCAGGTGCAGAAAGACAACATAGTTTCATAGCACCTACATTTAAATACACTCCGACAACCTCATATGTAATAGTTATGTGTAGGGGGGGTATACCGAGTGCAGTCATTGAAAATAAGTTATGTTGTATGTTCTTCACAGAAAATGAGCCAAGGCCAATGAGTTTGAGTTACAAGAAATAATAAATAGCATCATTTTTCTTTTAGCAAACACTGAAAACGGGTCCCACAGACCCAAACAACACAAGGGTTAAAGATGGAAAGAAGACAAAGAAGATATTGGTATCATTTGAAACTAGACAGAATACATCAGTTTTAACCATGTCATGCTAGCTTGTGGGGAAGGGGGCTAAATAATGCTCAACATTTTGCCCAGCTAAAAACTGGCATGCCATTTTCAAAGGGGTCCCTTGACCTTCCACCTACATGTATCTGGATGACAATGAGTTCTGAGTACCCACAAGTCTCCCCTTTACAGATATGCCTACTTTATGATAATCCCATATAGTTTCTCCCAACAGATTTGTAGGCATTCTAATATCAAATGGCTTGCAAAGTAGTGCAAATAGCTGCTGTAAATGGGAAAGAAAGGTCTGGGCTGAGCCACGAATGTTTATGTCGCACCAAATGCTTGCTCTTGGGGGGAATTGTTGGGTCTCTGTAAATTATAGAGTGAAGTCTAGACATACTCTTTCTGTAAAGTGTCCTGAGTAAAGTTCTGTTAGGATTCGATATACATGCAATTGAATTGGGTTTAACAATAATAATCAATAGAAAATGTCCCAGTGCCCATGCTATGTAAGTTCATACAGTGGTACCCAGGTCTCATTCAAGTCGGTGTCAAACATAACCTCAGAACGTGTCTCAGGTAGAGGATTACTTCAACTCTGTGTCTCCATGGAAGCAGGAGATGTAACAGCTGTATGATAACACAGTGCTGCCTCTTCCTGCCAAGGTCATGGAGGAAGTAAACACATAACACATTTTGTCTGTGCTGAGATATTTGTGTGTCTGCAATATCTTTGTTTTCATTGAAGGTTCAGCTAAACGTAACACCTCCAGCATGAGTTTAAATACACCTTCAGGAAGACAGGAACTTCAGAGAGTTGGGACGGCACTGCACAATTACACATTGTGGTTAAACTGTACTGCCTGCTTAATTCTCTCCTCAACTGAGTGTTCATTAAATGCTCCTGTGAAATTCATCAAAGTCTCCAGAACATTCTTCACATATGAGAAATGGGTTGTGCTCCTCCTGAGTTTTTCCCCTAACAACCATTAGTGTAGTAATGCTCTGGTGCCAGCAGGACTGTGTGTGTGTGTGTGTGTGTGTGTGTGGTGTGTGTGTGTCATCTTTCCTGAATGTTGAGTGCTTTTTCCTACCATGCCAGTGTGACCCTGATGAACAGATAAAGGGACAGAGCTGTAGCAGGGAGGGAGGGTGGAGGTGTGAGAGTGGCTGCTTTTCACCTCCGTGTCCATCCATCCATCCATCTCTCCCTCCTCTCTCCTGGGGAAGCCACACTCCATTGGCCTTAAATATTCCACTTTCTCTCATTTCTATTCCCCCTCTCTCTGACCTTTCCCAGATAGCTCCCTCTTATTTTCATTCTCCATCTCGCTGACCCTTTCCCAGATGAACCAGCCAATTATTTCCACTTTACACCCATAAAGAGCAGTGGGGTGCAGCCACGGTGACACAAGGGCACAGAGGACATAGGGTGAAGAGCAGCCAAAGTGTGTGTGTGTGTGTGTGTGTGTGTGCGCATGCTGCTTACTCTGAATATGAGAATCTGTATCCCATCATCTACCAAAAGGGGCTGCAGCTGTTTCACGGTAAAGAACTTATTTTCACAAAACATCACGCCACATTTTCCACTCTCAACCCTTTCTCACTCCCAACTCATCACATACGGACGCTAGCTCAGTAGCCCTTGGTATCACTTTTTTTACGTACAGGGTACGCTGATAAACTAACATGTGGTTAATGTTTTAAATTGCCACAATAATAATAGGTGTCGTGTAGGAAAAGATTGTGTATATATATATATATATATACTGTAAAGTTTGAATATATTGAATGAAAGTCTGAATATATTGAATGAAAGTGAAAGTCTGAATATATGGAATGAAAGTCTGAATATATTGAATGAACCTTCAATATATTGAATGAAAGTCTGAATATACTGAATGAACCTTCAATATATTGAATGAAAGTCTGAATATACTGAATGAACCTTCAATATATTGAATGAAAGTCTGAATATATTGAATGAAAGTCCGAATATATTGAATGAAAGTCCGAATATATTGAATGAATGTCTGAATATATTGAATGAAAGTCCGAATATATTGAATGACAGTCTGAATATATTGAATGAAAGTCTGAATATATTGAATGAATGTCTGAATATATTGAATGAAAGTTGGAATATATTGAATGAACCTTGAATATATTGAATGAAAGTTGAAATGGAATCTAACGTCATTGTCTGCCGCCATCTTGTGTTTTCATCACCATTGTGATTAATCCTAACCGAAGCGTGACATTATCAGCAAGAAATCTAGTGTCAGCAATTTTGAGCAATGAAGACATTACTAACACACTGGCAAATACATGTATTGGCCAAAACACTAGTAACGGTAATCATATCCAGTACCGTTCTCCAAATGAAGAAGTTTATTAACTTTTTCATCATGGAAGACCGACAGAAAGGAACCTCTCTGGTCAGGCAGGTCCCTTTCATCAGGCTCACTCAACACGCCTTTCATTCAATATATTCAGACTTTCCTTCAATATAGTCAAGGTTCATTCAATATATTTGAGTTTCCTTCAATATATTCAGACTTTCATTCAACTTTACCCATATATATATATATACACTATTGAAATGATGTGTCTCCCATATTTTACATGGCTCAAGAGCCTGGTCGTGACAAAGCCCTGGTGCTCTGTGTGCTGCAGGCTGTTTGAGGTCTGACCACATCCTTTTGCTGCTGTTTGACCAGCTGTGGACAGGCTCCATCATCTGGATCCAGCCATTCTGGATAGAAAATGGCAGAAAAGAGGATTAGTGCCCCGCACAGTGAAATCAGCTTCACATTCAGCCCGTCTCCTTCCATGCTCCCTGTTTATTACTCACCTGAAAAATCATGGATGAGTCCGATTTACGGGGTGAGAGTTTTACTCAGAGAGGAGGGATCTGTCATCCTGTTGGCCTTCATGCATTCAGATAGAATATAAAGTTTAATTTAGAGGCAACATGATTCAAGATTTAAAGCTTTATTTGTCACATGCTCATATTTTCAATATGTGCAGATAAATGTGGGATGGCATACTCTAGAGGATGTGCTATTATGTTAGTTAGAATAAGAAGGGATGAATGAACAAATATAGGACTCATTCTGTCAGTGTCTGAATGTTCAATTCTTCATGACCTCTCATCAGAGGGCTATAGTGATATAAACAGAAAGGCTGCTGCGTGGAGAAAAGTTGCCCAGGATGTTGATATGTCAGGTCAATTAAATGTGATTTAGCGGTATAATGTCAATAGTTCAATGTCTGTTGCTAACCAACTTAGCCATAGCAGGTATCCAATGCATTGTTTTGGCACGGAAGAACTTAAAAAATTACATGACAACATATCGTTATGAAATCATTACTTATTTTATTAAAAGTTAAGAATTCAGATTTGTTAATCAGTACCATAGCAACGCTAACTTCCATGTCGTACGAGTACAACTTTTTTAACGCATCCGGGTGACCAATGGACACGATTTTTTTCACACTGCACTCGTTCGCATCGGTTCGGACCTATCCGCATGCGGTCTGTGAATCTCCATAGGAAATGGGTGAGTTTGTTTCGCAGCCGTATCTACTGTGCCAATGTGAAGGCGGCGTAAAGGTCTTTTCACACGGGGCGTGATTGTCACACCTCGTAATTCATTTTCAATAAGGTGCGAGCCAGCAGGTGGGGGGGGGGCGTAGGCAATTGACAGGTGACGCGACACACGCGACGCAATCCCATGAAACTGTCGCGTTCATGCTCGTCACACGCACAAGAGACTGATTCTTCTGTTTGTGAGTTCCCTATACAACTGTTTTCTAAACAATTATCAGGACATAGAGAGTGGGGCTTCTGCTTGTCAGAGCATCGGCACAAGACTGGATTTATCGGGTAACGTCCATAATTATGACTAGCTAACTTTAGCTATCAACAATAACAGCCAGTGGTTAGGAAAGACTATATAGAGGATTGCCACTATTTGGTTTAAATCAAGCTATCATTAGGCATATATGATATATTAAGTCCACAGGTTGAAATTAGTTTTGCACTAAATGTATCGCAAGAAGTGTTGCAAAAGTCGCAAATTTGCCACTTTGTGATGCGAGAGAGCACGTATGTGAAGTTACACTGGCAGATTCTAGAGGCTGTAACCACTGAGTTGTGGTTGTGCTGGAAACTGGACTCAAGAAAAAATAAATGAATAAGAGTAAATGTTCCATTACAAGTTTGCAGCCATCATTATGTTTATGTAAATATCAATCTACACATTTGTGAATATTTTTTTCTGTGCCTTCACATTTAGAACACAGGTGTGTGAATATTTTTTTATGACTGAACATTTTGATTGTTTCTACGGGCTCTCATGTGTTTTTGTTTTTTTCTGCAAATTCAAATTCTGCTCACATGTGTTTGAATATGTTTTGAAAATGTTAACATACAAGTTTTGATTTTTGTTGTTGTCACGGTTGTGACTTTGTGTTTCCTGTTTTATTTTAAAATTTGTTTGTTCTCACTTGTCTAGTTTACTTCCTGTTTTCTGTTTTCCCGCCTGTTTGATTGTTTCCCTGATGTGTTCCACCTGTTTGTGTCACCTGTCCCTTGTTAGTGTTCATTTCCCTGTGTATTTAGTCTCTCTGTTTCCCTTGTCGGATTCTTGCTTTCTGTTAGTGTGACTTCTGTTCGTATGTTTTGTGTTGTGTGCAGCCTGTGGTGTATTCCTGGTGAGAATAAATCAGTTTGAACTGCATTTGGGTCCTAACCTTCTCTACCACCCTGATAGAAGAATCCGATCAGATATGGACCCAGCAGTATTCAAGCCAGTTTTTCACCCACTGGACTCGGATGGAGAACTTTTGACTGAGTTTTTCCGCTCCCTGCATGAGGAGGACCCCGCCTTCGCTAGGCACCTTATGGAGGTGCGTTGGCAAGCCACAGCACAGGAGTTTCGCTTCCCCGTCTCCATGCCTGTTTTTTGTCCTGAGCCTCAGCAGACCTGTTTATCTGAGCCTGAGCTGACCAGTGTATCTGAGCCTGAGCTGACCAGTGTATCTGAGCCTGAGCTGACCTGTGTTTCTGAGCCTGAGCTGACCTGTGTTCCTGAGCTTAAGCTGACCTGTGTATCTGAGCCTGAGCTGACCTGTGTTTCTGAGCCTGAGCTGACCTGTGTTCCCGAGCTGACGTGCAACCCTTCTGTTCCCCGGGCTGACGTGCAGCTCTCCTGCCTCCGGGCTGACGTGCAGCTCTCCTGACTCCGGGCTGACGTGCAGCTCTCCTGACTCCGGGCTGACGTGCAGCTCTCCTGACTCCGGGCTGACGTGCAGCTCTCCTGACTCCGGGCTGACGTGCAGCTCTCCTGACTCCAAGCTGGCTAGCAACCTCCCTGAGCCCCAGCAAGCTAGCGATCCCCCTGAGTCCCTGCTAGCTAGCGATCCCCCTGGGTCCCTGCTAGCTAGCATCTCCCCAGAATCCAGGCTAGCTAGCAGCCTTCCTGATTCCCGGCTAGCTAGCAGCCTCTCAACTTCCCCGCTAGCTAGCAACCTCCCTGAATCCGGGCTAGCTAGCAACCTCCCTGATCCCCGGCTAGCTAGCTAGCAAACCCCCTGAATCCAGGCTAGCTAGCAACTTTCTTGAGTCCCGACTAGCTAGTAGCCTTCCTGAGCCCAGGATAGCTAGCAGGCCCCCTGAATCCAGGCTAGCTAGCAGCCTCTCAACTTCCCCGCTAGCTAGCAACTTCCCTGAGCCCCAGCTAGCTAGCAGCTCCCCTGAATCCAGGCTAGCTAGCAGCTCTCTTGATCCCAGGCTGGCTAGCAGCCCCCTTGAGCCCCAGCTTGCTAGCAGACCTCCTGAATCCAGGCTAGCTAGCAGCCTTCCTGAGCCCCGGCTAGCTAGCAACCCCCCTGATTCCCTGCTAGCTAGCATCTCCCCTGAATCCAGGCTAGCTAGCAGCCTTCCTGAGCCCCGGCTAGCTAGCAACCTCCCTGAGCCCCAGCTAGCTAGCAGCTCCTCTGAATCCAGGCTAGCTAGCAGCCTTCTTGATCCCCAGCTTGCTAGCAGCCTCTCTGAGCCCCGGCTAGCTAGTAGCCTTCCTGAGCCCAGGCTAGTTAGCAGACCCTCTGAATCCAGGATAGCTGGCAACCCCCTTGAGCCCCAGCTAGCTAGCAGCCCTCCTGAATTCAAGCGAACTAGCAGCCTTCCTGAGCCCAGGCTAGTTAGCACTCTCCCAGATCTCAGGCTAGCTAGCAGCCCCCCTGAATTTAGGCCACCTAGTAACCCCCCTGACTCCAGGCTTGCTAGCATCCTTCCTAGTGTCCCCAAGCTTCCTAGTGTCCCCAAGCTTCCTAGTGTCCCTGAGCTCCTTAGTGTCCCCAAGCTGCCCAGTGTCCCAGCACTGCCCAGCTTCCCCGAGCTTCCTAGTGTCCCCGAGCTTCCTAGCGTCCCCGAGAGTTTCCTAGAGTTTCCTAGAGTTCCCAAGCTTCCTAATGTCCCAGAGTTTCCTAGAGTTCCCGAGTTCCCTAGTTTCCCAAGGCGGTCCTTGATCCGGGATCCCCAGCTGACTAGCAGCTTTCCTGATCCCCGGCTGGCTAGCAGCCCCCCTCAATCCAAGCTAGCTAGCAACCCCCCTGAGCCTAGGTTGGCTAGCAGCCTCCCTAGTCCCCGGCTGGCTAGCCACCCCCCTGAATCCTGGCTGGTGTCCAGCCCCACTGAACTGGCTATAGCCACCCCTGAGACCGCCCCTGAGACTTTGCCGGTCCCCGGCACCCCTGTGACCGCCCCTGAGACCGCCCTTGAGACCACCCCTAGGACTTTGCCTTTGTTCTGCCCCCCTGAGACTTTGCCTGTGGTGGTCAGGCCGACTCCTGCCCCTCGTGTCCTGTCGGCGGTCAGGCCCACTCCTGCCCCTCGTGCCCTGTCGGCGGTCAGGCCCACTCCTGCCCCTCGTGCCCTGTCAGCGGTCAGGCCCACTCCTGCCCCTCGTGTCCTGTCGGCGGTCAGGCCGACTCCTGCCCCTCGTGTCCTGTCGGCGGTCAGGCCGACTCCTGCCCCTGGTGCCCTGTCGGCGGTCAGGCCCACTCCTGCCCCTGGTGCCCTGTCGGCGGTCAGGCCCACTCCTGCCCCTGGTGCCCTGTCGGCGGCCAGACCGACTCCTGCCCCTCGTGTCCTGTTGGCACCCCAGTCAACCTCTGCCCCGGTTGCCTGGCCGCCTGACTCTGGCCCAGCCGACCCGTCGCCTGACTCCAGCCCAGCTGACCCGTCGCCAGGCCCCAGCCCAGCTGACCCATCGCCTGGTCCCGGCCCAGCTGCCCCTTCACCTGCGCAGCCTCCCAAGGGGCTCCGCCTTGGCCGACCTGCAAGGCCCCCGGAGGGGCACTGCCCTCGACGTCCAGGCCTGGCCGCCTGAGTGCCCTCGACGTCCAGTACGGCCACCTGAGAGATTCTGCCTTCGTCGCCGGTGGCCAGAAGGTTTCTGCCTCCGTCGCAGGCCGCCGGAGGGATTCTGCCTTCGTCGCAGGCGGCCTGAAGGCTTCTGCCTTCGTTTTCCCGCCTGTTTGATTGTTCTGCCCCGCCCTGATGTGTTCCACCTGTTTGTATCACCTGTCCCTTGTTAGTGTTCATTTCCCTGTGTATTTAGTCTCTCTGTTTCCCTTGTCGTTTGTCGGATTCTTGCTTTCTGTTAGTGTGACTTCTGTTCGTATGTTTCGTGTTGTGTGCAGCCTGTGGTGTATTCCTGGTGAGAATAAATCAGTTTGAACTGCATTTGGGTCCTAACCTTCTCTACCACCCTGACAGTTGTGCAAGTTCTCACATCGTATTCTACAAGTGTACACATCAGGTCTACAAGCTTTCACATTTTGCACCACAATTACCTCATCGTTTTTGGAGCCCTGCCCATAAAAGGTCAGGACATTGAACAAATTTGTCACTCGACTAGATAGTTTGTCTATCTTAAAGAATTGCAATACTAAATCCCCAGACTACACCTTAAAAATTGTTTCACTCATCAGTTACTATTCAGTTGCATTTCTGTCGATGGAAGTTAAGCTACCATAATCAACACTTGGTGCGGATGTTTCACATTGTTAGCACACCATAAAGGGGAGGCTGGAAAACTTCCTAAGAAAGTGTTGAGTTATTTTTCAAAAACAGGAAAGTGGAAATTAATTGGTACATGAGAAGTTTTCTGTCAGAGGAGAAAGAGAAACAACTACCAATAGAACGTAGGAACACACCAGGTTTAACTATGACCTCAGAATGTATACTTTGGAAGATGAGCTTTGTAAAGACAGAGGCAGAGCTGTTGTATTGGACTGCATTAGATTGTACAGGTGTACCTTATAAAGCTTATTCATTTATTATAGGTTTGTATTGTTCATTTTTAAGTCAATACTTTTATCATAAACTCTGATGTTCAGGAGAAATGAGTGAACATGTGTGATCACAAAATAAGAAATAAACTAACACACAAATTAATTCAACTATTGATCTGCCACTTTCCCTCTCCCTCTTCTATATGGACCAGTGTAGTGGCTGTTTGGAGCGTGCGCCCATTCAGATGGTTCTTTTCTTAGGAGGCCTGCATCACAGCAGTTGAGTCAGCAATGCTGTGGAGGAAGGTCTGGCAATGCGAGACTAGCTTGGCTCTGATGGCTCCGCTCTTGACAATGCTCCCTGGATGAGCCAAGCAGCATGCTAAGCTGAAACAGAGAGCACCATGCAGAACAACTTAATTGGTAGAAAAGAGTGAGCCAAAAGAAAGACATTGAAAACCATTTCAAACTTTCAGTCATGTTCAACACGTTCTCACTCCCATCGCATCAAAAAGCGAAGCTTGGTCAGTTGCTTTTGGGGTTTGTTATTAATGCAAAAAGTCTCCTTTAGCGTCATATTTAAACACGCTTTTTTTGGGACTCTTGGCATCACTTTTTGACGCTCTGGATCGGGACGTACGTTTAACTGACTTGGGGTAACAAAATGTACGTTCAATAGAGACCAGGGGTCTCATTTATAAAACTGTGCGTAGGATACTTACTATAAGTGTACGTACGCCCAAAAGCCCAAAATGGCGTACGCCAAAAAAACAGTCAGATTTATAAAACCATGTGTACGCACATCTGTAGGCAATGTTCCCTTTATAAATCAGAGATTACCTACAAGTGTGCGTACATGGATCAGCCTCTTATCCCGCCCTGTACACGCCCATTTTTAACCATAAATAGTCAATGCAAAGCACCTCGTGAATGCTGATCAGTATATGAATAACACTAGCAGTTGTTACACTGAATCATGACGACTGGTGGAGAAAAAGCAAAAAACTTCTCAGACGTTCAGGAATTGCTGCAAATTGAATTATAATTTCGGCCTGTTCTTGCACAGTGTAGGGAAATCTGATCTATAACTACATGTATTAATAATACGTCCAAAACGGCAGGCATTACGGCACTCGGGGACAGCTTCGATACACCAGACGTATATAATAAGATTTAACAGAACTATATATTATATCCAAACAAGCCTTAGTGATAAAAATTAAGATTGTATATAATATTTATATAAAAAAATACTCAACTGTCTGACATTTCCCTCTGGAAACAGCCGGTTTCCCCCAGAGTGGCGAGTACCTGTATTTGGACCAGGATGGCACAGCTCCGGCGCTTTGCCCTCTCTACTGGACCCAATTCAGTACATAGATCCAAGTGCACAGCTTTACGGAATTTAAATCAGCATATTAGCCAGTCATCGTCATGGTCCCTGAAGTCTCTTTCTTTCCTGATTGTGTCATTGCCAGAGTCCTCCTGCAGGGCCAGCAGTGTTTTTTTTTTATTTAAGATTTGAAATGGAGGTGTTTATGGAACAATTATCACTCAGTACAAGCGCAAATAACACTGCTGGATTTAATCTTCATGGTAACGTGGATGATGTGGAGTGAAAAAATGTGCGTGTGACACCAATACTTGAAAATATTACGAGTAATCATTATTCCCACATTTACTTTCTGCAGTCTGACTTCAGTTCACCACCTCACCATCTGCGTCGCCAATTCCTATTTTGTCTCCAAAATGTTCGTACACATGGGTTTGTGTGGAGGACCGCACATTCTTCCATCAAGTTTGTTTTTTATAAATCACAACCTTTGCGTGGGAAGTGGCATACGCACATTTTCAGCCCCGTTTTGTGCGTACGCCACGTTTATAAATGAGACCCCAGGACATGAATCCCGGTCTCCTGAGTGAAAGTCCTGTGTTGTTTGACCCATCCAACCCCCAACCTGCCTCCTTACGTGGATTTTTGGTCTTTCATACCACTCTCTACAATTGACTCTCTTAATACTCATCTTAAAGCACTGCGCTCGAGCTGCTGCTCTGCCCAGTGCGTTCCCTAAAGACGCTAAAGGGAGATTTTTGCATCTGTATCTGACGCTGAGAGCCACTGACCAAGAGTCAGTTTGTAACGAGTTGGGAGTGGGAAAGGGTTGACTAGGAAGGTGGAGGCTGGAGTGGTGAAAGCAAAGCGTTGCCAGCAGCGTCAGTGTAGCAGGTATCAGTGAGAAGGGAGTCTGATGTGAGAATGGCTGTGATTGGTGTGTGTCTGATAGGAATGACAATTCAATCAGCGGGCGTATAGTCTCGCATTGCCAAAACCTTCCTCCACAGCGCTGCGGAGGAAGGTCTGGATAGCAGCAGTTAACCATAGTCTTCATAAATACACCGGACTTTGGAACGCCAACACAAAGAAAGAGGAAGGGGACGGACATCCGGCGGATCTCCCAGCGGCACCAGAGCAATCTCCTAAATTAATCTTCATAGATATAGACTAGCAGGCATGTGGCTTCCGTGTCCAGCATGAACTATCTCTGAGCTTAATTATAGAGATTATGGAAGGGAAGGAGAGTTGGCCATGGAGAGAAAATAAGAGAGAGGGAGAGTGGAAAGAATAGGCCCACAGTAAAACATAGAGGAAGACTGATGTCCAATATAACAGGGACCCAGTGCAGGACATTGCCATTTGGAATCAGTCCTTTTCAAAGAGGATCACATTGTGCTGATGAAAAACTAAGTGATCATTCTGACATTGATGTCATTTCCACGACAGCTATGAAGACATTTGGACGGGAGCGTCGTCAGGAAGCTCACTTTTATTCATCCATAAAGAGTGACCGTTTGGACAGACGAAAGAAAGAAAGTGAGGCTAAATAGTGTGAAGTGAGAGCAGGTAACTTGATCAACTCCGACCATCATTCAACATAAGCTAATATCGCTCTCCCCTTCAGGTCATTTACTGCTCTCTGCTAAAATTAGAAAGGATGTATTTCAATTTATAAGGTGAAGCTGTCGTCAGAGATCAGATTGCCACGGTGCCGGATTCATTCACATTTCCAGTGATAAGATTTCTGGCTTTACACCAATCCTCATGACTGAACATTCTGTGAAAATTAACATGAAAGCTAGATGCAAGATGTGGTGTCAAAATGAACCCGGTTCCAAAGTACATTTGTATACAGCAGGGCAGTGTAGATCTGGGCTAAGTAAAGGCAAATAACAGAACAGCGAGTAAGTTTGGTAAGTTCTTGTCTCGCATAGCCAGACCGTCCTCCACAGCGCTGCGGAGGAAGGTCTGGTCCACACAGCATTCTGGGTTGGGAGAAAAACGTGCTCTGGTTTATTGGCATTTATTTAAACTAGGGCTGTCAATCGATTAAAAAAATTATCTGAATTAATCGCATACATAATGTTTGCCCGGTGCCTTAACCGATACTTTTTAAGTAAAAAAAAAGGGGGGAAAAAAGAAGGGTAGGCTACTAAACAACAGTCTGCAACATTAAAAGAACGGCTTGTTAATTGCTAAGGCCATATGGTCAAAATTAAATGATTTAATAATAATGTAATAACTATAACAATAACTTATTTCACTAGTAAATTGCTGTTGAATGAGAAAAACAACCACCAGATTGGAAAAGGGCCTTTAACAACAACTTTGAATGCACCACGAGGCTGTAGGTTACGTTAGGTTTCCGTCTGTTTTTCCGACAACGGCAGCTGCACATTGTTACATCCCGGTGTTGAATCCTCTCTACAGTAAAATGCAGTCACACTTTACACCGTTTAGCGTTAGCTGTCAGCATTGTAACCGTGTTTAATCCAGCTACTAGCTAGCGGTAGGCTAACGTTAGCTGCTGTTGAGTGTAGTGTTAAATAGTGTCTTGTGCAGCGATGTTTCTGTTGCCTGTAACGTCTGTTTCAGAGCATCCGAGAGAAGCGCAGGCATATCAGTGGCACCGGAATGAGGCACCGAAATCCACGTTGCTATTCGGTCTGGTAGATACAGGTCGTGAAGGCACCTGTGCCGTATTAGCACCGGATTTCGATACCTTACCTTTCGGGAAGAAGATTTTTATAAGTACACGTTCCAATTAATGATCCAGGCAGCACATTCTCGTCTCTCTCCTTCATTTTACAGTCGAATGGTGGCTAGAACGGCTCCGGGGCAAAGTTCAATATGGAATGGATTAATCTGCGTTATTTTTTTTTAATGTGTTATTTTTTCTCTATTTTGACAGCACTAATTTAAACCAATCCCAATCATCTTGGAATGCAGCCTGTAAAACCAGGAAAAGACTTGTGACGTGTCATAACACAATATTACGATATCAAAAAATCTTCCGTCATATATCAATGTCGATATGATATCAATATATTGCCCAGCCCTAGGTCAGTGTTATCTTTTATTGTTTTTCAATGAAATCCTCTTATGATATGATCATATCACCTCTGCTGTCCAAAACAGGATTCAGACATCCACTGTATCATGACATATACCATAAACAGAAACATATTAATATCAATATATAATGATATTGAGCTCAGCCTGATCACCCAGCATTAATGTAAAGTGTATCTTGCATAGCACAAACTGATGACAGCAAATATAGTTGGATTATTTTTGATTTTTATTTATTTTCTTCTTTTCACATTATAAAAAGTAATTTTATCGGTTCATGACAATGTATTGATTATAGCAGCTTTAATCCTATTTTATGTGAGATAATGTGATAATAGTTATGATCATTTAATTGTGATCCAGATCCCAAAGTTGTACAAATACAGACCATGCTTTTATATGAAACGTATACTATTTTGTCTACATCATTATCACAAAGATGTTGATATGCTTTTTTTTGAAGGGAAGTAAATTACAGGTCATTCATTATGCATAATTTGAAAAAACACACATGTTCAAAACTCCTATTCATCAAACCAATTTAAACATTTTTTTCCTATTATTCTTTTCTAAAACCTTTTGGAATTTCTCTTTACCCAGGCATTTAAAAGTAGTTTTTTTCCAGTCCTGGAGAAAGCTATTTGTAAATTCAAAGTACAAACCCTGCTTATCTTTTGTCTTCATTTGACTCCATGTGGTTTGTGTTTTCTGCTGCTCCTGCTTTGGTGAATTATGCCTCTTTCTCTTGCATCAAAACTTCTATTGTAAAGCGTTTTGGAGCATTTATGTCCTGGTGGGCTCATTCTCTTTTTTCTCCCTCAGCACAAAGGAGAACACACACACACACACACACACAACAAGCACCGACTCCTACAGAGCCAAATAAAAGGCAATACTTTTATCTCTCTTTTTCAAATTTCTCTGTCTCTCTCTCTCAGTCTGTTTGTATTTTCTGTGTGTCTTCTATACTGCAGCAGACATGAGATGAGATGCCTGACATCTCAAGAAAAGGAACCTGAGGTGTGAGGAGGAAAAGAAGAAACACAGAGAAAGGTAGGAGTGCTGGGGATCAAAGCAGGAGGAAAAGGACTGAGGGAAGAAGGGGAAGCAGGTGGTGGGGTGAAGTGATAGAGCAAGGAGAGCAGGCTGTGGATGTTGATGCCCATATGGCCTCAGAGACACGCAGCATATGTGCCACGCCAAATGGCCCCCCGCCTGCATCTGCCAGGCCCTGCAGAGGCAGGACACGATGCCGGCGGGGTCAGCGGCGGCACGCGGGCCGGGACACGGCCCATCATGTCCACTGATGATCATAAGGATGACCTGACAGAGAGAGCTCCAAGTAGTTGTCATGTTGTTTAATGCTCCTCTGGATGCAGAATATAAGGGACATATGGATGCACTGGACATGATTACATACAGTATATTACATATCACCACCTCAGACAGGGATAAAAACACAAACTGTGAGAATGCATGGAGAGTTAGCAGAGGTCGGGCAGGAATGAAATATTTGCGATGCATACATATATAATGCATTCAGATGCACACACACACACACACACGCACACACAGGCACACACACGCACACACACGCACAGACACGCACACACACACACACACACACACACACACACACACACACACACACACCAGGCCGAAGATTTATCGTTTCCAGAAGATTTTGCAAGTGGTGCCCTTTCTCTTTTTGCATAAGCATTTAAAGATAGAAAGAAGATTTCTACAGCAATTTAATCTCTGTGTGTTACATTAATTAAAGTACAGAGCTGGAGTCAGGACCATAGACTGTACATTTAGTGCACAAAGCTTTCGGGTCTGAGAAGTGCAGCCAATAGAGACAGAGCGCATAGTGTCATACCCAAAACCCAGGCCACCGGAGGGAAAACAACTCTCCGCTCCCCATTGACTTGACATTGACTTATTGCGTTAAGGTTTCCTCCTCATCAATTCCATCTGCTAGCAAACAACAAGAAAATGCCTCAAAGCTTCTATGTGGTGGGATGCACTACCAACGATGTAAAGAACCCAGAACTTAAAGTGCTCATATTATGCTTTTTGGCTTTTCCCTTTCCTTTATTGTGTTATATATCTTCTTTGTGCATGTTATAGGTTTACAAAGTGAAAAAGCCCAAAGTCCACCCCAAAGGGACTTACCATCTCCAACAGAAAACACTGTTCACAAACTGCTCCAAACAGCTCTGTTGTAGTCCAACCTTTACTTCTGTGACAAAGGTGCGTCAGCTAGGTAAGCAGTGCTTACCTAGCTACTGCGCATGTGCGACTCCCAACAAAGATGGAACGGAAGTGAGATGCCTCACTCTGTAGCTAAAACAGAGAGCTCATCACACAGGGTGAAAAGAGGAGCTGCAGCAATGTGCAGTACAACAAAAATATGGTGTTTTTTGCTAAATTAAACCATGTGAACCTATTCTGGAACAACCTCTAAAATATAATTATGAACCTGAAAATAGGCATAATATGAGCACTTTAAGTTTTTACAAGCTGCCGACTATAAACTGATCTTTTAAGAAGTCAAATCTGGATACAGATGTGAGGAATCAGCAGGAAGAATGGGGAGACACTATGTGAATGTGGGATCTTGACACTAACCTAACGTTATGTCTGACGTTACGTTTGCAGCAAGCATCCTGTAACATCAGGAGAATAATGATTTAGGGTACTCTAATTCAATTGGTATATGGAATAGATTTGATACATTTTAAGGTATTTCCATTCATTTTCGCACTGAATCGCACAACATTCAAGCTAACATTTGGGAATAAAGTTTGCTAGCCAAAATGGGTCACGCCGTCTACCTACAAATGATAATAATAAATACTGCACAAGTTGTAATAGTGCTTATGACGACCCAATCACAACATCACTATGATGAGATGCGGATGCAGATGCACGTTATGGCATTTCTTAGATCATGCTATCTAAAATAGCCGTTATATTTCGCTTCTATGTTAATTTAAAAAGTCTCTCATCTCCACTTATATCTGTCTTTGTTGACACCAGCCGTTTCTGCAAAGAAAGCGGAAATACATGGCGGAAATGACCTAAAACAAAATGCAATCGCAATTCGTAATTTATTTGGCAAATAAGAGTTCCATCAGCATTTATCACATAAGCCGTTTACCGATTAAGAGAAAATCTGATGAGATTGAACGTACAAACTTTGTGTCGGTGTTTGTGTTTTACAGTTTCTATGAGGCATTTTTCATTATGCTGTCCTCACTAAAGGTTGTTGCAGGCAACGTATTCTTCAGCTATACAGCTAGCTTAACATTAAGGAACAGGCAGGTTGTTGTCTTTGGCAGGATTTAATTAAGGAAAATACCACTTTTTTGTAAAACTGCAAATAAAAACACAAAAATACAAACACAGTAAGTACCTTTGCAAGTACCAAATATCTCTCATACATTAGTAGAGAATTATTGATATAAATCAACATAAACAGGTGATCAAAATTGTGTATTCTAATCTGTAAATATCATTTACACAAGCACCAATGCTTTAACGACCAAAGTTTGAATACATCCATATGTAGTTGACAATAAACTAAACATCCTCAAACATACTGTACTCAGACCAAAAAAATATTAACATAAACATGTTAATATAACTGTAAATAGTGGATAACTAACAGATGAAGCCGGTTTGTGGACTTTAAGGCACAGGATTTAGCGGATTCGTACACTGTGATGCTCCCATTGACGTATATAAAATGGACCAACAGATCCCGTTGCTCTGGACGAAGACCAGTGAAGGATATTAGAAGCACTTTTCCGGTGAGCACTGAGCGTTGCTGTGCAGCCTCCAACTGAGAGAGAAGACATAAATGTGATGTGAGCAACGTGTCTGAAAGTTGTAAGTCTTCTGGTAGCTGTGCCAAGAGAAATCTCAATCGTTCCGAATATTGCAGAGACGGAGAGCGTAGGTATATGTAAGGAGATAACATAGGCACAGGCTAATTATTGATAACTAAAATGATAGTTAACATTAGTAATTACACTTAAACAGCTAATGTTAAGTCGAAACTGCCTGCAAGCTTCTCCTTCCTGTACGGTAATTCCTCTACTATGCGACAGTAAGTCCCGTGGTTATGACACAATCGTCATTTTTATAAATGCCTATTTTTATAAAAACGTCTATCACGGAGCCATAACGTGAGATACAAGGTAATGGAGCCTTTTATACATTGTTGTGTTTTTTGAGAAATAAACAATGGACAAATAAACGTCAAAATGTGACGTCAAAATGAATGGCAGTCAATGGAATGCTAACGTCGGGTGAGTGCTTGTTAGCATCAAAATGGCGCTATAGGAGGTATGTGTTGTGAGGAGAAGCTTACCCCCTTGGATGCTCCCTCTATGAAGCCATGGGAAAAAGGAACTTTCTAAACATCACTTCCTCCTCCTATTCTTATTAACTGTTACCTCACTTCCTCTTTAGTACAGCTACTTCCAGTCACCAGTAGGGGGTGGAAAAGGACATGCAAAAGAAACCACTACACTACTTCCCTTACATTCATTTTATATCACTTAATTTGCATAAAAGCGTGTGGATGGAAACATGGCTAGTGTTAAGACATTACATACATACTGTACCTCTCTCACACTCACTCTTTTTATCTCATTCTCTTTTTTCCCCTACATAGGTACATAATGCATATAGCTAGAGGAAGCAGTGGAAACTTAGAGGTGATTTTATTTACCATAGATACAGTCAAATATTAATAGATTTTTCAGTTAAGATGGTTGAAGTGTGGCTTGCATGCATGAGTTTTTGACATGTGTCCACCTGTGTCACATTCTCCTCACACTGACTGACACGCTACGTTCTCCTTCTTATCACAGCACAGCTTCCGTTGAGCCTGCACACAGTCCTCCTCCAGCACAAAAAGAACAGATTAGTGACTTCTAATGAGAAGTTATGAGAAGGGGTTAATCTCTTTCGCACCCTCACATGCACTGCCTCGGTTTCTCAGAAAGAAAAAAAAGACACCGATGCTATCTTAGCGTTCTGAACCATTTTCCTTTTTAATAGCTTTGCAATTCATTTCAGCCTATTTGAAAGGGGAGAGAGAAAGAGAGAAAGGGAAATGTATCTCAGGGAAAGTGGCAAGTTTTTTTAGCTCAGCCCGCCTGTCATTGTTTAATTGTGTCAGCAAAGTAGAACAGTGTGCCAATGTGACCTTGCACTGCTTCAAATCATTCCTACTTTTGGAAAATAAGCCTGGACTCCGGCTCATCACTGAGGCTGGGAGGTACGAGCTGTAAACTTTTCTCACACCTATTAAGACAGTGGGTTTTATCTAGAACAGGCTGTTAAATTCTCAAACTGGTTTCCCCCCCAAAGCTGGTCCGTTTACTGTATGTTGATTTCAGTAAAAGTGCAGAACTTGTGAAGGCATGGAGTTAGAGTTGATTATGGAACATCTCAAGATGCTTCTGCATTGTCCCCAACATTAAATGTCCCATATCATGTTCATTTTCAGGTTCATACTTGTTTTTGGTGCTTCTACTAGAATGTTTTACATGCTTTCATGTTCAAAAAACACATCATTATTAACACATATCATACTGTCTGTCTGTGTTCACCCTCTGTCTAAACGCTCCTTTTTAGCACCTGTCCCACAGTTTCTGGATACATGCTGTGTGTATTTTCTCTGAGGATTGAGCCTATTGATACATTCACAGTATTTATATAGCACCTCAGCCTTCTTTATAATCAAAACAGACATGAAAATCTCACTTTTTGCAATACAGGACCTCTAATATTCTTAAACCGAGACAATCTTGTCAGTTTGAGTGTGTTTACATGTGCACAAGGCCTTAATGAAATGACAATTACCAACAAGGTCCTCATGTAAATGCAGCAATAAACTTCAGCAAAGCCAAAACAAAATAATGAAATAAAAGGCAAGACATTTATCCGCAACACAACACATTACAACTTCAGCACTTCTAAATGGACAGCACCACAGCTCACTGAGTCAATAGAGTGCCGGACTAAAAGGAAAGAGGCTCTTGTATATCACAACATTTTGTGTTATTTTTCTTCTTAATAAAAGTTAACCAGTTAGTTACCTGTAAATGTTTGTCTGGCTACTGAAAGCAAAATTGAACAAAACCGACGTCACTTGCTGTTTTTTCTTTATTTCTTCTTTGCTGATCCAGAACACCAGCTCCAGAGCAGGACTGTGCAGCCAGTGAGCAGTTTATGACCGGCTTTTCAACTTTTATTTGTTGACTTCATCCTTCTAGTTGGCGCTAGCTAAATCCTGGGAACTGCGGTTTATTTTTGGACTTTTCGGCTCTCACCTGCGGCAAAGTTTCTAAACCTTCTCTGTTTAAAACCGCCACGCTCCTGCGAGATTTGTGTTGTTCCTGCAGGATCCCGTGAGATATATATATATATATATATATATATATATCCCATTATCCTAAATGTATCTCTGTCTTTAAGTCTAAACACATGGTCTGTACTTATTGTAGATAAGCAGATCTGTGTAAACAGTCCCTGCTGGTTCAGTTTCAGTGGTTCTTGCATCAAAATCAGCATGTTAGGACAAAGATTCCTATTGTTCCTATATGTTAGCTTAACACATTTAATGTGCATTACATTTTGCATTTAAAAAGTCTATATTTTGTTCTCAACTCCCTGTGTGTGTGTGTGTGTGTGTGTGTGTGTGTGAGAGAGACTGAGCATGCCTCACCCTGTGATGTGGGTTATTGGTAGTGATGGCCAAACTAAGCTTTTCTTGTCTTTATTTTCTGAGTCCACTAGATGGCGCTCCTGGTTTAAAGAAAAAGAGTCACGGATTAAATTCAGTGTGCTTTCAACCCTTTGTTCAACAGAGAGCGCCATCTAGTGGGCTCGGAGAATAAAGAAAATGCTTAATGATGCTTAATTTGGACACCACTTGATATAGGCCCTGAAAAGGAGTCAATACCATAAATTGGCCAGTTGTCTATTAGTGACCTCCTTGAGCCTTTGCAGACCGTTTCCTGAGCCAGAGATCAGAGTTCTCTGTGAGAATTGTAAAATTAAACACCATCGCTACTAGTTAATAAAGTAAATCAGACACATCAAAATAGATTTTAGTGAAAATGTGTTTTACTTATGTGCATTTTATGCTAGGGCTCAATAAGTAGTAAATAGAACTAACAACGTGCTATGTTTTGTAAAACAAAATCACGCAACAACTTGTCTTTGTGATAATGAAACATATTCTTTGATAATAAAAGGATACAGTGGATGAGCTGGCCTCTCTCTCTGTCTGCCAGCCTCAGAGCTGCAGGTCCGGTATGGATGTCCGGCTCAGACATCTCTGCAGGGTGTCTGGGTGAACCAGTGTAATCTCTGGCTTGTATTGTTGTGCTGGAGGTAGATAACAGTGATGTCAGACCCAAATCTCTCTCTCTGCTGTCACACGACTGTGTGTTCTGAGGTTAAAAGGCAGCAGCAGCATCCAGCTGATAGCAGGTTCCCGACACATGAGGCTGCAGACGAGTCAAAAGCAGCGGTGGGGGGATGGGGGAGGGGGGGAACAGTAGTGTGCATTAGCTAACCCAGCATTTCAAAATATGACAACACAACTGAGTAACCAGTTTATTCTACTGTACTCAGCAGTGTGTTACACCTTTGTTGGCCTTCTGAGCAGCATTAATTAATCCGGGCATAACATGCTGGAAATGTGTCAGGTTTGATTGAAGTTGCTGATAGGGTTGGATGTCGTTTAGAGTTTTTTTGGATACCGATGCTAAAGTGATACTCTTCAAACGGTGCCGGTGCCTAAACGGTCCCTGAACCGAAGAAAAAAAGAAGAGCACAAAACGACAATCGGCAACATTAAAGAACGGCTTGTTTATTGCTAAGGCCATATGGTCAAAATTAAATGATTTATTAAAAATGTCATAACAATAACTTATAACAATTACTTATTTCACCCCAACCCCTGCAAGCAATCAAGACCATTCAAGTCAATGCTTGATATCCCACCACCCGCGTCACGGCGCATCCCAGAAGCGTGCGTGAAGCGGCTCTCTCCGCTCCGCTAAAGATACGCGCCAGGTCTATTTTCACACGAGCCGCGGGGCCTTCAGACAGCCGGGCAGGAAGAGAAACAGTGAGAGCATCCAGTCAATTTAGCAGAAGACACCCCCCAATATCATATGCCTCCTTTAAAACACCATGGACAACGAGAGATTCATCTTGGAGGTGGAAAAACACAATAGACATCACAGATCTTTTTATCAGTTTATTTCAATTCAATTTTATTTATAGGATCAAATTCTAACAACGGTTATCTCAAGACACTTTACAGATAGAGTAGGTCTAGACCACACTCTATAATTTACAGAGACCCAACAATTCCAGTAATTCCCCCAAGAACAAGCATTTAGTGCGACAGTGGCGAGGAAGAACTTCCTTTTAGGAAGAAACCTCGGACAGACCCAGGCTCTTGGTAGGTGGAGTCTGACAGTGCCGTTTGGGGGTGTGGTGAACAGTAGCAATAATAGTCGCAGTAAAGATAATGGAATAGTGACTAGAAATAGTAGTTGTAGTAGTTCATGGCATAGCGGGGCACTGCAGTTCTTTACAGGGTGTAGCATGGCACAGAAAAGAGAAGACATGGAGTTTAACTACAGCAGTGCTTGGAGTGGAAGGTAGATACTAGCTTAATAAACACCTGATTGTTCTGTAAAGTAGAGACAATATAATCTGCGTGTCAGACAGGCAAGACGCTCCGCTTCTGAGACGATCCTGGTGTGGTATGGCGCGTGGTGGAGGACGGAACAAAACTGTAATGCAGTTGGAACACACCACAGACACGCCCGGTGTAAAATCCGGGTTAGACTACCAGTTTTAACCACGGTCTTTTTTAAACATAACTAATCGCTCACTTTTTTTCTGGCTAAACTCCACTACCACGGCCCCTAAAAGGACCGTCATCTGGCGGTGCCTGTAGCCGGCTCACAGTCACCTAATGGCGGCTAATTGACTGCCGCTGGTAGCCGGCGTCTTCACATTACAGCGCTTTTGCTTAGTTTAAAACACTTCTATTTTAGGTATATAATATATGGTTTGGTGGTGAAGTAGCATTGATCACTTTGAGGGGGGTGGGGGGGGCATTTTGTCTCCATCAGGGATAAAAATAATTCAGCAGAGGCAGGGATATGTAGACCAGAAAGGGGGAAATCCCGCTCATCCCCCCTGACAAATTGCACCCTGGTTATACCATTTCTATTAGCTAGTGTAATATTATGTGATACTGCAGTGTGAAGCATACACAGGTCTGGGATTGCTAGCCTTTTCCATTAACAGTTGGTTTTTAGATGATTTTCACTGCATAGAGATCTGCCTTCTCTATTGCTCTCCTCTGTTTATACGGCTGTAATGTTACCAACAGCTCTATTATCACGTGTTCACTGTGGCTGTCCTCTCCACACTGTAGAAGGCTGGATGCTGGGAGTTGATAAGGCAGCCATTTCCTTATCAGGACAGATAAAAGATAAAAGTATGGACAGAGGCTGGACTGTTAATCAGCGCATCAATGCAGGACTTTAGAACCGCTGGCAACACACAGGGGTGGAGCTTCGTGGACACTACACAGACACACCCATAGCTTGTCCCAGGCTAGCGGTCAGCACAGCAGAGGACACGGACAGGCCACTGATCAAAGAAGCAGCCACAATCAAACCAAACACACACATGCACAAGCATACGTGTGTGCAGACACACACTCAACTTAGAGGGTCAAATTGTACACACTTAATTCTGTGGGTCATACAGTCGCCTTTTTTTTTTTTTTAGTAATTTAAGGGAACTGACCCTTTATGTGTTTTTTTAATATTAAATTCAATTGACATCTGTACTTTGCTCCTCAATAATTCGAAGGTATTGTATACAGTGTAAAAAAAACAATGCATAGACAAAAGAAAAATCCCATACAAAACAAATCCCTCTCAGTCATCACTTACAGTATGACCCACTAGAAGTGTGTGGTGGTGTCTGTGTCCGCCAATAACAGCTTGCATGCTGTGCAGCCCGTTTTTATTCCCATTACCGCCGATTTAGCCCTCCGCGTCTCATACTGATGCACAAGTTAATTGACAAACACACACACACACACACACACACACACACACACACACACACACACACACAGAGACAGGCAGGATGGAGCTCTGCAGTCACACAAAACCCAACAATGAGACACCTTCCAAGGTAAGGTCCAAGGTAAAAACAGAGGTTTCATCTCCGTTAATCATCATTTAATTGCACCACCCGGCAAGCATGCTAAGTAACCCAAATCAAACAGAACAACAGGTGCATGCTGGGTCTGGCTAAAATACAAAATACTAATATGCAGGGCTGTAGTACTCAAGTCTCGGTCTTGTCTTGGACTCGTTGGTATTTGGACTTTGACTTGTCTCGGACTCGGGCATTGGACTCGCCAAATATTGAAGTTGGTCTCTAACGAGTATAGCACTTAGGGTTGGGTATCGTTTTGTTTTTTTTCGATACTGGTGCTAAAACTGTACTTTTAAAACGTGCTGGTGCCTGAACCGAAATATATATATTTATAATGTATATAATATTAGAGAAGAGTCCCGCACACTGACCATTACGCAAGCAATAATCTATTTAGAAAAATACAACGTTTCGGTCTCAGACCTTCATCAGGTAAATTCACACATTCACCTCAACCATAGCCTTAAATAGTTTGGTTGACTAACCAGGACCAATCAGGTCCGGCTCTTGAATGACGTCATTCATTCACAAAGTGGCACTCCCATCACGGACCGTGAACAGGAAAAGGCAGAAAAAATGCCACTCAGTACATTTAAAAACAATGGATAATCAGACCAATTTTGTTATAGGCGCATGATCAATGCATTGTCATTAGCTCTTAATCAGAGAGGACACAGTCCATTCAAAAGTGGATCATTACATTGGTTAAATTACATTATAACAGTCCATATGCACCTGTACAATGAACAGTTCCTGAAGATAAACTAAGAAGGAAAGAAGGAAAAAACAACAAACAAGGAAAAAACATCAAATTAGCATAACATGATATTGAGATTAAATTCATCATTAAGGCCTTTTGGCGATAGGGTCTGCAAAGTAAATATCCAATATGCCTTGAGTCTTTTTAGTAGCAAGTCGTGGTTGCCCCCCCTTTTTGGAAGACTGACTTGTTCAATGCCACAAAAGCTCAATGATGAGATGTCATGCTTATGATCATTAAAGTGTACCGCGACCGGGTAATCCCGGTCGTTTCTGCGATTAGAGCTCTTATGTTCGCTAATGCGTTGTTTTAACTGCCTTATGGTCTTACCTACATACACCAGACCACATGGACACGTTAAAATGTACACTACATGAGTGGAGGCACAAGTGATGACACTCTTAATTGGAAAAATCTTGTTATTGTGGGAATGGCGGAAGTTCTGTCTTATAGGTGTTGTTGCACTGTGCACATCCTCCACAGCGGTAGTTGCCAGTAGGTAATGGGCTTAATAATCTTTGCGAAGCTCTCCTTGGCTTATATCTCGCAAAGTCAGCGTGAACTAGAAGATCTCTGAGATTCTTCTCACGTTTGTATAAGGAGAGCGGAAAGTCATTCACAACATGTGAGAGTTCAGGATCTGATTTTAGAATGTGCCAGTATTTTTTAAAAACTGGACGTATGGTATGTGAGAGAGGAGAGTAAGTAGTGATATAAGTCACAGAAAAATGTTTTTCTTTTTTCTTGATTTTCTTTAGCAAGTCTGACCGAGGTTTATTCAGAGCTGTTTTGTAAGATTTGTCAACCCATTCTATTGGATAACCTCGCTGTACAAATCTGTCTTTCATGTCATTTGCTTTTTCCATATAATCCTCAGTGGTCTCACATATTCTTCTGAGTCTAAAAAATTGGCTTTTGGGTAGATCTCTTTTTAGTGGGGTGGGGTGAAAACTACTCGCCAAAAGAAGAGTGTTTTTATCAGTCTCTTTTTGATATAATGTGGTAGACAGTGAACCATTCTTTTTAAAAACCCACATGTCCAGAAAATGGACCCTCTCCTGGCTATAGTATAAGTTCACAGTAGACTATAGCCAGGAGAGGGTCCATTTTCTAAAAAGAGGTCTACCCAAAAGCCAGTTTTTTAGACTCAGAAGAATATGTGAGACCACTGAGACCACTCATATCCTACGCACCTGCCCGACAAAAGAGGTGTGCAAAAAAGCTTTCTTACATAATGTATATAATATAAAATAGAAAAAAGGAGCACAAAACCACAGTTGGCGACATTAAAGAACAGGCTTGTTTATTGCTAAGGCCATATGGTCAAAATGATTGATTATTAATGTAATAACAATAACTTATAACAATGACTTATTTCAGCAAAAAACAACAAACAAAAACAACCACCAGATGGGAAAATGGTATTTTACAATTACTTTGAATGCACCACGAGGCTGGCGAGGCGAGTTTCAAGTGTTGTTTTTCCGATAACGGCAGCTGCAGTCAGACTGTTACGTCCCGGTGTTGGAATCCTCTACAGGGAAATACAGTCACACTTTACACCGCTTAACGTAAGCTTTCAGCATTTTAACCATTGTGTTTAATCCAGCTACTAGCTAACAGTAACGTAGCGTCCCGTGCAGCGATGCTTCTGAAAAAGAATTGTTTTTGATCTTATTCGGTCTCGTTACTACCGTTTACATCAGAACCGGTGCCCTATTGGCACTGCGTTTCGGTACCCAACCCTAATAGCACTACATGCTTTTTTCCAAAGTAACTTCCTCCTTCAAAACAAAACCACTGATGAAGCACTCTTGTTCAGAAAATAGGTATTGGTTTAATTCTAAATCCACCTAGTACGGGCGTTGGTATTGGTCGCCTGGTATATATACGCCTGGCTGCGTCATATACCTCAATCATCAGATATCAATCATTTTTATTTTGGCCACAGACACAATATCAGCACTTACTATGAAGTACACAGTACTATGAATTCTTCAGGACAAGTAACACGTTCAAGAATGGGAACATGTCAGTTTTTTCAGTGACACCTGTGTTTCTTGTTATTTGTTACATTTTCCATTGGCAGTCCAGAATGGTCTTGTTACACCAGAATAACATATAAAGTTGCACTTTAGCTTTTTTTTTTTACTTAAGTTAAACTTAAGTTACCTATACTTAAAGTAAATAATATGGCCTAATTTGATCCTATAGTGTGCTACTCTGCACTTTTTGATTTTTACAAATAATAAAGCAAAATGATAATCTTAAGGTCTCTCACATCCCATACATTATGAACAGGTAAGTAAGTTGTCCTGAAGAGGATTCTTCTGTTTCTGTCTCGGTCTTGACTGTCTCTCATTTGGACTTGGTCTTGAATTGGACTCGACTAGTCCTGGTCTTGGACGTGTCTTGGACTCGGTAAAGGTGGACTTGACTACAGCCCTGCATGTCTGACCCGAGCACAATGCTATCACTGATGTCGCTCAGATTCTGGGTGTGTTGGATAAATTAATCATTAATCAATCATTAAAAGCATACATTCTATGCTGCCTTTTTGTATAATAATGTCTCGGAGGTATACATCCTTCCATTCTCAAACTTTGTCCGTGCGGTAGCTACTGGAACAGACAGTAAATATGTGAGCAGTCCTGGTCTTGGACTCGACAAAGGTGGACTTGACTAACAGCTCTGCTAATTTGCTCAATAGGATTGAGTTTACTGTGGTCCCCAGAATATTTCTTTAATATCACAGTGGTGAGACAGCCCCACATTCAAAGAGAAGTGAATGTAGAATCAGTGACGTGCCTCTGATTCAACATTAATGAATAAGATAAAACACAACATTAATATTCATGATCCCTACAGAGTATCTCCCCCAGAAACAGTGAAAAATCTCAGTGTCAACGATGTAATGATACACCCTTCATATATTATTCAAATTGAAATTCTAAATTACATTATAATTGCTTTAAATTATAAAATTACAATTATGTAAAATGAATAATGACTGCTGGGTAAGAGGCCACACACACGGAGCACACATTAAGACCTATTTTTATTACATATTGACCACTGTCTTCTGATCCCACCTAACTGGTGACATTGAATGCAACACGCAGCAGAGATGGGATGGATTGTGATCAGGGCAGAGGACTGCATGCATGAAATTTATCCCGCCTCCACATTATGAAAGTTAAAGAAAAAGCAGATGAAACTTCGACTGGTGAAAAGAAACAACAGAAAAACAGGAATCCAACCTTTGTCCTAAAGAAAATGCATCAGCAAAGGGAGGTGAAGAGAAGGTCACATCAAATGGAAAGAGGAGAGCAGCCCTGAGGAACTGTTTTCATGGTAAAAGGCAGGTGACCCAGGAAGGACGAAAGCTCATTTCTGTGCAGCGTGATAACCGGGCATTTAAAACCAGCCAGCTGAGCTGAGAAGTTTCCCAATATCAAAGTCATGATAAGTTCTGAAACCAGTTACTTTAAAGAAGATTACAAATCAAAAGACACAACACATCAAGCCAGTGGAGAACCTGTCTTTATTAATGGAAAAATTCCAGTTTATGACAACTAAGGTCTTATTTTTTTAAGTTTTGGACATCATTTTATCAGTTGTAACAATATACTAATCAAAGTCACTTCTGAGGTAATCTCCCATTACCAGACCTTCCTCCGCAGTGCTGCAAAGGAAGGTCTGGCTATTCCACACAGCATTCTGGGATTGAAGAAAAACGTGCTCTGGTTTATTGGCATTTTTTTAAACTAATCACAGTCGTCATGGGCGGCGCTAAGCGCCGAATGGAGCAACGGTGCCGCTGCAAAACAGCCTCGGGAAGGAACTTTTTTGGTTTTGGTGGAATGATTATGTTGAAAAGTTGTTTTAGTCGTGCAACAGAAAACTCAGATTGGACAGATAGTCTAGCTAGCTGTCTGGATTTACCCTGCAGAGATCTGAGGAGCAGTTAAGTTTAGAAGTAAGAAGTAAGTTTAGAACGCCACGATAGTTAGTTGCTGCTCTGTGCACACAAGACGACACCGCAGGATCTATTTTCGTGAACCATGCGGCGTGGACAGATCGCAGTCAAATGTGCCCCGTCGAGTTTGTCGGGAGCAGGACCAACGCACTTTTGGTAATTTCATGTCCAGGCTCCATGGTTGCAACTGTGGCACACTTGGGCATGAGGTGGGATCAGAAAAAACTTTCCCGAGGGAGTGATGAGAGGAGTGAGAAGTTTTAAGTGATTCACAATATTTCTTGGAGCTGTGTGAACTGTTTTCAATGCAGAAGAAACTGTGATGAATAATTAATCAAAACGACACGTTTGATGTGCACATAAGCACGGCGGGTTCTGTGGTTATTTACAGTCGGAGGCTGGTTGCACAAACTGTAACCAGCTGAACTGCTTAGTGATGTCTAAATGAAGATTCTTGAAGCATTTTCTTTATTTTCTGAGCCCACAGATGGCGCGCTCTGTTTGGGAGGATTGAAAGCACACTGAGTTGACATTCCTTGAGACTTTTTCTTTAAACCAAGAGTGCAATCTAGCGGGCTTAGGAAATGCAACTAATGCTTCATGAAACTTCATTTAGACATCAGTAGTAACTATTGCTTGGTACTGACATCATCACTCCAGTTAGAGACTGCAGATGGAACAGACACCTGCTGCCTTCAGATGGCTGTAAAGAGAGCAGTGTAAAGGAAGAGTACTTCTGTATTCTGCCTTGCTGGCTTCAATGCTATACCATGCTGTTACAACACATTCTCACTCCCAACTTGTAAAATCCTGACGCTTGGTCAGTGTGAAAAAATTGTAATGTCCGCAACACTGCTCTAAGCTCCAATATTTAATACAAAGGCAACGTTTCGACCCTGCTGGGTCTTCAAATGGTGGACACATTTGATGAAGGGATATGTAGGCCTTACAATCAGCTGACCCACCATGTCTAGACTAATACATCTCAAAAAAGGGCTTTAAAATTCAATATCCCCAAAGGAGTACATAACATTACTATCCACAAAAAAGAAAGGAGGAATAACTATCAGTGGAAGAAACAGTTCCATTTATACAAGCCTACCCCAAACAATTAAAGAACATTACCCCACACCTTCATAAAACCTGCTGAGTACAGAAACAGACATTTTTTTTTTTTTTATAAGAATGGTTTTATATCAAATTCTTCATTAAGACCATGGGGAGACATTGTATTTAAATAATGAATCCAAAAAGTTTCCTGTTGGAGAAGTCTTTTATCATGATCTCTCGAGCTTGGTCGGTGTCTCTCAGCGTCAGATACAGATGCAAAAATTCCCCTTCAGCATCTGTATGGAACGCACCGGGCAGAGCAGCAGCTCGACCGCTGCGCTGTAAGATGACGTAGTGTTAACAGAGACAACGGTAGAGAGTAGTATGAAAGACTGAAAATCCTCAAACAACACAGGACTTTCACCCAGGAGACAGGGCTTCATGTCCCTTTCTTGTCCCGCGTGTCACTGAAACTTACATTTTATATTATCCCGTAAAGTAGTGGTGTGCGATACTGCAATATTTGGTATTGATCTGATACTAATCGGTCCGGAACTAATAATCCAGTTCTGGACCGATACGGAACGGCGTTCCGGCACCTTCAATTAATAAGTAAATTATTATAATTGGCAGTTTCATACATCAGTGTTTCCCGTTCATTTTAAATAATAAGCCAAATATCCATTCCTGTTTTTCTCCTATTCTCTCTCAGCAGTGCACACCATGAGACCATTAAAAAAGTGTCTGTGGTGAGTTCACGTCTGTAATAAAAGCAGGACAGTCGCATACTATCTGTAACAGTCTGTTGAATAGGAAGGGACATAAGCTGAATTTACAGCTTATGTCCCCCTCCCACCCCCCCACAATAATCAAAGTTTTTGTTGCTTCTTTCAGAGGTATTTTTCACTGTTATGACCCTGGGGTCATGTTTTGTGATTTGTTGTGCAATGCTCTATCAGTTGTTTTCCTGAGTGTACACAGGTAATGAAGAACAGGTGTGAACACCGGATTGGCCCAGCAGAGCTGATTGCTGTCTCCTGATTGGTCGTCTGGAGGACAGCAGCCATTTTAAGTCTCATTTGACAGGAGCTCTGGCTCTCTCTTCACTCTGCCATTCCCAACATGTGCCTGTGTAAACCTGTGTCTTGTGTTTGCAGTTGTTGTGAGTAATGTTAACAGCCTTCAGTCAAAATGGTTGTTTTGGGTTCTTGGATTTGTTATCCTTCAACCATTTTGTTTAATCACGTCGGTAGCCTACCGGTTACAAACAGGCTTTTTTTTTTTTTTTAGCTGAAGTAGACAGACAATATTCAGTTACAACAGACCGACGGTGCTGTTCTACCGTCATTGTTCTGCTGGAGGTGAATGTCGCCGCGGTGTGTTTTATGTGGACTGACTACGTCAGACTCGGTTTAAAAATAGCCTTTGCAATGTGGTTAACTCGGGAGGCAATTTGGCCTTGTGTGCTCTGATTAGTTTGGCACGCCAGTCATAATTCTTTTTTTAAAGAAACCAACTCCTTTTGGCAGAAGGAAATAATGAGGGTAACAGGAGAACCAGCTGTGAAAGTGAGTTTACTTAAAATTTTGTGTAGTCGATAGACTTTATTAAAGTAGTCGTATTAGTCGTAGTCTCTCGCTCTGTCTCTTTCTCTCAAACACACATTGTCGGCGTTAGTCTTGCATTACCGGACCTCCACAGCGCTGGAATAAGACTCAATTCAAAATTAGCTGACAAAATTCAGAGAAAGAAACATTTTGACTAAAAGTTGACTAAAATATAATGATTTTTCATCAACTGAAACTGGACTAAAACTATGAAGGATAAAAATGACTTATGACTGAAAAAAAAAATAAGACTGGATGTTATTGGTCATTGTGATAGGTATGTGTAATATCTGACATTTTTTATGCACACACGTGTTCACACACCGTGTAGTAAATGGCAGTGACAATAATGGCCAACACGCATACAAAAAAATGCAATAACGACCACAGGGACAAACCTAAACTATAAAGGTCCACATAGTAAATTCAACATAATGCTGTTAAGGTACCATTCAAGTTTGGTAACATTTCACGATTCCTGTTTTGTACTTTTTTTTTGGAAATAACTATATAATTTGGTACCAATCATAGGTGAAATAGAGAGACTATCATAAGACAAAGCTCATGGTGAAAGCCCACTTAACACAAAGAAATTTCAGCATACTAACTGCATGGTCCAACACAGACACATCATTATCAGACATATGCACACACACGCTTTCACACACACGCTCCTCAAATCTCAGCATGAAAGGGAATGTTTGACAAGTGGTATTAGCCAGCCCTTTGTGGATAATGGCGAGGCTAAGAAGGATGGATTCAAATCATTGCCCCCCCCCCCCCCCGGTGTTATCAGCCCTCCAGTGTCCCCTCCTCATCCTCTCTTCTTCAATTTGCATGTCAACTTTTCATCCTCCTTTCCCGTTTGTCCCACTTGTTCTATTGTTGCTCTCAGGTACGGCTGCTGCAATCACAGCGCCGTGCTGAACTTCGGCTTTCGCTGTGTGTGTGTGTGTGCGTGCGTGCGTGTAGCATCCGTCCTGCCATAAGCAAAATCAATGCTGTAAAAATGGCAAGTGGCACCCCAGGTTTCTTACACTTCTCTGTGGTGGTTTTACATCATGTAAGCCACAAGGACGGTGAAAGGCATCCTGGATTTGCAGGCACCACACAATGTGCTGACGTCCTAATCTCCCTCTGTCTTCCCTCTCTCCTGCTGGCGTTCGAGAGAGGACTTTGATTTACAGGTTATTTCCATGAATTCAAGGCAGCCCTCGTCTCTGTTCGGTTCCGATTCCTGATTGTTTTGAAGGTTTCTCTGTCTTTGACTGTGTGGCTTAAGCCCTCAGCTTTGAACCCTGTTTCCAGAGAAGCTTTTAAATGCATTGAGTGGATTTCCCTGTTTTTTTTCTCTGAAACTTTAAAGGCTATGTTGCAACAGATAAAGATTGTGAACCACTTCATCAGCTGCTGCTGAGAAACTATTCACACACTTGGATATATCTTTTTTTACATGTGATCAATCGGTGTGAGTCATTCTTTGTGAAACAAAATTAGAGTCAAACTTCTGTGATTGCAGCTTGCAGGTGTGTGTAGGTTTTCTTCTGCATTTTAGAGAGTTTCTGACGCACGTTGAAGTGGATTTGCGTAAAGAGAAAAGATGTTTTACCGGCCTTCGTCGCTGATTGGTTAGGCCGCCTCGCTGCCTCCGAGTGACTCGACGGAAAGCGTGAAGGTGACGAGACGCTGACGAAACACTTTGGTACTTTATTTTGAAAGGACACTTGTTGAACTGAACTCTGACCTGTGCCTGTAAATACTGTGGCGTCTGTCGGTACACGATCTGTGCTGCCTGCACGATCCATTATGCGCATGCGTGAAAGTAGGGGTACTGGAGGTGCTGCAGCACCCCCTGTTAGCAAACTGCGATGACAATAGAATTATCACTTATAAATATCTATGGTTGTTGTTTCTGTTCCACCACATTTTGTATGTCATGTTTGGGGTGTGGGATGAAGAGAGGGATAATTTTAGTAACAAGAGGGCTTTTCACCGGGGTGGAACAGCTGATCCACTTGTGCCTCTGGCTCCAAAAGGTCTTCCTCAGCTCTTCGCCGCCTGAAAACCTGGCTCACTCACGGTAGACTTTCACATATCGCACTGCTTCACGTCCACAAAGACATTTTGGATGATTTGATATTCAGGGTCTCATGGCAGAGTTTATCAGCTGAACTCCAGAGAGCAAATCTACGTATGGTGTAACAAAATCATCATTAGGTAGAGACACGGTGTCTAATCTCTGTGTCTTTTTCCCAGATGGTAGCCTATATTTAGCCTAGTATGATTGTGATTAACGGTATGTATGCCTATTAAGAAACAAAGTCTGTAACTTTTACTTGTCACGAACTTCGCTGTTCGTTGTTCTGAGGTCGCTGCGAAGTACGCACTGTCAGCTTAGCTGTAGCCTACTTCATGGAGGGGAGGGGAGAGACCCGCCAGCACCCCGTGCCGAAAATGACTACCCACGCGTCTGCAGACCGCTACAACTATGACCGGAAGCGTGGAACAGATCGCGCAGTGTCGTATCCTTGGTAAAACAGAATTATCATCTGCGCATGTGCGAACATCTTGCGCATGCACATGACGGATCGTGCAGGCAGCACAGATCGTGTACTGACAGCGTCTGTTTCTAACACGTCCTCTGTCTTACCTCTGTCACGGCGTCCATCTTTAGCCTCGACTCAAGGGCTTCTATTCTGTCGCTGTCCCCATAAAAATATGTTCATTTCATGTGTTCCCTGTGTTTATATAGACACATGAAAAAATAACATTTGATCAAAGGCAGTGAGTGCCAACCAACTAACATTTCTTCTTTTCAGCTTGAAAGGCCAAACTAAAATCAAATTTGAATTAAATAAAACTGAACTGAAATTAAAGTCCCTGAAAATGTTCTAACAAATAATCTTACTGTAAGCATGTCTTTATATGGAAGAGGATTAGGGCCACATATATTCATAATTATTAATAGAATTAATAATTATGAAAATAAAGTCAGAATTTTACTTTATTCTCAGAATTCAACATTTTTTTCATGAAGACAGAACTTTTTTAATTTTGACTTTTTTTTATAAAACAAAAAAGATATTAAAGTCATAATTCTGACTTTCAATCCAGAACTCAAATACATTTTATCATATGTGGCCCTAATCCTCTTCCGTATATTTATAATATTATATATTAGTTACTTATTTATTGAAACTTTATCATTCAACAAGACTTCTACAGCCAGAGGCTCTGTGAGGCTGTTAGCACAGCAGCACTTTGTTTAGCATTTAGCATGTATCATTCCCACCATGTTCACCATTTAAGTTTAGCATGTTAGCATGTTAGCATGCTGGACACACTGAGAGTTTGATCTGATGATGACGCTGGATGAAAAGTTAAGGGTTGATGAAAGTAATTACAACTCATCCTGAGGGGGCACAGGCATGTACAAACCAAATGTCACGGCAATCCATCCGACAGTTGTTGAGACATTTCACCCAAAACCATAAATATCATATAATATCACAAATGATGCTCAATGAAAAGTCATTAGGGCACATTGTCTGGGAACGTGGTCCAGAGTCTGGACAGAGACTATATGTTTTCCATACAAGTTAAATTTGTCCTTTATTAAAAGTATAATACTTTGAAAATAAATAGACATAGGGGTATGTTATATAGGACGCAATTTAAAAATTATGAGGTTCAGAACTCTGCTGAGAGAAAATTTTAGTACCTGGATCTCTTTGAATTTTAATTGTACACCTTTGCACTAGATGATGATTTTCGGATTTACCCTCTCTATGTGTCTGTACCACATTACATATAGCGACCCATCCTTTACTTGGTGAGATATTTCAGTCTGGACCAAAGTGGTGGACCGACCCACTGACCTTGACATCCCTGCTAACTAAAAACTAAACTAACTTTAATTCAGATGTTGCTAAATTTTCTGCTTAATCTGAAAACAAAAATAATTGAAGTTCAGCCATGAAACCTGGCAACTTCCAAGACAACAAGAGACTGCTCCAGGCCAGGAAATCTTTCAGCACATAACCCCTTATAAAAGCACAACTTGTTGTTTTTATACTTGAATTACGCAGATTAAACAAATGAGACATAATGTGTTACTCAGTGAGCTTTAGAAATACTGGTAGGTGGATTTTGGGACCTTTGACGCAGCCAGGCTAGCTGTTTCCCCCTTCTTCCAGTCTTTATGTTAATGTAAGCTAACTGGCTACTGGCTGTGGCTTTATATTTAACATTTAGACATGATAGTGTTCCTTCTCATCTAAAGGTCTTTTTATGCGTCTGTGTAGAATCGACGGCATACCCCCACAGACCCCTCTGACCCCTCCGTCTACGCCGGACTCTACGCCGTAGCCTGACGTGCACCTCTCGAAAAATGTAGCTACACGTCGCAGCGACACATGCTGCAGCGACACACATCGTTCAGCCGTGGCTTGGTAGCGTTGCATTTCCCCTGACTAATTTCCTGGTCCTCCTTCTCCATAAACAACATGAAATCAAGGAGAGGGTTAACTTTTCCTGCTAAAGATTTCCCACCTTGGTCAGAAAACACAGGGGAGACACTTTGTTTCTCTCACTATGACTCTAGAGTCGGTACTCGCTCCGAAGCTAATCGCCGTCACTCTCTCACTTCTCCCTCACTCTTAAACACTCCCCACTTTTGGGACCATCGAGCTGTGGGTTAAACTTTATCTTTGGGACACTCTCTGAAAGACAAAAGACCATGCGGTCTTTCAGACAGAGATTTTCGGCCTACATGGAAAATTCCAATCCATGTCTCCTCAGTCAAGAGGGTGAAGCCATTTTACAGCAGATAGATAAATAGCCTGACCACCCAAAAAACTAGGCTTTCCATCTCAACTCTGGTTGTTAACAGGTCAGTGTGCAAGCTTATGATAATTGGTCCATTTTTCCGGACAAAAGTGGATTTAATTTCAGTGCTGGAAGCACCGTGGATCCTATGAAAACATGCAGTGGTGTTTTCATATCTGCAGGAGAAGGAAACAACGTTTTTCATCTCCAAGTCGACTGAAACTAGCTTCTCTCCTGCTGCTTCTGGGAGGGAAAGCTTTCCTCCGTGTTACGCTGACAAGCAGAACCGGATCCGTTTGTTACTGTGGGGAAGCTATGGACAAAAATGAACGGACTGTAACACACAAGTAAGGGCTTGAGGTTTTCTGGGCAGAGAAATGTATGTGTGTTTATTAATGTTATAACTGCTAATGCTGCAATTGTGTTATGACAATGTGATTTGGGTTAATAAGCGCTACTGGTGCGCCTTGATTTATTAATCTGATTGAACCGCCAAGTCCAATCTGTTTTGCTGTGAATGTATTTTGATCACGATACTTGATGATGTGTTTGAAACTGTAGCTTGGTTAAAACTGTAATTGCTACCCTGTTGACTCCCTTTTCACGGAGTTTAGTTACTGTAGGCTACTGAGTGAGATAATCAGACCCTTGCCTCACGGCCCTTAGCAAACAAGGGACTGGGTAGGCACTCTTCCAGCGAACAGATCAGCTGTTGGCTTACCAGAGAGGCTAAACATATAAACATCCCCAGGTTAGCACATCAGAGTGTTTATTTTCAGAGCCGAGAAAATAAAGACATAAGGTGTCTTTTCTTTCTCTTCAAATTCTTTCTTCTTTCACTAACCACACACACACACACACACACACACACACACGCACGCAGACACAGAGAGTGTCTCACCATATGCTGGTTTGTTTTTGCTTTTGTTGTAGTTTTGTAAAAGGGTATATAGGTTTGATGATTGAAGGAGTATTGAAAATTTTGAAGTTAATAAATTCTACTATACTTTAAATAGTTGTCTGTGATTATTTTGTGCATTTGTTGTAATAATTGCTGGTTGAACACAGGTAAGAGCTCGAATTCACCCCTTTCTGTTCCTTTAAAGAATACTAGATAGATTCACCAAGTTAATTAAGATCTGTAATTTTAAAAAGAACACCACCTTATGAGACTGTTTCACAGCTCAGTTATTGGTCCCTGAGTTGAGGGTGGTGCCCCGTTTTGACTGTTTGACAATTTGGTAAAGCTATTAATAACCATATTCATAACTTTATTAATATTGATAAAACATATTTGATAATTTGCCAATAATTGAATCTGTACCTTACCAATACCCAACACCACACACACACACAAACATATGCCAGCTCGACGCGCACACCAGCACACAAGTATAAACATCAGGCCACTTACGTAGGCTACGGCGAAAGTTCTGTGTGGAGCCTCCGCAGAACCATAAAACGGCCTTAACTCTCTGCAAGAAAGCGGATAGGCTAAGCATATTTCTGAAAATGTAAAAAATATTGATTTAAGGGGGAATTAGTTCTCCCAGAATCCTTAATTGCTGCTCAGGAGCTCCCTCAAAGAGCAAAGTCTTTTCACACATCTAACTGTACAACACGGTCTCACATCAGTTTGTGAAATTGTCACGTTATTTTTAATCTATTGATTCGTGTACACGGACACGGTCATCTCGTTTTTTTGTGGTGCTCAGCACGGAATGGGAAGCATATATATAGAGGTTGGGTTTAGGAAAAGAAGAACAGGGAAAGGATACGTCACACACCGGGACACGCGACAGCAACGGGACGGTTGTGTCTAGGAAAAGAACAACGGGGAAATAAAACGCCACACACGATCCCCAGTCTCCAGGGTGAAAGTCCTGTATTGTTTGACCCATCCACCACCCCAACCAACCTCCCTACCTGCGCTGATTTTCGGCTTTTCTTACTACTCCCTACCATAGTCGTGCTGTGATCACGAAATATGCTTCCCATTGAAATACATTACATTAAAATTCGTGCTCACCACAACGAAAAAAACTACATAAACCTGTCTCTGTACACGAATCAATAGATTAAATAACGTGACCATTTCACGAACTGCCGTGAGACTGGGTTGAACTGTATAACCCATACAGCGTGTCTGCACAGCAAGTGTAGCGTGAGCAGCATGCAAGCAGAGCAGCAGCAGAAGCTCCAGCCCTCTGTTTGTTTCCACAAGATGTGTTCAGGCACAGTGGAGCGTAGGTCACCCTCACAGCCCAACACACCATCACTGCATTACACCCTTAAAAAGGGAAGGAAATAGACTCAACATACAATTAAGCCTGGGGTCACATTTACACTCTTATAGCACAAGAAAAACTGGATTGACTGAAATACAAGCGGTTCCATCAAACCTCTGTCAGTTCCTTGATGTGTCTCTGACTGAATTGGTTTTATTCAAGCAGGTACATTGTGGTACACATCATTGCCTACATTAACTGTCAGGATGGATGGATCCCAGCTAGTCCCATATTTAAAATACAATTACTAGGGCCTCTGGTAGTCTCCCATAGCCAGCTCTACCTCCACAGTGCTGCGGAGGAGAGTCTGGCTAGTCCACACAGCATTCCGGGATGGGAGAAAAACATGCTCTGGTTTATTGACATTTCTTTAAACCAATCACAATCGTCTTGGGCGGCGCTAAGCCCTGGATGGAGCCACGGTGCCTCTCTTGTTTTGGTGGAACGTGTGAACGTCGAAAAGTTGTTTTAGTCGTGCAACAGAAAACTCAGATTGGACAGATCAGTCTAGCTAGCTGTCTGGATTTAGCCTGCAGAGATCTGAGGAGCAGTTAACCATAGTCCTCATAAATCCACCGGAGTTTAGAACGCCAACACAAAGAAAGAGGAAGGTGACGGACCCCCTACCGAAATGAGGGACATTTGGCACGGAAAAATCCCGGAAATGAAGCGTTGTTGATAAAGACTAGGCCTCTGGTGGCCTGGGGATTTATATAAGGTGCTGACCATGATCCACAATGTTCCTGGAGTATGGCTATGTTGCATTTTGCTCCCCATCTCCCTTCCCTCATTTCCTCACATCTTTCCCCAGTCAACTCTCTAATAAATGCAGGAAAATTCAGTAAGACGGTTATTTTTTCCTGTTCTGTCTTCCTATAAACAAATCAAGACTGCACTCTAAAATGAAAAAGCTATAAAAGCTATTGTTTCCCAACACAGTGGCACAGGCTGTATAGCTATCTGTATTGCAAGAATTGCAGGGGAAAGTAATTACAGCTTCAATCAAAGGTGACAAAAAGAGAATCTTGGTATGGGAAAGAATAACTTGTTCTATTTGATTGTATCTGCAGATATTGAAGCACTTGAAAGAGTTGTATAAAATCCTTGGAAAGAGCAAAAAGAAGACTCTGAAAGGTTATGAAACTTGGGCAAAAGTACATTCAGTGGCTGAGTTGTGATCTCCTTGCCCCTGCTAACCTGGCGGTCATCCCATACAGCGACCCCCAAACGTGATGCCATCAGCTCTATGCAAAATATGCAATTAAATAACAAGCAACCTGCTTTTGAATAGAAAATAGGACTAAAGAGGCAACAACAAGCTTTTCCTCCATCTGTCGCTTTTACCATCTCACCTTCTCTGTGTGTGTGGGTGTGTGTGTATGTGTGTGAGAGAATCTGTGTGCCTGTGTCTGTGTGTGCATGTGTGTGCGTGTGTGTGTGTGTGTGTGTGTGTGTGTGTGTGTGACTGTGAGTGAGAGAGAGAGAGAGAGAGGCCAAAAGAACTCATTTGGATCAGAGAGCCAAATGTTTATTAGCTCGTACACTGTACCTAAATTCTAATTGGTCCTTGGCTGGCTGCCAGTGAGCTGCTGTTTTTTTTGCTGCTCCCTTTTATAGTTCAACATTTCCACAGTTGGAAAGTAATGAATCACAATTACTCATGTTACTGTAATTGAGTAGTTTTTTGTGTACTGTTACTTTTTAAAGTAGTTTTTTTAAATCTGTAATTTTACTTAATATTACTATTACTATATTTTGTTCAAAGTATTGTGCTTTGTTACATTTCAAATCACATCCGTTACTGAGTAAAAGAAAATAAATAAAGAAGCTCTCTACAACAACTCTCTCTTGTCAACAACCTAAAATTGAAAGCACAATATGGCTTGGTGCCCTTATCAAATTGTGCAGAGTAGAATATACAGTAGTTGTACTATTTCCACCTGTGATCATTTCTCCCCCAGTGTCTTTTAGACCTGAGAGTTGTCGCTCTGCGTTAGATGGATGTTAAACAGTTCATTCCCCAGGCTATCAGGAAGCTACCCCCCCCAGGATCAGCATTTGATATCTCTATCCTTAGTTCTCTGTACTGTTTGGTTGTGCCTTACATTTGCACTATATAGAATGTATTACTGTATTGTACATATTACTTATCTTTTTTAATTGTATATATTACTTATCTTTTTATTTTTTTTATTTTATGTATTACTTACTTTATTTCCAACACATTCTCACTCCCATCATGTGAACTACAGACGCTTGGCCATGTGCCTTTGGCGTTTGTTATGACGCTAAAAATTATCCTTTAGCGTCATATCTAAACGCGTTTTATCTAAACTTGGTCTGGACTATTCGCGTCACTTTTTGACGTTCTGGGTCAGGACGTACGTATAAACTGACATGTGGCACAAGAACGGGACAGTTAGGTTTAGAAAAAGATGGTGGGTGGAGTTACAAAATGTATGTTCCAGTGACACGTGGGACAAGAACGGGACATGAACCCCAGTCTCCTGGGGGAAAGTCCTGTGTTGTTTGACCCATCCCCCCCCCCCAACCATCCTCCCCACGAGAAATGTTGTTCTTTCATACTACTCTCTACTGTTGTCTCTCTTAATACCACATCATCTTACAACGCCACTGTGGAGCTGCTGGTCTGCCCGGTGCGTTCCATGCGGCGGCCCAAAATGCCTGATTTTGCGGGAGCTTTTGTAAAAAAATTTCGATAAAAGTTGCAATGTCTTTTGTATGTTTGTTGCAATGAAGTTGCGGGAGACAGTGAAAGTTGCAAAAAAAGTTGCAATTTCTTTTTTTGTATAGTTCTTTAAAAATCAAAAGAGAACTTGTTTTGGGGAGAATAAAACTACTCTGGGCTGAGTTTTCCTAGTAACCTTACCAAAAAGGCTCAGGATGCTGCAAATGTTGGTATAATATGAAAATGGCTGGTGGATTTAAGACAAAAAATAATAATTTATTGAAATTTGAACATATGTGTCACTGTCAGTGGCTTGTTGATCTTTACATTGTTAGTTAATTTCCTATCCTGGCCTGGGCTGAGACACACATTCATACGGTTTGCTAAAGTACTGACTTTAACTTATCATTGCACTTACAATAACGAGCGTAGCTGTCCTCAATTTAGACACATCGTGTCGTCTCATCTCCAGTTTTCCCTGCATCCACCGTGTGTGTTGTTTGTGTGTGTGTCTGTGTGTGTGTTTGTGTGTGTGTATGTGGGGGGGAACGGAGCAGCAGCCCCACCCGCTGCAGAGAGCCGACAGCCAGGATTGAAACGGCAGCACCTTCAGGGACTTTTAAATCGTTACAGAGTACATTGATGTTAAAATGTATACAGGTTGGCAGGACGGTCTGAAATGTTTTGCACGGTCTTTCGCTGTACGTTTTGTTGGTAAATGTGAGATGTTTCAGTCACACACGTTTCGTCTTCATATCACAAACAAGGAAATGATCAACCCGTTCTCACTCCCGCTTGGTCATTGGCTCTCAGAGTGCACGTGGGACTGCTGGGATTGGTTGAAGTCGCGGGAAACTTCAGGTTACTGGTCAAATTTACGGAAAAGTTGCGGTGATTGGTCAAAATTGCGAGTCGCACCAAATTCGCGGTGATTGGTTGAATATGCGTAAATTGGCGCGATCGCGACATCGCAAAATCCTGGAGGGACTGAGTAAATGTATTTAATCACTTTTAAAATGGAGTCTCTCCAGATTGCAATGAAGCTTAGCAGTCTTAGAATTCAATTAGGAAGACTCTTTATGCTCTCATTTATTCACTCTGTCTCTCTTTCTCTCTCTGTCTCTCCCTCCGACTCAATCAGAGTGTAGTGTAGAGAGTGTAGGCGTTCACTAGACCTACTTAAGGTGACACGGTGACTTTTTCACTGTTTTACAAGTCACACAAAGCACTATAAATAACAATAACCAGAAAAATAAAGGTGGGAGGACCAAGGTAACAACACAAACTGATACAATAATAATTCTGGGCATAATATTAAGCACTAAAATGTCCAGGATGCCACATGTGCATATGTGCGGTTTTTTTTTTAAGCCCCTTGAGGCAAATTTGTGATTTGTGCTATTGGGCTATATACATAAAAGTTACTTGACTATGTATTTGTGTGTGTGTGTGTGTGTGTGTGTGTGTGTGTGTGTGTGTGTGTGTGTGTGTGTGTGTGTGGCTCAGAGTGGATTTCCACATCCCCTGAGGTCAGGGCTGTTAGAGTGTCGAGTAACTCAGACGAGGTTTTAACATGATTTCATACTTGCATAGGAAGGGAAAGTGTGTGCAGCACTGGCCAGAGCAACAAACACACACACACACACACACACACACACACACACACACACATTTGCCAAGCTAATGCCCATCAACATTTATCAGCTAACTTGATTTTCCAAAATTTGGCTGTAAATAATTGCTGCGGCTTTGATCATATGTGGGATTTTACATTTGATCCCCTTAGGCTACCAAGTTCCAGTCAAGCGGTGGCCCATGATTCATTGCTGCTGTGCTGTGGAGGTTGACTCTGGTGTCAACACACTCTGATATTCAAAGTCAAAGGTTCATGCTGGATCTTTGTTGAAATAGCCCCAAAATCACTATCAAAGTCTATATCCACCACATTCCACTTCCGGGATTGGTGCGGTACCGCCGGAAATTCCACCGGATGTCACTCTTTTCTGCCGGATGACCGTTACCTTCCTCTTTCTTTGTGTTGGTGTTCTAAACTCCGGTGGATTTATGAGTACTATGGTTAACTGCTCCTCAGATCTCTGCAGGGTAAATCCAGACAGCTAGCTAGACTATCTGTCTACAGATTGGCATGGGGTACTTTCCATAAGATCATCTCTCAACCAGCTATTAGGCTAACTGAAATAAAACCATGCCAGTCTCTAGGTATGGTGAAGGGTATGTGATGATGTGGGGCTATTTTAATTCCAAGGGCCAAGGGAACTTTATCAGGATGCATAGTATCCTGGATCCGTGAAATAACTGGCCTTTAAAAATAAAAATCTGCCTGCCTCTATGGGAATTTAACATAGGGGTGTACTTACTTATGCCCCATGTATTTTAAGGAAGAACATTTATTTATTTACGATACATTATTCATTCACAAAGAATATATATATATATATATATTCTTGTTTGCACACAGCTTCCCTGTCAAACAAATGTATTTATTTAATTAAAAAAATCTCTCTCTCTCTCTCTCTCTCTCTCTCTCTCTCCCTCCCTTCGTCAGCAGTGTGCGCCACACACACACACACACACACGCACACACACACACACACACACACACACACACAAACAGAGAGGCAGACAGACAGCTCCTACACCAGAGTAGTTTTTCTTGGCTTGTGTGGAGGTGAGTGGTGATGAACAAAAGACTAAGCAGCCAGTGCCTCGAGTTTACAGCTAATTACCCGAAAGACCAAACAAATAGTTCACTTCTGTCTTGCTAACGTGCATCAGCTAGCTTATGTAATAAGTTAGCTACGGTTTAGCTGAGGCATCATGGCCCTACAGGCTAATGTACTGTACTTAATGGAGACACACAGTAAAATCAGTGTCTAATAACGTCATCACAATCGCCACATTGATATGCAAATTAGGCGTTAACTAATTAAAATGTGCTAATTTGCATACATTTGACAAGGCACTGCAGGTGAACAGGATAAACAATATAACTAAAATACATCAGCACGGAACTTCCCCAGTTAATGAGTTAAGAGTCCTCCCCCCCTTAAATGTTAGGTTTAAATATGTAGATTAATTGTTATTTATTCCAATAACACCAACATACTTAAAATGTTTTATTGCCATTTGCAAAATAAACAAAAAATGTCCCTCTCCTTGGTGCAGTCACTTATTCTACATACATACTTGAAAGTATAATAGCGTAGAAAAAATTGTGGCAGAGTTTCCTTTGTGATTAACCTGGTGAAAACTAAAAAGTCTCTCTGTGAACTGATTAACTATTTATATATAGTATCTATTAAACAATTGCGTAAGGGAAATAAGGTAAATTGGTAAGGTAGTCAGAGTTATGTTAATATATTTATTGTTTTGTTTCAATTTCAAATAAATAATTATTTATTAACTATTAGGCCTTTTTTTTTTTTCCTTGAGCCCCTGCCGCCCAAAATGTCTTTGCACGTCCCTGCTCCGCAGCGCGGTGGAGGAAGGTCTGGCAATGCAAGATTACTATCACCAAACCCAGCAGACTCCGTATAGATAAACGTAAAACACACTTCAGTCAAGCACACAAGTCGACAGAAAAAAAATTGAACTATCAAAAGCCGTCTTGGTTCATCCTTCCACTGTTTGGTGATGGTGATTTCGGAGCTGTTTCATGTTAAACAAAAATGATCTTACTCTTCAACAGAAAGGTCTATCTCTGTAGGGATCCTTTCCATAATGTTGTCAGACACTTAGAATAATAATCTGAGCCTGTCAGTGGTAAAAACAGAAGTTTTAGGGGACGGAAATTGACAGTGCACAAATGCCCCAAGTGGTTACATTGCAGCTTGTTTTGCTGCTGCCAACAGAAGCAGTTTCGCTCAATAGTGGAAAACAGGGTCCACGTTGAAAAATACCAATGTTACACTTTAAGTATGACTACATGTACAGTTACAGCCCTGGTACATACCTCGTAAAAAGGAATGAGGAGGTTGGTTCCAGCTTCTGTGGACAAATAACCAGCTGAGGAGTGCATCAGGTTTTTATACCATGCCAAACACTGTAGCAGGTGATTACTATATGCAAGCAGAGAGGATAATCACACACATGCACGCACGCACGCACGCACACACACACACACACACACACACACACACACACACATACATTTTTTTTCTGTAGTTGTTCTGGTATTTTGATCTTTTATCTTATTTTATTTTGTCTTATTTATTATTTCTAGTATATTTGTTATATTTTATGTAGGTGTGTGAGTGAGAATGTATGTATGCCCCTGTAACTTGCTGCTGTAACAGAGTCATTTAGATCTATCTATCTATCTACACACACACACACACACACACACACACACACACACACAGACACACACAAGCTGCAGAGTGCTGTGCGTGTGTGCATGAGAGAGTGTGCACGTTCAAAGCAACTGCATCACAGAAGGGAATTAAAATTATGAAATGTGCTCTCATGTATTCCTTGCATGTCCGTAACAGCCAGGGCTGCTTTTTACATCCACTTCAACCTCTCGGAGTGATGCTCCACAGAGAGAACTTAGTGTCCTCATTCTGTCACACAGAGGGAGAGAGGAACAAGGTGGGAGGGGACAAAAACAGAAAGACACAGCAGCGCTCCTTCTCAAAGCCAAATAAACAAGCGTCCATCCTTCTTTGTGAACATCGCTGAAAGGGGAAAATAGCTCTCAGCTCCCAGGGTTTGACCACCCACAGCACCGTGACGTGGTTTTCACTGAAATATCGAGAGGAGATCAGAGTTCAGAGTTAACTTTGACCTCAGTGTCAGTGGCTCCACAAAACATTCTACAGTAAAACTGAGGCTACATTCACATTGCTACGTTTTGATTTAAAAAGGAATATGTTTTGCTATGTTTCCCCCTCTCATTCCCCCTGCTCTGGCGTTTCCCCCTCTCATTCCCCCTGCTCTGGCGTTTCCGAGCTCCTAAACCGGAGACATTTGGAAACACTTCTGACCCGTTTTGGTTTGGAATCTGCGGGGTTGTATTACAGTCTTAACGGCCGCAAACAGAGACCTTTAGAAAACACTGATACTGATTCCAATGTTTCTTATTGGCCACGACGTCTCGTTCTCTGAGACTAAGCAACTAATGTTACCATGGCAACTACCAGAAGCGGGCGGAGTCTACACGCTGCCTCCTGTTTATGCCCAGTATACCAGAATGTTGATGAGATATGAGGTTTGGGCGTGTTAGTTTAAATGGAGATTAGTTCTTCTACTGTAGCTTCTGGCTTAAAACTCTGCTTATAAACCAAAATGTAGCAATGTAAATGTAGCCTATGTTTTATTACAAGATGGGTTTTATTTCTGTCGGTTCTATTCGTTATGATGACACTATACTATAATTAATAAATACAAAATATACTCAAGTTAATTGCTGATGTCTCAGAACATGGCAACATCACTTTAAGTTAGGTCCAGCAGGGCAACAAACACGAGCAGTCAGACAATCAAATACATCAGATTATCCACACTCTTTTTTTATGGAATTCAAACTGAGAGTGGGCAGAGAGGACCATCAGTGTGGACCTTTTGAAGGAAAGTGTGGATGGGATTTAGACCTCAACATGAAAATCATGTATTCACCTCTTACATGATTGATTGAAAAAGAACCATCTGACCATCAATGTAAAGAAAACTGAATGTATGTATTTTCATTCACCCAGAAAAAGTCTTTCTTTTACTGATTTTATTACTTTTGCAAACCAAGATCTTGTCATCACAAAGACCTACAACTACCTTGGTGTGCTACTTGATTCACACCTTACATATCGGGAACACATTTCTAAATTAACAAAAAAGTTGAATCAGAAACTCTATGTGTATAACAAGATTAGATCATATCTTTCCTACTTACATGCCATTGTGTTTTCAACAATGTCCTACTGTCTTCCAATCTGGTCTCTTACCACTAAGGACATTACTGAACCAATAACACGACTATACTACCGAGCACTTAAGATCCACAGTAATCTTCCAAAGTGGTCATTGCCAGTGTTGGGAGTAATGCGTTACAAAAGTAATGCAATTACAGTAATGTATTCCTTTTTGCTGTAACGCAGTAATATAACGCATTACTAATTAAATTTCGGTAATATTATACCCGTTACAATCTCAGTAACGCGAGTTACAATGCATTTTAACGCAACATTTAGTGGTGCATTGGTTTTTTTAAGAATTCACCAACACCGCGACACATTTCTTCACAGGAAAAAAAAAAAAAGCCGTATTATTTTCCTGTCGCTGTATTCGATGGTTGAGATGACTGCAGAGACAGATACATTTGCGAGATGGATATTATTTTCAGGAGTTATTACGCTGCGTTGAAGTGAGCTGTCCTGTTTCTGTTCCCGTGGTCAGAGCCAGAACCAGAGACGGTACGGACAACATCTGTGTCCCAACAGGTGACGGTACGTCAGCGGCTGACAGATATAAACATGTCGGGAATTAATGTTGAGGCTTGCTACACGTAAATATCATTGCATTTTTATCAGCCGTAGAGAGTAACTCTGCCTGTAGTGGAATGGCTTCGAATGACGACCAAAAACGCTTGTCTTTTACTGTGACCATTTACTGTTCAATATGTTGCAGTTTTACAAACAAGAAAGTGGACATGTTGCCTCTCAGTAAGCTAGCAAGAGTAGGCTACACAACAGACAACGTCCGTGTAGCCTACTTCAAAATAAAAGCACTTCCTGTGACGGTTCGCAGTAAAACTAAATGAAATAAGGTTGTGTAGGCTACCTTTTCACATTTCAGCTGTAAATCAAGTATTGTAAATAATGTTAATAGTGAGTTTTAATCACACTATAAAAAGAACATTTCCTTTAGAGTGTTTTAAACTAAACAACATGAATTTCTTATTGAAGTGCTATAAACAAACATTTTACAACAATGCCATACTTTTGAGTATTTTCATTTTCTCCTACTTGCCTATTATATGTTTTACTTATCTATTTTGTATAGCTTTAGTTACTTTGCATATTTATATTAATTATACAAAATATGAATCATCTATGATGTATTAAAGTGGATAAAGACGAGACTTTATTGATCCGGTGGTGAAATTCACAAGCTAGCTGCCAAATCAAACTTCCCCTGTTATTTTGGTGAAAGTAACTCAAAAGTAATGCAAAAGTAGTGTAACGCATTATAATTCAGAGACAGTAATATTGTAATATAGCTAATTACTCTCAAATGACAGTAACTAGTAATCTATAATGTATTACATTTTGGAAGTAACTTGCCCAACACTGGTCATTGCATCATTGCAGTGCACACAAATGCTTTGACTTACCAGAACTACGTAAACAGCCATGCTATTGCATTTTATTTTCAGATTCAAAATAGCTCTTTACCAGCACTTACAGTTCTTCTTCGACACACAATATGAGACCACTACACTTCACTAGATCAGTCTCACAGGCACTCATTCCAGTTCCCCCATACAAAAACAACTATGGTCAGAAATCCTTTTTCTATATTTACACCAAAATTTGGAATGACATTCCCCATCACATTCGAACACTATCATCCATCACATATTTCAAAAAGTCATACAAACTGTTTCTTCTTGATAGTCATACTTGCACACACTGATTGTTCATGTATTGTTTTTAGTCTTGTTTTTCCGTATTTAATGTTTTATTTGTTTGTATCTGTCTAGTCAATAATAATGTCCTGTATAAATGTGCCGAAATTGTGTTCATTGTTCTATGTTGCTGCAGAACAGGAACCTGATGTAAACCAGTTTTTAAACTGAGTCAGGCCCATTTATTGTAACTTAATTGTTGCTTTTAAATTTTCCTGTATAATAAATGAAATGAAATGAAATGAAAAAGAAACCCTGACATTTTTTCGACCAAGCAGCACTATGGAGCACTGGTTCATCTTCACAACGGCCGCTCTGCTTGCATCCTTCACTGCGTATAGCTGTTATATAATTAAACTGCTGTTTCAATATTTCATGAGTCACCGGGTCACTCGCTCACAACGCTGTGTGGTCACTGTTTTGGATGGTATTTACAGGTGCAACAACACCCATATCGTAGCTGCTGCATTGTTAGTGATCACAATCAATTATTTTATATTTTACATATAACAAAATACTTGCACGCTAAGAAATAAATCTGTAAAAGAACAGACAAAGTTCTGGCAGCTCATTAACAAAAACAGAAGGAGCTACAGTAAGAATAAAGAAAATTTTCACTCGCTCTCCTGAGCAACCACCACGGTCAGTAGTAGACAGACAGGTAGAGAGAGAGACAGGTACACGCAGCTAAACACCACAGTCAGTAGGTCTCAGAGCCGCCATAGACACAATCCTCTTCAATCAAAATATTTGAAACTGAATTAAACGACGAATACACACAACAGTGGCAAAATGAAAATAAAATACAACACAAACTCCTCTGTTATCAATCCCTAAACAGAGAAAACAAAAAAATCCAACAGCTAAACAAATTTTAACAAAATACAGAGTAGGTGATCATGAGCTGGAAATTAAAAGAGGTTGACATTTAAAATTGTGGAGACCAAGAGAGAAACATGTCTGTACACACGGTTACCAGGACATTGAATCAGAATTGCATTTCTTATGTACATGTCCCAAATGGGAAGACTTAACTTAATTTAAGAATATTTCCAGAAATTTGAAAAACATATACCAGGCTTCACTATCTACACTGAGGACAAAAAGCTTCCATTTGTATTAGGGGAAGATAAAAACACGGCATGGCTAGCAGCTAAATATTCTCCTGCCACAATTTAAGGCAAAATAAGTCTGCAACGCTGCCATTAATCACTGGCATAGCCAGACTAATTTGCAAATGCGCAGATCTCTCAGTTCATTTTCGATTTTCAACAATGGCAAGAAATATGCAATACAATAACCAAATCTTGATTGGTATTTGATTAGCACCTAGTTTGACAGTTTGAGCTGAGTTTGTGAGTCTGGTGCGTTGAGCTGGACGGAGAATGCCAGTTACGTGATCCAAGCATGGCGCTCCTCTGTCACTCATCGTCTTAAACATGTGAGATAACTGTTGTGATCCAGCATCTGGACGGCTGGAAATCTGTCTGAATGGGAGGGGCGTCAGACGCCAGAGCAAATTGAATCAAACATCAGCCGGCAGATTCGTCTGGTTTCCAGGCTAAACAACAACGATAAAAAAATAAATAAATAAAAAAAAATAAAAAACTTTTGCTCCCCACGGAAATTAGGGCTGAACCATTAATCATTTTCAAATCAAAAACTTTTGAAAGAATGCGATTAGCTAATCATGAAGACCGCGATTAATTCAATGTAAAATATTTAGTTGAATGTTTGGTGTAGCATTTAATTTAACATTCTTTATTCTTCTTTTTTATCATTATATTTACTGTTCTTTTCACACGATAAATGCTGGAATAATGTTACATATCACAGATTGTTTTTCATTTATTTTGCATAAGTTTATTTAACATGATGGTAGAAGGTGTAATATGTAGATTCTGCCATTGAACCGAGGCATGTCAGACATTTCAGTTTACAGGAAAGTACTGATATTTGTTTCATTGGAATTGTTTTGTTATTATTATAACTTTAGCTTTTGTGATAAATGTTCTGTATTTGACTGTTCAATGTCCCATGCTTATTAAAAGAAAAACACTTATTGCTGGCAGTTCATATCTACTGTATATGTTCCCGTCCGTGCATAAGAATATAGAGCAGCTTTGATGGTGTCTCATGTTATAATGCACCATGACATGTTTTATCTGTTACACAGCGAATATTGAACTTAAGCTATAATAATTGCAAATCAAATCGTAATTGTAATATCTGGCAGAAAAATTAAATTTTTTTCCCCAAATCGTTCAGCCCTAATAGAAATCTCACTCCCTGATTTCTCAAACACCACAGGCTTGAGAGATAATTGAACAGCTTTGGTAAACATATTTTTACTTCTTCATACACGCTGAGAATTAACCCTTTGCTTATGAAGAGGGAAATTACAGACCACACACACTTTAATTATATGGATTTATTTAGAGGTAGTGTGTGATGGGATTTCCATCAGGCCTCTCTACACGACAGTGGGACGCTAATATTTGATTAAATTTGGAGATACAGTAGGCATGGAAATTAGTTTGTGATTACATTGGATATGCATGACTGGCTGTGAAAGGAAGATGGCCTTCCTATTGACTCCTATTTATTTGTGATTATGTGACTTTTAACAGTCAATTTGCTGTTTTGAACCTCATAGGAGGCACAGATCACTGCTGCTGAGGAAGGAAGTTTTGTAAAAAGGCAAAGCCTTTTATAGTGAAGAAAACTGATTTGCCAAACAGTTAAAGCATATAATGTCTTTGGCTCACGTGGTATCAGTTAACTGTGTCCATCTGACGTCCATCAGCTGCGTGGCGTGTCCGTTTTTATTTCGGCTCCCATGTTAACAGGTTAGAGCTTGCGCACTGCCTGCGTGACACGCACGTCTCAAACGCGTGCATGCTAGAAATAGGACCGACGCCTATTTTTCACGCGACACGCAAGCGTGTTGGAAGCGTTTCCAGGCAAAATAGAATAGGAAAAGATGTTTATATCTCATTTTGACACAAGTACATGTTAATAAATGACATTTTGATGTTTGAAAGTCTCTAGGTTTTGACATAAATGCAGATATAAATAATTTAAATAAATAATTATCGATTTTCAAATATTGCACCTGTCAATACAGAACGAAATATTCTGTAGCCTATTTTGCCATCAATACTGCCGACGTTGCCTTTGCTGTAATCAAATCAGTATATATTTATGTTTAACATGAAGTATACTACTGATTGAGTGCAGTTTATCAATGGGAAACATACATTTGTACAGACACGTTTCTGGTGTGCAAAAACATAGAAAACGCCACGCAGCCGCCACGCAACTGACACGCAACAGAAACGCCATGCTCACGCCATGCAGGCAGTGTGAAACGGGCCATAGTATTCTGGACTGTGGCCCCTTTAGGCTACATTTACATTGCTACATATTGGTTTAAAAAAGGAATATCCTCTGCTACGTTCCCCCCTCTCATTCACCTTGCTCTGGCGTTTCTGAGCTCCTAAACCGAAGACATTTGGAAACACTTCTGACCCGTTTGGAATCTGCGGGGTTGTGTTGCAGTCTCAACGGACGCAAACAGAGACCTTTGGCAACACTGACACTGATGCCAACGTTTCGCCGCCTGATTGGGTCTTATCGGTCACAACGTCTCACTCTCTGAGTCTAAAGCTACCATGGCAACTACCAGCAGCGGGCGGAGTCTACACACTGCCTCCTGTTTATGCCCAGTATACCAGAATGTTGATGAGATATGAGGTTTGGGCGTGTTAGTTTTAACGGAGATTAGTTCTTCTACTGGAGATAAAAACACTTGGCGCAAGGAGATCGCTTTTGGCTCAAAACTCCTCTTTGAAACCAAAATGTAGCAATGTAGATGTAGCCTCAGATCACAAAATTAGATATGTCATTTCCATATTTAGAGAAAACAAAGTTTGTTCCAAAAGAAAGCACTGATGGCTTCAATCAGGTATTGCTCCTGCTTTGTTCGACTATCTTCTCCGATCAATCGTAAATACGTACCTTTGTGAGACATTAAACACCTGTCATCTTATCAAAAACAGAGAGAGAGAAAAAGCCTAAAAACCTTCTGAAGCACATATAGCTATAGTCTTGCAAGGGATGTATTATTTAGTAATGACTTTCATAACTTAATCCCTTAAAGAAATAATCCTTAAGCTTGTTTGTATCAAAAAATACCACATTGGCATTTTGTTGTGCTAACAATGATTTAATGGTCTTCTCCTTATATTATTTAACATGGTCTGTGTCAGCTGATTCAAATCCTACCATTCAGTTTATTACAAAGATTCATTGTTACTGACTCTGTAGTTTGTTCTTTAAGCGATCAAATCATTGTCCATAACACTTTCATATTCTAGTGCTGCTTTTGCTCTCCTCCGTTTCATTGACCTTAAAAAAGTAAGTTTCATCGGAGGAGGTGTTTTTAAATGTTTTTCATCTGGTTTTATACATTTTAGTCTATGTATTCGTATGTATGTATGATTGTTGTCTTTTCTTGTTGCACTGCAAGTGGCTGGTGGAGAACAGTCTTTTCATGTTCTTTATGTATGTAAGTACACAAGGACCTATGACAAAATTAAGAATATTTAAACATCTTGTCACGACTAGAGATGATCCAGTACCATTTATTTGCTTCCTGATACCGATTCCGATACCTGAACTTGCGTATCGGCTGATACCGAGTACTGATCTGATACCAGTGTGTTAAAAAATACATATATTTTATTATGTTTTAACAGCTGTATACTACTATCCCTGTGTGGATGTGATATGATTTCTATCGTTGTTGTCGGCCTGGCTCAGGTTAAACTCTTTGTGAAACATGAACAAATACAAACAATATTCCATAAAACTTTCTTTTATTATCCAGTTTGACAGTCAGTCATAACGGAAAAAGAACATACGTACATCCAGTACTTTCTGATACCAGAATTTTGGGCAGTATCGGAGGCTTTTCAGATACTGGAATCAGTATCGGAACATCTCTAGTCATGACCACCAGGGTGCTTTTTTTCCAGAGCTGTCCCGGGTGTTCCTCGACATCCGGACCAGCAGGCAGGAAACCAACTGATCGGCCTCAATATTTGCTCCGCCTGCCAAGCTCATGTATACACCTTGTTGTTCCAGATCCGGGGGCCTCATTTATCATCCGTGCGTACGCACAGATGTGTGTGTATGCAATGCATAAGAACATTGCCACGCAGAGTGTGGAATTTACCAACTTGTACTTACACTCAGGAATGTGTGTAAATATAAGCACAGCTCTGGCCATGCTTACGAACGGAATCTAGTGGTAGAAGAGCAAAACTACAAATAAAAATCATTTAAAGTGCTCATATTGTACTCATTTTCAGGTTCATCATTTTATTTAGAGGTTGTACCAGAATAGGTTTACATGGTTTAATTTTCAAAAAACACCATATATTTGTTGTACTGCACATTGCTGCAGCTCCTCTTTTCACCCTGTGTGTTGAGCTCTCTGTTTTAGCTACAGAGTGAGGCATCACACTTCTGTTCCATCTTTGTTGGGAGTCGCACATGCGCAGTAGCTAGGTAAGTGCTGCTAGCTAGTCAGTTGCAGAGTATGAGGGAGTGCCACACTAGCAGCTAGGTGAGCATTATAACGTGAGTTACAAAGTGACGCACGTTCGTCACGGAAGTGAAGGCTGGACTACAATAGAGCTGTTTGGAGCAGTTTGTGAACAGTGTTTTCTGTTGGAGATGCTAAGTCCCTTTGGGGTGGACTTTGGGCTTTTTCACTTAGTAAACCTATAACGTGCACAAAAAGATATATAACACAATAAAGGAAAGGGAAAAAAACAAAAAGCATAATATGAGCACTTTAATTAGAAAACACTCAATTAGTCATTTGTCTAATTTTAAACGGACAAGTTGCCTAATTGGTGTCAAACCTTATAAAAGACAGCTGTGACTGCAATCTCTTATCTTGCATTATTGGAAGACTTGGCAAACAATGTGCCCTATCCCCCTATAGCCCAATCCCCCTCTCTCTACCCTTTCTCACCCAGCTGTCCTGTCAAAATAAATGCGGAAAAAGCCCAGAAATAATCTTAAAAAAACTTCAGCAAAGAAGAGAGACAGTTCACATGTTTAATTTGTTAGACTCCAAGCTGTCACCCCCAAAGAGACCCCAACTAGAGATTATCGGCCCTGGCTGATTAACGGGCCGTTTTTTGTCAGTTTGCAGATTATCTGTATCAGCGTTTTATTTGCCTGATAACGGATAAAGTTAATGAATTAAAAAGTGGTCTACTTTAGCTCGGCTACAGCTCTGTGTCTGTCCCTCTGCTTCGGTTCCACTCACCACTGAGTCTGACTTCACGTCCCGCCCTCAACACTATCTGACTCTCTGTTACTGGATGTTATGTTGAAAGTTTCTCATTTATTCAATCATTGCTTAAAGTATTTAAACAAAGTTTTGTGTTGAAGTTTCTAACATTGATTTTTAGTGTTAATGCAGATCAGTTACAAATATTGGTTGTCAGTTTCATTAACTACTAATAAACGCTATCGGTATCGGCCTTGAAAAAACAGTATCAGTCGATCCCTAATATATTTCTGTTCTCTGTGCTAGGTTGTGCATTGTCCGTGTAACTTTACTCTGCCTGAATGCCAGTGTCTTGTCATGTGCAAAGCAACGTTTCAGCTCAACAAGTTTCAGTTTTCAAGGCTCAACATATTGGGATATATGATAATGTATATAGGACTCTGAGTGAAAAATGGAAATTCAAAGAGCTGCTGTGCTCCACTTTTCATTCACTGCCTGCTCTAATTGGCAACACAGCTGCTGCATTGGGACAATAATGACATGGCACATGGACATATAAGGAGTGATGATCATTTTTGGGTTTCTGCATCAGTAGGAGTACAGTATGCATAGGGAGGATGTGAATGATGTGAGCTGATGGCTGCCATTAGATGGCACTGCAGCTCACTGCTTCACTGGGATGTCTGCTCTGATAAAAACACACGGGCAGATGGTGGAGCAAAAACAACTGACCCGTGCCACCAGACGACACCCCAAATACAATCTATTTGTGGAACTGTGGCAACCTCTATGCACACTCCTGTTGCAGTGATTAAGGGTCATTGTGTGTTTGTTTGTTCCTTCATTGGAGGTTGTTTCCTGTTACAACAGGTACAAAACAGACCCTGCCACACCAGCCTTTAGCTCAGAAACACAGTTACAGAGAGAACCAATTAAAGAGCCCCTATAATACTCATTTTCAGCATCATATTTGTACTCTTGGGGTCTCCTAGAATAGGTTTACATGCTTTGATGTTAAAAAAAACATATGTTTTTCATACTGCCCATTGCTGCAGCTCCTCTGCTTGGAACACTCTGTCTGAGCTCTTGGCCCCGCCTTCCTGAAAAGCCCACAAAAAGTGCTGTCTATTTGGAGTGAAATGTGTTTTTTCTATTACATACACAAAAAAACTATATAACCCACTAAAAGAAAATCCCCAAAAGCATAACATGGGCCCTTTAAAATTCAAAGCTACAGGGAATGCGACATTGTTACTTGTGTTGGTGGTCTTGCTATCAGCTCTTAGAAATATATAGCTAATTAATTAATGAATTGCTCCCATGTAAAAATGCAGTGCTTGTTTTGTGTTATTGAAGTTTTTTTTATTTGAAGGTATGTAACACATAAACTGGTCTAAGTCGTCAGGTGTAGCCTGTTGATACTAACAGACTTACCTTTGGTATAGTTGGCATGCAGGGGGTGAAGCTGCTCTGTAATATTTTCAGTTCTGGTTGGAGGCAGTTATAGAGTCTAAAAATGTGTTTGTACTGAGGGTGGTACTTATGGAAAGGTCATGGGGGTTTTGAAATCCAATGTTTCCATATTCTGAGTAGGAATGTGTTTTTAATATTTTAAACTGACAGAAGCACAGGTTTGGCCCACAGAGTAGAGCATGTGTGCTCAGTGAACCTCCATTGGTTGAATAAAAGAGGAACGCTATATGCAAACAACACATACATAATTAATGAAAAAAATTATTTCTTTAGCAGTGAAACTGATAACATCCAGATAGAGAGGAGTTCATGCATAACCTGAATTAGCCTCCTGGTACCTCTGGCTTTATGGGAAATAACATAATGAAAGCACAGAAAGTGTTTCTCCAGAGGACATATTTTGCTATCATGCAGCTTTGAGGTGATGAATCATCTGCTGTTATATTTGGCTGCTCATCTTCTCGTAAAAAAAAACAAAAAAAACTTTGAGAACTGTTAGCAGTGCCTTGTGAGCAGAATATTAAGTAATATACACTGTCTATGTCTGGTTCTTTCAGATGCAGACATGGATACCAGCTCCAGATGTTTCTAAGTTTACAGTTCAGCTACAGTGTAGTCAGGAGTTCTAATTGTGTTGCACTGTAACTGAAGATACTATAAGATTCTGTAATAGATGGATCGGCACCATGTCCGGCTTCAGGAATGTGGAGCTTGACCAACAAGTGGGGAGGTAATACAATAGTTGACTTTTAATGAATTCAGGTGTGCTGTGTGTTATTGGGTCAGGAAGTGATGAGACTTCATATATGACAGACTCAGATGTCTTTCATATTAAGGCAGCTTTAAGTGAACACACGGTACCGGGAGATGCATTCAGCTCAGCATTCAAAACCATCTCAAAATACATGGTGACTTTCTACTGTATTTCTCTTTCTCTTTATGCTTACGTACAGTATCGTGGTTACATATTTTAAATAACATCCTCCTAACATGGTTATGAACAACATGTTTATCCCGCCACTCTGGCTCCATCTCATTTATTTTACTGTAGGCAGAGGTCAAAGGTGAACAGATGAACTTGGAATAGTAGCGGCCTCTGTCTCACACCAGTAGTGACGCCTTTGCCACATGTCTAGCTGTCATCCTTTCTCACTACAGTCTAAAGCCACCTGCAAATACAGAACATTACTATGATATCTAGAATGACAACTATCATCATATACTGTAAAACAAAAGAATATTCATAAGAAATTATTTCCACTATCACTGTGTCAATACATGCGACACAAGCACGCAGCCAGGGATGGGACTGGGAACAGAATGGCTGGTTATTAACTTTTACATATTTTTTATTTAAAAATAATAAAAAAATACTCAAAAAATGCACGGCGCCCTGCTACACCCTGCTACACCCTGCAGTGCCCCGCTACAACTAACTACAACTACTATTTCTAGTCATAGTTCCATTATCTTTACTGTGACTATTATTGCCACTGTTCATCACACCCCCAACCGGCACCGTCAGACACCGCCCACGAAAAGCCTAGGTCTGTTTGAGGTTTCTGCATTATTGGAATTGTTGGGTCTTTGTAAATTATAGAGTGTGGTTTAGATCTACTCTATATGTAAAGTGTCTTGAGATAACTCTTGTTATGATTTGATACTATAAATAAAATTGAATTAAACAAGCTGAAACACTACCATGTTGGTTGTAGCCTCAGGGCACTCATTTTAAATTTAGCAACACTAGTATCGAGAATATCTGCTTTTGAAAAATCTTCCAGTGCTGGAGGCCTACTAGAATCCCAGTTCCTCGAGTTTACTGCCCAACAAATGAGGGTTGTAAAGTGAAACATAGTGGTGGGTTTTTGTCACATCCCATCATACTGACGGAACATGAATGCATAGTAACACAGACAGACAGATGCACTGTTAAGGATGCTGACAGGCAGACAGACAGGTATATGTTGTATTTCCTGTGTTGGGAATACAGTTCAGGAATGTTGCACAAGCTTCATGTTGCAATAGGCTTCAAGTAATGCATTTGTGTGTGTGTGGGAGTATGACTGAACGCCTCTAAGTCTGAATCCCGCCTAGAAGTAACGATACCATAGTGCCGCATAGTGGAGCTGTTCATAGTGTGGTTAGTCCACACAGCCTTCTGAGATGGGAGAAAAACGTGCTCTGGTTAATTGGTATTTCTTTATAACCAATCACAATCATCTTGGGCTATTATAGCCTAATAATCATGTTGTTTGATGTAACTTTAGACCAAATACATAGAAAAAGTCTGTCCTCAGACATTTTTTAGTTTCTGACTCTGGGAAAAAATGGGGAGTGAGTTTTTGTTTATATTTTAAGAACAATAGTTATTATTTTAAGACTTACCATATTTTGTTTATAGTTCTGATCCACTGATATTTATTGACAGCTAGGGCACTGATTGACAAATCGGCCGCACCAAGTAATTGTGGTTGTAGTATGCCGATTTTGAACAGCTCACCCAGAGACTGAAGGCAGGACACATTCAGAAACTGTATCTCACTCTAAACAGCATGGGTGGATTTTTTTCAAAATTTGTATGTGTGTGGAAGCACCAGAGACACAACATAACACCCCAAATCCCAGAAAAAGTGATTTTTTCATAATATGGGCACTTTAAAATATAAACAAAAACTGCTTTTTTGGCTCCTGCAGTACTGTTTCTCCCCATTTTTTCCCAGATTCAGAAACTAAAAAATGTCTGAGGACAGACCTTTTTTATGTATTTGGTCTAAAGTTACATCAAACAACATGATTATTAGGCTATAATAGCACAATTGTTGAGTGTGTGGACAGACCTTTTTTATGTATTTGGTCTAAAGTTACATCAAACCGTTATCAGACTATATTGGAGCAAGTATTACATGTCTGTGGCCCCGCATAACATAATTTAGATAGGTGGGGGACATTCTCCCAAGCTTTTGTCTGAGGGGTGACCCACCCACTGTCTTGAAAACACCTAGTTTAACTAGTTTTTTAATACCATTCTAATCAAGATACCACCCCACTAGACTGGTTTAACCCCAACACCCTGTGGATTACATCATAGTAGGGAGGGCGTGGGATTTTGGTTTCGCCAACGAAAATTTTGGTTTCCGCTTCTGGTTTCAGGCCACGCCCACCGCACTGTTAAGTGCAGTATATTACTACTTGGGCGGTGCTAAGCCCTGGACACATTGATGGTGCCTCTGCAAAATAGCCTGGTGAAGGAACTTGTTTTGGTGGAACACGTGCTTGTTAAAAAGTTGTTTTAGTTGTGCAACGGAAAACTCAGATTGGACAGATAGTCCAAGTAGAGTTTAGAACGCCAACACAAAGAAAGAGGAAGGTAACTGACTCTGATGGTCTTAGTCTAGTGCAGTTATATTTGCAGTTTCATTCTTTGTACAGCAACTGCTGCACAACAATTTCCAGTGGGATGAATAACGTTCTCATTTAATTCATGGTGCTGTACACATGAAAAGTTATTGAAGTAACGAGCCAAACACTGCTTAAAAATTGTCTGTTTTGAAAAGTTACAAAAGTTGTCTGATTCCGCTGTCTGAAAGGGGGTTTCACAAGGTGTTAGTCCATGTGACAAGTATGCGTTTAAAGCCTTAGAATAGCTTAATCATCAGTATGTTGTTTTTGGTCTGTCCAAAACTTTAGTTTTGTGGGTACAATGATGACTTTGTTGTGTAATTATTATTATTATTATTATTATTTATTTTTTATCATTGTTGGTGACAGCTAGTGTTTTCAGTACTATGTCATCTTCTTTAATGAGCCATCTAGAGCTGTTTAGCCAAGTTGATCTCATTTCTTCTTCTTATTTTTACCACCATTCTCTTCTCTTTTCTTCATAGTTTTGCTATTGTCTGTCCAGATCCACAGCTTTATTAGACCCCAGCAATCCATGCATGCATGAGCAGGCATATCTTTGTTGGCTGTGTTATTGGCAAGTTCTGCACAAGGCTGAGTATTATTACAGTGAGCAATATTATCAATATTTTCCCCTCACTTTCCTCCAGTGATTGTAATAACGTTGCACTGCCAGATCAACATTAGCTGCCTTTAGAGCGAGACGGTTTGCAGGTGAAAGACATGGCATGGTAATAAAGGCATTAGTATGCCCTGCCATGCCTGCCTTCCATCAAATCCAAACAAAGCAATTACCTTTAACTGGGATTTGATGGTCTTTATGTAGATGCTTATTTTCTGCTGTTTGCTTGATAGAATACACAACTCAGCAAATGTTGCCCTTAAAGAGTCTGCTGGCTGCAGTGATGCCTCTTTGCAAATGCAATGACTCTGCAAATACAGCTCGGTCTGACAGGGTGGTTCTTTTCAAAGTTGTCTTTTGGACAGAGTTTCTGCAACCCATGAAAGCCTCAGCTGAAATGTGTCAACAACACAACATTCAATTCTGTCATTACAGAAGCATCACAAATATTCAGACGGGTTAGACCGGGGATCTTATTTTCATATATTATTTATAACATTGTACTACTCACCAAGTTAAATGATGACTTCTGGGAATGCTGCGACATTGCTAAAAAAAACCCTGAGCTGTCAGACGATCAGACAAGTCATAGTCTATATCCACGACGTTACGCCAGATGTTGTTCTTTTTGGCCGGATGTCCATTACCTTCCTCTTTCTTTGTGTTGGCGTTCTAAACTCTGGTGGATTTATGAGGACTATGGTTAACTGCTCCTCAGATCTCTGCAGGGTAAATACAGACAGCTAGCTAGACTATCTGTCCAATCTGAGTTTTCTGTTGCACAACTAAAACAACTTGTCACACGTTCCACCAAAACAAATCCCTTCCAAAAACTATTTTGCAGAGGCACCGAGGCTCCGTCCGGCGCTTAGCGCCACCCATGACGATTGTGATTGGTTTAAAGAAATGCCAACGAACCAGAGCACGTTATTCTCCCATCCCACCAATGATGTGTGGACTAGCCAGACCTTCCTCCGCAGCGCTGTGGAGGAAGGTCATTTCAATGCGAGACTAGACAAATCATAAACAAACCACAAGCTTGTGTGGTGCTTATGTGCACACAGTTTTCAATGCAATGAGGTATAATTAGCAACATGCGTGCTTACTTTCAGTGTCACCCCCAAATAGAGTGGTAATGATAATCTGGATAAAGTATTAGTTTGTTTACAACTTGTCTGATCGTTTGACTGCTGGTTGTTTCTTGCTCCGTTGCACCGACTTTTAGCAATGATACAGAGATCCCTGCAATTAACCTGGGGCCATAATCAGTGAATTTGGCCATATGTTGTCATATTTGACAGACATTTGAAACATAATAATAATAATAATAATAATAATAATAATAACTTTTATTTATATAGCGCCTTTCAAGAAACCCAAGGACACTTTACAGAAGTACTGTGGCTAAGCTAAAGGAGGTTGTAGGCTGTGGTAAAAAAAGTCCAGGGAGGGGGTTCCAGAGGGATTTGGCTGCTACACTTCTAGGCTCTGTCTCCGAAGGTACAGAGTCTGGTGTGGGGAATGGAGAGCAGGCCAGCGTCTGAGGACTGCAGGTTTCGGGGTGGGGTGTATGGATGGAGGAGGTCAGAGAGGTACTGTAGGTTCAGGGCATGGAGGGATTTTTAGGTGAGAAGGAGGATTTTATATGTGATGCGGAACTTAATTGGGAGCCAGTGAAGGTGGATGAGGTTTGCGGTGATGTGCTGCCAGGTCTTCGTGTGAGTGAGGACCCTGGCGGCAGAGTTTTGGACATACTGGAGCCTGTCTATAAGGGGCACGCTGAACACAGCATCAGTTATGCAAATGTTATGCAGCATTAGTCTTTGATCAAATGCCTAATGTGGTCTATATTTACATTTAACTGATAAGCCATCTCTTGGGTATGAATGAATCATGGCTCTTGTCTGAAAGCAGTGTCACATTGTTATAGACAACATCATCATGAACCATGAGATCATGAGTGTCGTCAGTTGTCATGGAGACAAGTGGGCAAACTTCATTCCTCAGTTGTCTTGAACTTCATGAACATGGCATGTCATGTGGTCGACAGGCCATGAAAAGTAGACTTAGATGAACTACTAGCTCTCAGGTCACGTATACATTAATGGGTTACAAATGTGGGTCTTCTGATACTTTTCTTGTTATATTTGTGTTACTTCTTTTTTGGAACTTTTAAGTCATTTTCCACTGTGATTTGCAAGCCTTTTCATCTGTCCTGTGTACACCATTTGGTTTGTAAGTTTATTTGATTAGGACAATGACTATTAATCAACATTTCTGTAAATGCGTCAGTGTTAGCCAGTCGGCAAATTTTCAACTGTAGTCCTAATTACCTAGCATGCATGTCACAAAGACACAAATGCAGTCACAGTGTGTTCAAGTAGTCAACACCTGAGAATACAGCAGATGCAGTGATTTGATTGGAGTATACTGCCAGGGTAAGGCTCCAATATCATATTTAAGAGGTCATTTGCCTTATAGATTATTTATTGATTATGTTGTGGGATGGGGCAATAATTGATAATTGTTGGAAAGAAGTGCAAAAGCAAAAAAAATCTCGATGTTGACATACAGGATTGTAGGGTCAGATCCCACTGCAGCCAAATAATCTTCCAAATAATCTCCCTGCCTTGAATTATCAAAATGGTAATGAAAACACATGCATCAACACTTTGGGCAGGGCCTTGGATAGGAATGGTGTGTGTTTGTCTTGCCAGGTATTGACTCATTACAGAGATGTAATAGGATGGAAGTGTAGTGATTATTGTGTCCATGATGGGAGCTTTGTTAGGAGGATTTCAAGCAGACAGACTTGTCTCCTTTCACTCCAGATGTGACCAAGACTCTAAGAATTTCAAGACCTTTTTTGCTGACATGTTACATATTCCTAAATGCATTCGTATTTCATTAAATGAACACACAGCAGGCCAGGTCATATTCCAGCAGTAACAAACTGTACACACATATGCAGAGAGAGTAGGAGGAACAGCCCAAGAACATTGGATACCTCTACAGGCAGGCAAACTGATGAGAGCTCTTTAGAAATCCTCCCATTTAAGGTCAATGTCATCCTTAGTGCTTTACAGCTGAAATACCAAAAATCTGAGGTGGTATTTCTCTGAATGCCAGCTCCAGCTGCTAACAAGCACAATAAACTCCAAGGCAAACAAGTGCATGAAAATACCTTGCACTGTGCATCAGTCGTTATTGGAAATAAAAGTACAAAAAGAAAAACAGAGAGTTTCAGGCTTTTGTGGGAGGGAGAGGGGAGAGAAGCTGCGGGGCGTCTTAGCGCTTCAACCGTCTGCGTTTGTAGTGCTGCGGCGGAGAGAAGAGGAAATGTCATTCTTGTGGCCTTTTCCACAGTGCCATCCAGACCAAACACACTCAGACATACACACACCGCATGCGTCTGTCTTCAAACCTATCTATTGACTAGAGAATGGTGTTTGTGTCCTCAGTGACATTGTTTGCGGGCTGGACTACAGTATACATGAGTGGGTGATGGATGCAGGAGGAGTTGCTCGCAGGTGAGTGAATGTGTGGAATGATTAAGTGCTTCTTCTCCTTTATGTCTCATCTTCTATCTAGAGGACTGCCAAACAATCACAGATAAATGGACATTTTGGATGTGAGGTTCTGAAGAGAGTGAAAGAATAAAGGCCATGTTCAAGTATTCCAACAACATTGATTATACAGGTTTTTAATATTGTTCCCCACAGATAAAATGGTGTCTAAGTTTAAAATTATTTGTGTAATTGTTAGTCTTTCTTTATTCATTATGTCTGATGTCTCTGTGATGTAGTGAGTGTCCATTGAAGGCCTGTATGAGATCCAACCAGTCCTCCAAACTAGAGCCCTGCACGGGCTTAAAATGTTGGTGCTAGCCCGGTCCTGGCCCGAGATGTCAGACCCGACATCATACAGCTTATCAGAATTTTCGGCCCGAGTCCGACTGTAGCCGGTGTTTTTTTTTTTTTTCTCCTCCTGATACAGTTTTGTTTCTAATAGCAAAGTACTTATATCTCGTTTCGTTCAGAGCGGTGGCGAGGCGCCGACTATCAGTCGACCAGAGAGACATGAACACAAAGGGCCAACCGTTTTAACAACCTGTTTTTATTCCCAGATCATCAAATACCAACGGCAATGGGAGGGGCTCACATCTACTCACATGCATGCACTCACATGCACGCGCATGCACTTAAATGCACACACGGCTGGACCAGCTACCAACACAAAGAACAGAGAAGCTCGGATCACAACACACACAGAGGGAGTGTGAATTCATTCTCTCCTCGGGGTGCATTAGTCCGCTATATCTTTACATAGCAAATATCTGTTCACTGCTATATGATCTGAATATTGAGTGCAGGACCTTTAAAACAAACTTTCTAAATGTTACATATGTTAGCAAAACATAAGACGTCAATTAATGATCATTTAATTTTACATTGAGGAGTGTGAGACTGAGAAGGTCTCATCCTGGAATGTGGGATATTGCCCTAAAAAGGGGTCTGTGCCATTACATAATTGGCCATCTGTGTGTGTGTGTGTGTGTGTGTGTGTGTGTGTGTGTGTATGTGCCTGCTTGTGTGCGTGTGTGCGACAGGGACAGTACTCCACACAAGAAAACTACAGCTGTGTTAAATTGTCATGTTTGTCATTCTTAGAACAAAAATCAAACCAGTTCGGTGACAGGCAGCGTCGAGTGATATGAATGCCATCAGTGCTTGTTTAAATGTTATTGGACGTAAATATTTGGTGTAGAGCCAGTGTGAGGCACCTGAGGGGACTAGCTGATGAAGGGTGTTTGTGTGTGTGTGTGTGTGTGTGTGTGTGTGTGTGTGTGTGTGTGTGTGTTTGTGTGCGTGTGTGCGCGTGTGCGCGTGTGTGTGTGGATCAGAAGAGGCTGCGCAGGTTTCCTCCACTCATTCTGACTCCAGTGTTTGCCAAATATAGATTGTGCTAAAGGTCAGCATTAGCATACGGCTCCTAGTGGAAGTGCTCGGCTCTCCCCCAGCATGCCAACTGGCTGTTTGTGCTCTCTGATTGAGGAAGTGTTAGACATAGCACTGCTATTTGGAGTGAATTGTGCTTCACTACAACACCAAGAGTTATTGTAGTCAGCATGTGGACATACACTACACAATTTTGAGTTGGTCATTTGCTAACAGCGGGAATAGGGTGCTACTGTTTCAAATAAAATGTCAGTCAAGTTAATCAAATCATTTGATAATGTATCACTCTATTTTTCAATTCACATGCATTTGCATCACAGTTTTTTTTTCAATTATTTATTGTTACTTCCAGCTTCGAGATAACTTTTCTTACATGGTGAATGGCAATTTGGTGTTGTGAACGATGAGTGATGAATGTAAGACGATGAAACATGGCCGTATTTTCATCATATCAGCTTCAAGTTAATCAAATCACTTGATCATTTAGCTATTGTTCAACTACTGCTATGTTTTTCAATTCACATGCATTTTCATCACCTCCATTTTTATCAATTAATGTGTCTTCCACCCCGCATAATGGTTTTGTTACTTTTACTTGTTACTGTTCTGAGTCCAAAAAAGAAAAAAATGCACAGAGAAGCTAGCACAACAAACGTCTTGCCAATAGTCTTCTACATAATAAACAGCACTCATAGAACATTGACTACATATCATTATTTATTATATACAGTGATGAAATTCATAGTTTGGGGATTCATTTGTATTCTGTTTTATAATAACTTTGTGTATTTAAAAGAAAACCTTAAAAATGCATAATTTACATCTCCACTTGAATGCATGCAATACTTTCCTGCAATCTACTGGAGGCAGGAAGCGTCTCGAATCAATCTCATTTGTGATTTCCATATAATCAGCTGTTCTCAACACCAAGATCCAAAGCTGGCACTGACTTTGATTCTTCTCAAACAAAATAAACCTCCCGACTGACCAGAAGCAGAACAATCCTGCCATCTCATAACCACTGTCATTAACATTTACAAGTACAGCCATTTCTTTCTGGTATGTAGTACCCTTTCTCACTTTTTTTATGTAAATACAATTTCCAACACACATACATTGCGCCATATTCTTGATCCAAGCACCAATTGTAGGGGCCTTTATTTTCTTCCAGATGAGAGCTATAGCCCTTTTTGCCTGAAGTATAGCAAAATCAATAAATGGACGAATATTCTTGGGGATTCAGATTCAAATTTGTCGGATACAGCTGCAGCAAAATCATCTTAGGATCAAGTGGAATACTTTCACAGACAAGACGAACATGGTTTTATTGACCAACTGTTTCTACTATGTTTAGTTTCTTAACGCCTCTTAGTCGAAGATCTTCTTAAAGGGCAAGATTGTACATTTGATCATCAAATTAATTGGCTTGAAGAATGGCTGGGAACAAGCTCCCTGAGTGTAAATAGTAGTGGTCCAAATAAAGCTTCATGAACTATTAAAAGAAAAAAGGTTGAAGGAATGGCAATTCAGTGTGCTTTAAACTCTTAATTGAACAGAGAGCGCCATCTATTGGGCTCAGAAAATAAAGGAAATGCTTCAAGAAGCTTCAATTTAACATCACTAGTAAATAGGCCTGTAGAAATTAGTGTCTTTCTGCCAAAGTGCTTCAGAAGGTTTTGGAACTGTGGAGCTTCCATGCTCATGGTTTGAGATGTGTGTGCTTAATCTTGAACAGAGGCAAATGAGTTAGCCAAATTTTATTATGAGGTCTGGGTAGTGGGTTCAGCAAGAAGATAGGATGGTAATTCTCATACAATGATTTCTATGGAACAAACTAGTGATGAAATGGATCCCTAGTACTCATGCAGGTTAGTGTATGAAGCTGGTGCATATGACTGTGCTCGTCTGATGGGAGGGAATGGACAGACAGGGGAGAGGGAGGGCTGCAGGAAGAGGTCTCACTCTCAAATTGTGTCTTTTGTTTTATGCATTCTGCCTCGGGCAGCTTTATTGAGCTTTATGTCTTCAATGTGACCGTGCCATGGGAGTAGGGTTGGGTACCGCAACCCGGTGCCAATATTGCACCGGTGCCTAAACGACCGGTATATACCGGACCAAATAGCAATGTGGATTTCGATGCCTCATGGTGCAACCTAAATGTCTGTCCTTCTCTCTGATGCTCCAAAACAGACGTTAGACGCAACAGAAACATCGCTGCATATGCCGCTAGTTAACATTACACTTGACAGCAGGTAACGTTAGCCTAACGTTAGCTAGCAGCTGGATTAAACACGGTTAAAATGCTGACAGCTTAACGGTGTAAAAGTGTGACTGTATTTCACTGTAGAGGATTCCAACAGCGGGTCGTACAACAGCCTCCAGCTGCCATTGTCGGAAAAACAAGACAGATGGTGCGTTCACTTGAAACTGGTAGCCCAAAGCCTTGTGGTACATTCAAAGTTATTGTAAATTACCTTTTTCCCCATCTGGTGTTTTTTTTTTTTTTTGTCGTTTAATAGCAATTTACTGGTAAAATAAGTTGTTGTTATTACATTTTGAATTAATCATTTACTTTTGACCATATGGCCTGAGCAATAAACAAGCCATTATTTAATGTCGCCGGCTGTCTCGTTGTGCTCTTCTTTTCTTTTTCTTTTTTTTTTTAAAAGTATAAGTTCAGGCACCGTTTAGGCACCGGCACCGTTTAAAAAGTATTGCTTGAGCAATACTCAATACCCGGTATCGGGGAAAAAACCCGAATGATACCCAACCCTACATGGGAGTGGACACAGTCTCTGTTTCCAGTTAAAGGACAGGAGAGATGTGGAAGTCCTGTAAAGCGGATGATTTAAGCAGTAGCCCTGTACAGCGCTGATGAATGATCCTCTGTAGGAACCTCCCCCTCCGTTTCTCGTGTAAACCTCCTCCCTCCTCCTTGTTCATCCTGTTTTCCAAAGCAGAGGGAGGATGTCCAGGGTTACACCTAAACTGCTTCAGTAACCAGCTTTAATCAACGACTCAGCCGTTCCTTTTATAGATTTAGCCTCTTAGTGTGCTACACAGCACTTTCTCTCCATCTCTCTCTCTCTCCCTGTTTTTGCATTTCTGCCTTCCTATAGGAGCGGATGGTTCAAATTAAGCGTGAACCCAGTGAGTGCCAGAGAAAAGGTGGCACAGCTGGGCATATTTAATTAAGATTACAGACGTGTTGCCGGTACCGCTTTGTATTACGCTTTCTTCCACACATTACAGGCTCAGTGAGCACGACATGACTTATGGCCGTGGTGTTTGGGCCGTGGGGTGAGTTTTAATTAACCCTGGGAGGATAGGCGAGACTGATACTTCCTGCTTCACTCTGCATGTTAGCCAAGCAGAGTGGAGGCCCCGAGGGCCGGTCAGGGGAGCCCCTTTGGATCCCAGCTGCTTCTCTTTTGGTACAGCAGTGATGCCCAGAGCATCACTGATCCTGACGCAGGCATGTTGGTCTGACACAACCAACTAATGCCTTGTTACTTCAGCTACTTAACTGATCCAGAGACAGCTCCACTATCACGATTGGAAGGGAAGATTGTTGTAATACAAAATGACAAAAGAAATTAAATGGAATATAAATGAAATACATTGTCAAAAGTCCCTAAGCTCCAGAAAATTCCCGAATGAACTATTTTACACCTCGTATTACTACCCCTTTAAGTAAAAGTATGCAATGCAAAACTAGTAACTAAAGCTGTCAGATGAATGTAGTGGAGTAAAAAGTACAATATTTCTCTCTGAAATGTAGAAGTAGAAACGTAGCATGAAAAGAAAAGACTTAAGTAAAGTACAAGTACCTCAACATCTGGATTTATGACAGTACTGGAGTAACTGTACTTTGTTACATTCCACCACTGGTGTTAAGTTTCTAAAAATGTAAATAATTCTTGGTGTGAATGATGGACAGCCAAAACCTTTTTCCCCCTGTATTGTATATACATGTGTACTCTTGGGGAAATGTGGTATTATCTGATTGAACTCTTTTTCTATAGTTTTATGCCAAGGTGTTACAGTCATGTTTAAAACAGCCACCCTGCGACCGCATCACAGCGTTTAAAAGAACGCTCATAAATGTCGTTTTGGGATTTATTGGCAATTGACGTATTGTGTTGACGGCGGGTTGTGATATTTGTAGACTACACTCTGACCGCGTGACTCTCAACGAGGAAACACAAGCTCAGCACAACAGGGAGTGATGATAATAACTATGTGTCCATGAACACATCATTTAAACAGGCTTTCGGGTGGGTAGCTTTTGACACTGGAAAAGTGACCAAAATGTATAATCAAAACATTCAGGGGCAAATTCACGAAAGTGCAGCCACTAATCCTGCACACAAAAAAAAAGGAACTGTGTAATTCTCAAAGCACCTGATTGGGTGAAATGCACCCCTAACTGCCAAGCAAATCAACAGCTCCGGTGCTGATTTGCACATATTTAAAGGAGGTAATATGCAACATTTGATGCAAAACTTGGCACCTTTCTGTGCAAATAAGCCTTCTTGCAAAACAGTCTCATTCAAAAAAATCAGCACTGACAGCCCCACACAGTTACAGTGAAATGATCAGTGTCTTCAGATTTGCTGGTGATGAAGCACATTTATAAGGAGTGTACTCTGCTTCAAACCAAGGCCATCTTCTTTTACAGTCTGAAGGTTCAGCAGCACATAATAAAAATGTATTACTTTTATATAGCGCTTTATCATAGGGAGGGATTAGTCTCTACCACCACCAATTGGTAGCACCCACCTGGGTGATGCACGGCAGCCTTACGGGGAGGGGAACATGTTTTTAGTGGTGGAAGAAATCGGGGCACCCACAGAAAACCCACGCAGGCACGGGGAGAACACACAAACCCGGGAGAACCAGGGTTCAAACCTGGTAATTCTTGCTGTGAGGCCACAGTGATAACCATTGGGCCACCGTGCTACATATATGGACAGAGTGCCAGAATACAACAACCCGGTTAAGATGCAAAAAAAAAAAAAGGGCAAATTGCACTCAGCTGGTGGTTGCATGTGATGCACAATTCATGGTGCTATCAGCGGTCCGCAATCTATTCTTTGTGAATTAGCCACTGAGTGTGCTGTTAATGGACACTATTTTCCCACAATAGAAAAGGAGGTAGGAGCTCACAGCTGGGACAAAAAATAAAGTTATTGTGGCTGGTGATCAAACAGCTCAACAAACATTCCAGAAAACTAAAAATAACAATTACGTTTTTTTTGCTTTATTCATTCTCATGTTAGCCCTGTTTTTTATGAGGGAATGTTGAATGTTGAAATTCTTCCTGGTCAAATCTACACATTCCACTCTGATTCATATCAACACAGTTGACAGTTGGGTTTTACAACATCAGTAGTGATCTGAGAGGACAGTCTGGGATTTCTACAATACAGTGAGTCTATCTTTATCATACTGCTGATTCATTTGGTCAAGATGCAGGCCAGCACGCCTGGCCTCCCAGTGCCTCATTCTTCTCACTTGGCTGAGAACACACCATCAGAGAGGGATTGATCTCCAAGTAGCTTTATTTAATTTATTTATTCGTTCCAGCAGCCCGCTAATGCACATTATGTAGACTCATCTGAGAGAAGCCTCCAAGCAGTAGCTTTTTAATCTTTCCTCAGGACAAGCTAGAATTACTTTGACCCCTCTTTGTCAGGGGTGGAGTGTTCTCTCAATCCATTTCTGCAAGATTCCCAAAGAACTATGGCAACAGCAACAAAAAAATGACTTCATTAATCAAAGACGTTTACCATCTAAACAGCGTTTGGCAGCAGAAAACAAAGCAGCCCCTCTAAGCTGGCCCTCATTTAGCACAGCACAGCTGCTCGGATGAGGCGGTTTATTTAGAAGAAACATCAGGTCCCTTGGGGGAGAGCAGCCGTAAATGCAGTGGTGGTAGTGGGAGGTATATATATATAAATATATCTGCATGCCCTCATATCTCTACGCCTTTATGGGATGCCTTTAACGATGGGGTTGACAGTGTATTACAATAAATCCACAACACAGAAAAAAAAGAGGAGGGGAAAAATATCTGCAAGCATCAGCATCGGTGTTTGGGCCACCGTGTGATTGATTTCTCTGTCCATTCCCTGCTGGCTCTGCCAGAGAGAAATCATCAGGATTGACAGGCAGCCACTGACACTCCATCCCTGGAGAACAACACTGGCAGGCACGGACACTGTTTATGCATACACTTGGCAAACAACACATAGTCCCACTTTAGATGCAAAGGAATGTTGTTGTACTGACGAGTATTCACAAAAAACTATATACATGCAAGCTGTAACCTGGGTAACCCTAAGGTGTCGGTATACTTCATCAGAACTACTATATATGGTTGATATATATATATATATATATATATATATATATATATATATATATATATATATATATATATATACGTGGGGGTTGTGTGCGGCCATTTCTGTAACTTTCCAGTTTTGAATGGGTCAAACAACACCCGACTTTCACCCAGGAGACCGGGGTTCGTGTCCCGTTCTTGTCCCGTGTGTCACTGAAACGTATATTTTATAACCCCACCCACCATCTTTTCCTAAACCTAACTGTCCCGTTCTTGTGCCGCATGTCAGTTAAACGTAGGTCCCAACCCAGAGCGTCAAAAACTGACGCAAAGAGTCTCGACCCAGAGAGTCAAATAGTGACGCCAAGAGTCCCGACTAAACGCATCTAAATATGACGCTAAAGGACTTTTAGACTTTTGTCAATACCAAACGCCAAAGGCACCTGACCAAGCGTCGCTTTATGACGCGATGGGAGTGAGAGGATCATCTCTTGCTCTCTTTTTACATTGTGAACAACAGACTAAAACAACTCCAGGAGAGAAACTGTGTGCCAATATCCTCATATTTTACGATTATCACCCTCCTCACATGTCTGTTGACGGCTGGCTTTTCACTCTGCGTGTGTCCATCCTGCTCCTAACTCATCACTCTCTCCTTGCACCCATTAGTACTCCACACTGATTCTTTTAACCCTTCCAAACACATCTAAACTGTTCAAATACATGTCATTTAGCTGGAACTATAACAATAAGACCCAGGTTGTAAACTACCTTAAACTTTTCGTTATTGACCCAAATGACTACAGATGTTTTAGTCCACAGCACAAACACCATGACTTGATTTTCTAAGAAACAATACGATCTTTAAGGGAATCACAAAATCATTTTCTGCTGTGCAGTTCCACGACAAACCCCAAACAGAGTGGAACAGCACAGCTCAGTAACAATTTGTTTTATACAGACCAACATAAGCCCCGAGCTTCCTGTTTTCACAGCTGAACAGAGTGGCATGGCAAGCCGTAATGTGTCAGAGCCAGCCATGTCATTTAGGAACAAAAAACACGAGTAATGAAAGCCAAAATGACAGCAAAGCAGCAACTCTCTCCTGGAGCCAACAGGGAGAATGACACCAGGGTTAGAGACACATGTTCTGTCACTGGCTATGAAATTACTTCATCCCTCTGTTTTTCCTGGGGAGGACAGGCGACCCGAGTGAAGAACTGGACGCCTTTGAAGGCTGCGAGCTGTGATTTAGTGTTGAACTTTAAAAGGACTGCTGCTTTCCTATGCACTGGGCATTGCTGGTAATAAGGAGGATATGAGGGAGCATTGGAGTAAGGATATGGGGGAGCAGAGGCCACTGTCTGGGCACTGGCCCCTCTGTGCTCCCTGTTATTTCAGACAGTGGGAATGCTGTGAAATAGCCTATCTCATTACAGCTAAGCCCCTCTGGAACAGGTACGCTCCCAATAGACACCCCAGATAAAAGGCTGTCGCTTTGAAACCTCCACTGCCTGACTGAGCTGAGGAACCAAAGTAAAGCACATATTTTCACTTGATTTTAGAATGTAAGGGACATTAGGACATACTTTATGTGTAGAATATGTTACACACAGGTTTATGCATTGTTATTTACCAGAAATGTGTCCATGCTCGGACACTATTTAGCTAATGTTCTTACTGAATATCTGTTATAAATGATAAAAATATAGATGATCTTGTAATGTTTTCACTTAATTTAATGGTGTCAAATTGTGACTTCTTACTAGGCATGGGCCGGTATAAGTTGCTGACGGTATGATAACCTTCAGCATACATATCCTCTCATCAAAGTCACTTTTGTATACTAATTAGACATGTACATGTCCATGTACTTATATGACAAATCACACATAGATTCTTAGATGTGTATAAATTTCTTCTATTTGCACTTCAGGGGCGATCGCCCAGGAAAAGCACAGAAAAAAGACCGGAAACTGTGTCGGACCAGATGTGTCCAGCTCTGGCCAACATCCGCGGACAGTGTCCGAACATGGACACAGACACGCTACAGTAATACAGTAAAAGCTCAGTCAACAAGAGTGGAATGTTGCGGTTGTACTCAGTGTCTCACGATGTAACAAGGGGGTTTCTTGACTGCAAAACATATGTGCCGATAATCAAATGTAGTCAGCAACATTTCATGGATGTCAAATAATGTCAAGATAAGTTGCGATAAAGGTTGAACATTCTCAGAACATCAGCCTACAGTCTGCATCCTGCTGCTTTCTAGGTGGATCGTTGGTAATATTCAGCATAAAGTGTGTCCCAATCACTGTCCAATGAGCTGATGGGACCCAAAGGCCCAGCGATGGAGGGATGTCTCGCCGCCCATTAGTCATGCTGATCGCCAGGGATTCCTTACTACCCCGATGGGATGCCCTCTTTATCGCTGTGTTATTTGCACCAGTCTGGGATTCTTCTCTTTATCTTGGCCATCTCTTTGTTGTCTCCAACTTTTACTGATTTAAATTTGCATGTGAAGATTTAAACTTTATTCCCTCATCGACATTGCTTATTAATATATATTGTTTGTGTGTGTGTGTGTGTGTGTGTGTGTGTGTGTGTGTGTGTGTGTGGTGGTCAGTACAGCCTTCTGTTGGATAGCTGCATCTTGTCGTGTGTTAAAGCGTGTCTTTTGTTTCCTGTGTATTAAGGTCTGTCATATTTTCATCTGGCTATTACTCGAAATGTGTCACTGCATTACTCTGTTGTCTCGTTTCTTCGGTAACATTTGATGGTAGGGGCCCCACAAAAAGTGTAGCCCAGGGACCCATTACCAACTTAATCGGCCTCTGCATGTAAGGGGTGGACATGAATTCATTCTCAATTCAAAACAGTTGCTTGGAAGTAGCGAGGAAGTCTTCGCTCATGTGATAAATACATGTTAAGGTGCTGTTAAGTTGTTTTTTATGTGAATGAATGTCTCCAGACTCCAGGCAGACAGCAGAGAAGAGTAAAATACTTTTCACACAGCAAAACACTGAACATGTGATGCAGAAAGTTAGACAGTTGAAGCCAACGTTGTGTCATCACAGCGACTGCACTTTGAGTAGGCTACCACATCTTCCTGCTCTCCAGTCACCCTGACACCCAGTCTACATTTACTGATGACACACTGCAGTGGGCTATAGTTTCTGGGTGACTGGCTCACAGAGTAGTAGCCACTCTGTTTGTAAAGATAGCGGCAGAGCGTCTTAAGTGTCAGGGAACTTGAGAGAGAGGGGGCAGAGTGTCAGCATGACATGGAGACTTCTTTGGCTGATGAATCTGGATGAATTGTGTTCGGTTGTTTAATAGTGAAAGAGCCCTGCGTCTGAAACTCACAGCAGGGCCAAAAGGAAAGCCCAGGGGCCTGGCCAGCTTTAGTCTGCATCCTTACAGCCGAAATGTCACAAACGCCATGAAGCTGCTTGATGCTCGGCTACAGTAAATCGCTGCTATGCTGTGAAACTAAATGCTGCACAGTAAATGCTACAGCACTTTTGTATGACTGGAAAAAAGGAACAGCTGAATGACTTTGAACAGACTTCTAGATTGATTTTTTTTTAACCGTGTAGCTAGTGGGGCTGAACAATGGCAATATCAGTCAGTCTCCATTTTTCATCCATCCATCCAGCACTTTAGCCCAGAGCAAGATAACTCAGATTGCCTTTTTTTTTTTTACATTTGGTAAAATATTCCTGGTGATCCCAGGCCCTGACCTCGAGGGAGCAACTATCTATCCCTAAATGTCCCCTTGACCAAATCCTTGGTCCATGTTCAACATTTTGGAAAAGACACTCGTTCACTTTCTTTCTGGGACTTAGACAAGAAGATGAATATCAATCTCATGTCTGTATGTTAAGTGCAAACCTAAAGTCAAGATGTGCTTATAACTTAGCTTAGCACAGTGGTTCCCAAACTGCCACATTCAGCTGTTTCTCCGTGAAAGAGAGAGAAAGAGATAGAGATGCACTGCAAAAATAACAATATTAACAACTATAATTACATAGAAAGTGAGATGCACCACATTTAACTCTTTCTCCGCAAAGGGATAGTTGGGGAAACGAGATTACTATTGGCAGTTAAATCAGGCTCCTTAGTTCAAATTGTGATCCCCACTACGTATTTTCTTGTCTTTGTTTTAGTAGTTGTGGTGTTTAGTGTGGCTTAATCCTTGGATTTACGTTTACCTGGCAGTCCTTTCACACACTTGTCCATGCTTTGCTTGCAGTGCAGCACAACCATGCATTATGCCAGCAGTATTTCTGTTTCTCTACATTTATTTCTTTTAATGACATTTTTGCGCACTATGTAAGGGGTGGAATGTATTTTTGATGTATGTCTACATGTGTGTATGTCCTTTGGTTGTGGTTTTGACATAAGCCGTTACAGGTTTTACACCCTCACATGTATTTTTGTATTTCTTCAATGTAATTTGTATTTTATCCTCTGTGAAACAAATAAACTAAACTAAGCTAATTAAATTATTTGTCCCCTTGTATAACTCCGGGCCCCCCCGGCATTATTACCAACAGTATTCAAAATAATTGTAAAAATTTGAGTTATAGCAGCTAACTGCTGCAGCATGCATATCAGTGGGCATAACACTGCAACCTGACAGCAGCAAAGTGAGGTCTAACCGTAACCCAACAAACGTCACCTCACCTGTATTGCTCTCTTCACAGAGCTGCTGTAAAGAAAGATTTCATACAACTGAACTTTATCAGACATCATCAACAAGTAAAGAAAATACACTGCTTAAAGATAGAGAGAACAAATGGTTGAATGTTTGACAATACTCTAAATAAAATGACAAATGTTGACACTGGTGTTTGTGTGAATTGAGCTAGATTCTTTCATTGGAAAAGATTTGGCAACACTGCACACATTACTGCATAACCCAAGCTAAAGAGTTCCAACACATTGATGCTTGAACGTCAATATGAAAAACACTCCATGTACTAACTGGATGAAGCTCCCTCCATGGTCTAGAAAATAGACTTCAGATCATATGCTACTTCTCCACTCCGTGCTGAGGATATGAAATACAATTATGGATAATATAATACGTTGTCAAATCAATTTTTAGGCATACATGCTACTTAGGAAATATGAGAACACTGTACATTGCAGTGCCTTTTCCCATTGTGAAGTCTGAGCACACCATGGCGTTGGCCCCAGCACCTGCAGTGTTAATGTCTGTCCACAGCGGAGACGGACTGCCTCGCCATCCCTCTGCTGTCAATTCCATCATTTCTCCTATGACACTCTCAACTTAGCCTCTATTTAGAAAGTCCCTGAGGTGGAGTATGCCATCATTTCCACGGTGCTACTCGCTCCATCCTGTGTCATTGCTCCTTGTATCGTCCTCCTTCTCTCTGCTGCCAGTCCTCACAGGTAATACCGAGCTGACAGCTTTCACTCCGGCTCCGACAAAGATCACAGGAGACAGCAAGGGGGCCGAAGCTCAACCATCGCAGTCATCCCCCCTTTGACTGGCCGTCAACTCATGCCATGACTGCAGCGGCAGACAGGGGAACCACACTGGTGTCAATGCTCACACATAAGTCATTTGCACTTGCATTTCCAGACCTTCCTCCACAGCGCTGCGGAGAAAGGTCTGGCTAGTCTATTTTGGGATGGGAGAAAAACATGCTCTGGTTTATTGGCATTTCTTTAAACCAATCACAATTGTCTTGGGCGGTGCTAAGCTCCGGACGCTGCAAAATAGCCTCGGGAAGGAACTTGTTTTGGTGGAACGTGTACGTTCAAAAGTTGTTTTAGTCGTGCAACAGAAAACTCAGATTGGACAGACAGTCTAGCTAGCTGTCTGGATTTACCCTGCAGAGATCTGAGGAGCAGTTAACCACAGTCCTCATAAATCCACCGGAGTTTAGAATGCCAACACAAAGAAGGAAGGGAACGGACATCTGGCCGAAAAGAAGGACATCCGGCAGAATCCAGCAGCACCGGAGCAATCCCGGAAATGAAACGTCGTCAATCCAGACTACTCACACATCAACTCCATCCTTGCCTGGGACAATATGGGCGTCTCGCTTTCGTCTGTGGAAAGGCTGGTTGGGGATTGTGCTTGGAGCGCCATGGCTAAGGACAGTAGCTTAACTGTGGTCCAAGCCATATTTTCCAATCTTTGGGTCGCCTGGTTTCCTTGTGTAATAATGCTTGTATAACCTGCAATTTATAGACATAAATTGTTTCAGGACAACCTGGGCTATCAGGATATGTATGCTGTAGGGATGTCACATAAATGTACAGTATGAATTGGTATATGACTATAAGATAAAAGAAAAGAAATAAACGGAAAGAAGACTTTTGGCATTTGGAAAATGTTCTCCCAAGTCTCGGCATTGAGGGGAAACAAAAATAATCACTGTTCCATCACAAATAAAAAAACTATTTATATTTATTTTCTTCCCAGAAAAGTTAGTTGTGCCATCTCCAATACACCACCTACACTACTATCCAAATGCACAAATGATCTATGCATTATCTATTACATTTATGTTGTCATATTAGTATTTTGGCGCATTTGTTTCACGTTGGAATATGTAACAGGGAAGTAACAGTCAAGAAAGTGGCAGCATCTGCACCACTCCGGTTGCCGCTGCCGTAAAGGGTCAAAGATGAAGAAGAGAGCGACACCAGCTTGAAGTGATGCAGAGATATCAGACATTTTATAACGTGATTTATGGATTCATCATTATGGATCTATTTTAAAAAGATACTGTAGTTCCAGGCTGAATGAAAAACATTTTTTATGGCCTACGATTGCACGGGACATTATCCTTCTTCTTTTACACTGTATTGTCAGCCTAAGGGGGGTCAAAATACTAATTTAATTTGCCAAATATATATTTTTTTTACTGCATGGATTGCATTCTGTGCCAGCATGTCTAGTCCATTGCAGCACGTGTCATGTTTTTTTTATAATTAAGCTTTTAGCTCAAATTTAAGCAGATGATGATTATAATACTAATTTTGTCATTTTATTGGGGCTTCATCTCCATGAACTGTAGCTTTCACACCACTACCTCACCAGCCATCTCCAAATTGTTCAGTAACTTTTTTTTGTTTTTAAAGATTTGTTTTGGGCATTTCAGCATTTAATGGAAACGACAGCTTGATATGAAAGGGGAGAGAGAGAGAGGAGGAAGACATGCAGGAAATCATCCAGGTCAGACTTGAACCCTGGGCCTTCTGCGTTGAGGGATACACCTCTATATATGTGTGTTTATATATGCCTGTTCTACCAACTGAGCTAACCCGGCCACTAAATTGTTGATTAACTTAAAGGACAATTCCAGCGCAAAACAAACCTAGGGGTTATGTTTTCATGCTAATCAAATGTGTTTGTAGCTTGAAACAAGCCAGCACGGACCGCTGATTAGCTTACAACACTAGTATTCGGGGCACAGGGAAAGTAAAAACAAATCGCTTATTGTACCACTAAAAAGGCTCAAAATATCACCAAACTTCAACGGTAGCATAATGAGGGTCCCTAAATGTTAAGCGAAGCATTGAGAACATGCGATTTGTTTTTACTTTCCCTATGCCCCGAATACTAGCGTTGTAAGCTAATCAGCGGTCTTGTTTCAAGCTACAAACATATTCGATTAGCATGAAAACATGACCCAGAGAGCCATCGAGTGGGTACACATCTGTTATTAACCCCTAGGTTTGTTTTGTCTCAGAATTTATAATATATAATTTAAGATGTGAAGTAAGGTCTGGTGTTGCACCCATTAATGGCTATTTCTGTAATTTTGAGAAAAGCTGACCAATCAGAGCTTTGTAGGCATAATTAAGAATGGGGCCATGTTCCTTCATAGATAGCTACATCTGTGACAATGGGAAAATATATAAATATATAAATTCGATCAACAAAGCTGTACAGGTATTTTTTTAGGCCTAACAACACTTAACTTATTTCTTTGTTGATTGTGAAAATGTCAAAGCTATAGTGCACAGTTTTGGTCTCTCCCATGAGGAATTCTAAGTAATGACAACAAAACTGTCGGAGCATCTACATGACGCAAGCCTTCTGTGATCGATTACCACCCCCACCTCTCCTCCAAACAGGTGCTTGTAATCAAGGAGGACACGGAGAATTAAAAAACATGATGGACTCTTCAGAAGAGGTCATTTCTTAGGTTGATTTTCTGCACGCGAAAATCGACAATAAATGGACAATACCATTTTCTGAACATAGCCATACTGAGAAATACAGAGAGTTGTGTGGAGCTGAAAGTCTTGTTTAAACTTATTTGACAATGGCTTAAATGCAACGGACGTTCATTAATATAAAAAAGTTACGCACTAAAGTTTTAACTGCTCCTAGCAACCACTACCACAGCTTCCATGTTGACGGGTGCGATGGATCCGTCACTTACTACTGATTGGTTCAAGCAAACAAACCCAACCATAGACTATGCTCTCTTACTCACACTGCACACTACTTAACTACAACAATATGACAAGAAAGACTAATAAGCTACAGTTCTACTCAAACAGAGTCATACACATCGCTTGTGTCACTGTGTTGCATATTTCTTAATACAGTTTGATATCTTTGATATAATAAAAGACTAAACACATTGAATTGAATTCCCATGAAACACTAGAGTTTATCTAGAAATAAGGTCATTTTATACTCTGCTCTATGATAGCTTTGCACGTTGTTTACTCTGTAAGTCATTTAACTGAAGTGCAAATATCTCTGTCGCATTTCAGTAAGAGGTGAGGGTTGGCCTCCGCCAGGGCTTTGTCACCAATCCTGTTTGTAATATTTATGGACAGGATATTGGTGTGGGAGGGGTGGGGAGGGGTTGCAGTTCGGTGGGCTGGGGATCTCATTGCTGCTCTTTGCAGATGATGTGGTCCTGATGACATCATCGGCCAGCCACCTTCAGCACTCACTGGATCGGTTCGCAGCCGAGTGTGAAGCGGCTGGGATGAGGATCAGCACCTCTAAATCTGAGGCCATGGTTCTCAGCAGGAAACCGATGGAGTGCCTTCTCCAGGTAGGGGATGAGTCCTTACCCCAAGTGAAGGAGATCAAGTACCTTGGGGTCTTGTTCGCGAGTGAGGAGATTGGTCGGAGAATTGGCGCAGCAGGTGCGGTATTACATTCAATTTATCGCACCGTCGTAACGAAAAGAGAGCTGAGCCAGAAGGCAAAGCTCTCGATCTACCGGTCAATTTTCATTCCTACCCTCACCTATGGTCATGAAGGCTGGTTCATGACCGAAAGAACGAGATCCAGGGTACAAGCGGCCGAAATGGGTTTCCTCAGGAGGGTGGCTGGCGTCTCCCTTAGAGATAGGGTGAGAAGCTCAGTCATCCGTGAGGAGCTCGGAGTAGAGCCGCTACTCCTTTACGTCGAAAGGAGCCAGTTGAGGTGGTTTGGGCATCTAGTAAGGATGCCCCCTGGGCGCCTCCCTAGGGAGGTGTTCCAGGCACGTCCAGCTAGGAGGAGGCCTCGGGGAAGACCCAGGACTAGGTGGAGGGATTATATCTCCAACTTGGCCTGGGAACGCCTCGGGATCCCAAAGTCGGAGCTGGTTAATGTGGCTCGGGAAAGGGAAGTTTGGGGTCCCCTGCTGGAGCTACTGTCCCCACGACCTGACCCCGGATAAGCGGATGAAGATGGATGGATGGATGGCATTTCAGTAAGGCATCTAATACTATATACATGAACTATGAAGCTGTGACCTCTAAACGTATTAAAGTGGCCATATTATGCTCATTTTAAGGTTCATAATTGTAATTTGAGATTGTATCAGAATAGGTTTACATGGTTTAATTTTCAAAAAACACCATATTTTTGTTGTACTGCACATCGCTGCAGCGCCTCTTTTAACCCTGTGTCAGGGATCTGTTTTAGCTACAGAGTGAGACCTCTCACTGCTGTAACATCTTTGTCGGAAGTCGCACATGAGCAGTAGCTAGCTAAGGATTACATGAGCTAGCAAGCTGTTTCTCCAACTTCGGCCTGTACAAGGCAGGATTAGTCGGGAGACTTCTTCTAAACGAGGGCAGACTTCCAACTTTGCGTGGAATACCTGAAGAACAGGGACATGTAAGTAGTTCTATAATCCCCTAGCCCCCTCATTTCGGCTAGTTACGTAGAAAGCCGTGCAGATTTTGACCAGCTCACCCAGAGATTGAAGGCAGGACACATTAAGAAAACCGTATCTCACTCAAAACAGCATGGATGTTTTTTTTTCAAAGTTTGTATGCGTGTGGAAGCACCCGAGACACAAAATAACACCCCAAATCCCAGAAAAAGTGATTTTTTTTCATAATATGGGCACTTTAACAGAACAGCGTTGCATTATCTTTAAACCTGTGGCAATATAAATCGACACATAAAGACAAAGGCAAATAGTACATGCACTTACTTTAGTTTCATTCACGAAACAAACATCCTTATCATGCTTAAGTTTCCTGGAGAAGAATATCGTAAGAAAAGAAAAAAAACAGTAAACGGTCTGCAGCTCATTGAGCGACCATGTAATGCTGAGTAGTACTTTTTAAAAGTAATATTTTCTACTCTATTTCTTACCAAATATATGAAGCATGAAACTTCCTTTTTGACCATGGGATCAGAATGAGTGAAAAAATGAATCTCAACTCAAGGTCCACATAGTGACTTTTTTGGAGGTTTCAACTGCTTCTCAAAGTCTTCATCGGCACACAGAGTTAGGTGTTTAATCCAGACCGCCATCTTTTTCCATGTTTCATTTAGCGCTTTGAGTTGCCAAACACAAGATGAATGTGGAAGTTTATTCTTGTGATGACTGGTGAAGTCCGCAAGATGCGTTTGGAAAGCTATTAAAAGTAGTAAGTGGACCTTTGAGTTTAGAGATTATTCTTTTAGATGATGTGATCTGGCCTGCTGAGTACAGCTAGTAAAAAAAGGGGGAAAGACATATAAAAGCTATTGGTAATAGGGAATTTGTTGTTCATCCCAGTCCCTGTGCCTACGTAGAACTCACAGCCCCGTCTCTCAGTCTCATAGAATGAATAAATTGAACAAAACTAACCCTTAAACTGAGCCTGCACCACTTCCCCCTTGTTCCTGTAAATCTCTAAATCCTTCAATAATAAAAACAGAGCTGCGAGGCACATGTCGTCCCCACTGCCCTGCTTTGCTATGAGTCTCTCCCAAACATCGCAATTCCGAAAGACAGCCTCATTTCAGTCCAGCTCTCTCCGAAAACTTAAGTAATTTAGTCCAGGGGAGTTTTTAAAACATTTATGTAGGCTGGGCCATGCATATTTCATCAGAGGGCAGTAAAGTTTAAAGAAGAACACACCTACTGTAGTGCATGCACAATGAGACTTACAGCTGCATTTTTCTCAGGCACAGTGGCCCTGGAAAATACTTTATGCTGGACTGATATCTCAAATGTTGTTCCTGTCAACACTTAACAGTTTAGTATACTTTCCTCACTGACCAGCAACAGTGAAGCCAGATATGTGAATGACGCCTATACGTCTGACTCATAAACATAGAGGAACATTATTTTAAGAAAGAGATGAAGGCAGGAATGTGACATATTTCATCTCTGAAAAAGGCAAAAGACAATGTAAATACATTATACAACTCTTCTTTAGTACAGTGTCGGAAGATTGTATCGTCACGAAATAGGTTCAGCTCTTTTCACGCCACGGCTGAATGCAATGAAATGAATTAAATGTACGATCCACAACTTTGGCCAGCAGGAATTTATGTTCGCCGTTACTAAGAAGCTCATCTGCCCCGTATCACGTCAGCTGATGGAGGGCATGGAGCTGGATGAACACGCAGTTGCTGTCCCTCCTGGTGGCCGCAATCTGGTGAATACTACGACCAAAGTCAACGGGCAAGTGAGCTCTGCGCAGTCATTATAAAAGGCCTATTATGAAGTTTCGGGTTGGGTCACATAATGCGCGTGGCTGTGTCTTGGACACAGTGCAGGGGATAAGTCACGTCGCTTTATTGTTGATAAGCTTCTTGACAATTGTGATGTTTTGTGTATTCAAGAGACTTGTTTAACTAAAATGGATCTGGAAGGTCTAAATACATTACATAATGCATAGTATGGGGCTATGGAATCTATCACTGATCTAAGTACTAAAAGTCTTCAAGGTAGGATACCTGGGGCTGTGGCTATCCTCTGGAATAAGTATGATTCATATAACTATGATTTACTAATATCAATGGTAAGATTGGGTGTGGATTGGGCTATTGGTATAGACTTTAATTGTCATGATACTAAGTTTATGGGTTATCAAAATTAAGCTGAATACTTATTAGCATTTCTTGGCTCTTTTATTCAAGACAATGCCTCAACCTGTATTTTTGTTGCAGGAGACATGAATGATGACATTTCTGATGCAATCTCTCTGTTTGCTAAACACCTAATGTATTTCTGCACTGACACTGGTTTAACACCATCAAGCAAGGGGCTTTTGCCTAATAATAGTTATACTTACATCAGTGAGGCATGGCATACTACCTCGTGGTTAGATCACTGTGTGTGTACAACTGATGCACATGCTTCTTTGAATGCTATGGAGATTCATTATGATTTTGCCATTGCCGATCATATACCGTTTTCTAAAATGTCTCTAAATGTTAAGAAGCTACCAATTGTATCGACTGTGGCTAATAGCATTAACACAGGTTAAGATTAGACTGGACTAAATTAACCATGGAAGATTTCCAGAAGTATCATTTTAAGACTGATGGGTTGTTGGGAAACATTGCACTGCCCAAAGATGCCATGAGATGTTGTGATTAATTGTAAGAATTCACAACATAGTAAAGATGTATGTGTTTTATATGAATCAATTGTGGAATCACTTAACATTGCCAGTAGGCATTTCTATAAACCTCAGCGTATGGCATATAGCATCAAGCCTGGTTGGAACGGGCATGTAGCAGAACTTCATGCCAAAGCTCGGTGTGCATTTAAAGCCTGGATAGAGTCCGGTAGAGATAGACAGGGCCCTTTATTTGAAGAGAAGAAACGCGCAAATGCAAATTTTAAATATGCACTTAGATTTTTAAAAAGGAATGATAACTCGATGAGGTCTGACTCTTTGGCATGTAAGATGCATAATAGAAGTTATAATGACTTCTGGAAAGAGGTCAGAGCCATGAACAGTATTAAAATGTCTCTAGCCTCAAATATTGAGGGAGTCAGTGGCTCAGATATAATCCGCCACTGACTCACCAGATATGAGTTGTTTAACTGTATTGGGAGGAATAGTTTTGAGGTGGAAAATATTGATGCTAATGAAATGTGGTTATGAAATTCAGAAGAGGTACAATCTGCAGTATTGCGATTAGATGACAATAAAGTGTGTGGCGCTGATACAATAACTGCTGAACATCTAAAATATGTAAGCAAGAAACGTATTCCTCTGTTTGCTATTTGTATGACAGGTTTCTTAGTTCATGGGACTCTGCCTGAAACTATCTTACATATTAATGCTTGTCATCAAAGACAAAGTTGGCAAAATAAACAGCATGGGCAAATTATAGACCTATAGCCCTAGCTAGCATTGTATCTAAAATGTTAGAGAGAATTCTTCTCAACAGGTTGGAACAGTATATTCTTACCACTGACAACCAATTTGGTTTTAAACGTCAACACGGTACAGACATGACAATTTTAGATCATTATAATAGCCAGAATTCCACAACTTTTATGTGTTTCATAGCTGCCTCTCAGGCATTTGATTGTGTAAACCATGAAAACGTATTTCTTAAATTGCAACATAGAGGAGTCCCAAAAGTAATTATAAGAATTCTAGTCTTCTGGTATTCTCATCAGTCTATGCAGGTGAAATGGGGGGGGGGGGGGGTTCTGTGGCCATTTAGCTTGGTTGGTGGAGCTGGCTCACATATGCAGAGGTTTGTTCCTCGACGCAGAAGGTCCAGGGTTCGAATCCAACCTGTGACGGGTTTGTTGCATGTCTCCCCTTCATATCTCAGCTTTCCTATCCAATAAAGGCAGAAATGCCCAGAAAATTAAAAAAAAAAAAAAAAAAAAAAGAAAAAAGAAATGGGGGCGTTCTGTATCAGAACCATTTTTTGTTGGTAACAGAGTTAGTCAGGGTGGTATTTTGTCACCTTTCCATTTTAATGTGTATATGGATGATTTGTCACAGCAATTAAATAAATGCAATACAGGATATATGATAGGCAATACTCTCATTTTGCCCATATAGTGCTGGGCTATACAACTTATGAAGTTTTGTTGTCAGTACGGTGTGGAGTTCGATATCAAATATAATGCAAATAAGAGCAATATTATGATTGTTAGAAGTAAAGAAGACAGGAAATGAGTTGATCCTGATTTCGTTTTATCTGGTACTGTCCTTAAAGTGTGTGATGAGATTAAATATCTTGGCCATCATATTGTTAATCATTTATCAGATGATAAGGACATCAACAGACAGTGTCTCAAGATGTATGCTCAGGCTAATGTGCTTGCATGTAAATTTGGCATGTGTTCTGTTAATGTTAAGGTAGCTTTTTTTTTAAAGCATTCTCTACACCACTACATGCTGCCCACTTGTGGCGGTCTTACAGGAAAAGGAACATGCGGAGACTGAATGTAGCGTATAATGATGGCATGAGACTGCTTCTAAAACAACCAAGATGGTGTAGTGCTAGCCAAATGTTTGTAAGTGTTGGTGTGCCTACCTGTTCTACCTCAATAAGAAACCTTATTTATCGATACATGTGTAGAATGTCTGTCTCAAAAACAGAATTAAACAGGCTTTAGCCCACATAGATTTTTAGCTCTGTCAGGTACGCATCTAGACTGTGGAGACATTGGCACTCCTGTTTGTATATTACAGGTGAAGGTTGTTGACTTTTTATTAATGTATATGAATTGTACTATATAGTTATTGCTATATGTTTATAAATATGTACTATGGACCTTCCATTTGTGTCCTGAATAAAGTTATTATTATATTATTATTATTATTATTATTATTATTATTATTATTACACCACTCTGCTTTATTATTTTGGTCATCAAATGTTTATTGTTTTATTAGTCACAACATATACAGAATATATGATACAGAGTATATGGACGAATACAATGACCAAACGAGCAGAAACATCTACTCTGTTTTATTCACAACATGTTTTCAGCTATGTCGCCTGACGTTTCCTTATACCCAACAAATTGATCTGTCATGTGATTAATATATCACCATAGATACCATGTTTATGAAACTGTACATTTCTCTTTTTAAAAAAAATAATATTTACTAAATCTCATAGTCCTATAATAGTCCCCTATAGTCAAACTCCTTAGTCTATACAAAGACTGTAAGAAAATAAGCCTGAATACAGAGTATAACATTACAATCATCTTATCTTGTTAAATCTGGCCTTCCAAACACGTTTGAATTATTTATTTCCTCCTGAGTGCTTTCTTTTTCCTTTCATACAAAAACTTTTTTTTTTTTTTTTTTTTCTTTCATGTCAGTGAGGGCTGGCAGGTTGGGAGTGGGGATACCAGATATGTTGATGATTCAATATTCAATAATGCCTGGGTACAGACTGAGCAGTGTGGATGGAAGAGTCTTTGCTGGCAGCATTTATGAATGTCTGTGGTTTGGGGATCAAAACCCACTTTATTGTCCAGGATGATGATGCCGAGGTACTTACAGCTCTCCACCACATCACCATGGTAACTTATGCTGCACACCTAACATGCTCCTGAGCAGGTTATGTTCAAGGAAACAAATCAACCCGTATAAAAGCACCAATCAATTCTCTTGGCGCTCCGTACGCAGATTGTGAAAAGGTCTCAGAGACTGGCAAAGCCCTTTGGCTTCCCCCGACGATTTCATATGCCGTGCACATGGCACTCTGTTCAAGATTTGGAGATGTGCGTGCTGCTACTTTCCATGGGCTGGGTATATAGTCTGTCACACCAGACGCTATTCAAACATTGATATATATATATACTACCATCAGGCTTTGACATAATGTTTTTATTGTTCTTCACTTACCACTGTCTGAGCTAGCTGGACATTCCATTTTTTTGTCTGGCTCCTCTAAATCCATGGAGAAATCCGTCAAAGTGAAATGTACCTGATAGTAGAAATGTCGATACATGAGAGATGAACGACGCCTTGCTGCAGAAAATGGAAGCAGACCAAGGTCTGTGCTCGGGCTGATGTTGGTGGGATGGAGGGATGGAGGCTCAATACTGCAAATGGCTGTGTGAATATTCCACTAATATTCCCATTTACTTTTTCTACTTTATTTTTTCAAATTTTTCCACCGGTGGCGGTGCGAACACAGCCTCCCTAATTCATTCCTTCAACCACCTTCTTTTTTTTTAAAGATTATTTTTTGGGCACTTAGGCCTTTATTTTTGTGTTTCTCATGTGGACCAGTCTACAGCAGCAGGTAGATGGAGCTTTACAGTGCTCGTGGGTGTGATAGAATGAAAAGAGAAAAGGCATGTAACATCTACAGTATCTGGGACTGCACACTAACAACTGTGAACTGTTCATTTTCAAAACATTAACGCAACACAGAACATACCCTTAGAATGATTTGTTTTTCTCATCCGAATAAAGGGTGACATATGTTGTACTATTTTTTCCTCTGAAATAAATGTGTGATTTTGTGCAATATAAATTAAATTGATTTGACTTGACGGCTGTCATATGTTCTCTATAATAATAATATGTATGTTTCTCTTTGGAGTGTAATTTGATTACATGCAGCAAAGAGACCAGACTGTAGAGAGATGATATTTATTTGAAAATGTATTTAATTAGAAAAGGACATATGGGTTCATGGAACATGTCACTGAGCAAACTGTCCTGTTTAAAAATAAGTGTAAACTTCTTCCAGCTGGTATATCACCGCCCAGCGAGTGCACCCACACAGGCTCTGCCAATGTCTCAGGAACCTCAGAGGGAGACTGTGTGTTTGTGTCTCCAGCAGCTCTGATTTGAGCCCGTAGGTGACAGAAACAGCTCTTTTGTAATGTGTCATACTTGTTTTATACCAACGAAAAGGGAGAAGACTTGTGTCAGTATTCACACCTTCCTTTTAAACCTTGGCAAACACTCTGTACTCAAAATATCCCAGGCTGAACATATCCTTAAATGAGCTGACCCACAGGCCATTTTACATCCAAAGTAATTGAAACAAATATGATCTTTGCCACTTCTCTGACATTTAAATTGTGCTCCTGTCATCACCACTCTATTCCACAGTGTGCTTGAAGATTGTAATATTCCAAAATGGCAATGAGTTACATGCACTAAATCACTTCCCCTCATTGGAGTCTCTGGTTGAAGGAAGCTCAATGAATCATCTCCTCCACCTGTCTGCTATGTATGACGGAGGGGCAGATGGGAAGTGATTGACCGTAAACACTGAGGGCTCTGAGGAGGGATGATGTGACAGCGTCAGGGCTCATCACGCCCCTGTGGCCACAGATACACATCCACTACTGTCACAAACATGGATTATAGCTTCTACAGTGTAACATGGAGACATGATGAGGGGGATGGTAAAGTTAGAGACCAGACTCAGGTGTGGACTGGCAGCATTTTGTGCTCGGGCCCAAATGTTTTTGAAAGGATTATTATTATGTTTCTGCTACGCAATGTATATTTGAGGGGCTTGGGATGCTCAAAAAGTCATGAAAATTGGCACATGTCAGACCTGACGAAAATTGCAAAGTTCTACAGTGATTTGGATCAGGCATGAAGCAAGCTCCATAGCGTCCCCAAACGCATGCCATGATTCAAGTAAAATTTCTTTGATATTCAAGAAATTTGGTGGGAACATTGTTCTCATCTTTAGGAACATAATGTTATTTGTTTGAATTTTTTTCGACTGACAGAAAGTCAGCCATCCTGAATTTTGTGCATTAATTTTTAAGGACTTAGGATGCACGAAACTGCTCAATGTTGCAGCGCCTAATTGCACTCCTAATGCGTGGTAGGCCTTATTTTGGACATAGTTGCTCCGATATTCAAAACATTTGGTACACACATTGCATTGCACATTTTTTTAACTCTAGGGGGATTTTCACATTTGTTTCATATTTGGTTGGAATAATCCTCTGACTAATGTGACCTTAAATCGCAAAGGAATAGTCCATAGCTCTTACAGGTATGGGACTTTTTGAAACTACTCCTAGAGGATTATACAGATCATTCTTAAATTAGTTAAGAAGTATTTGAAGACTTTCACAATGTCAAATTGCAAAGCTTTTGTATTTTCGTAGAACTGTGTTGCCATGGCGAGGCAGGACATTTGCGTGTTTCGCCATGACACAGGAAGCTGTTGTAACTTCCCTTGACATTGTCCAATATGCATGAAACTTGCATGATAAGAGTCCACGCCCGGAGACATCGATATGTCCATATTAAGTCATGGTCATAGCGCCACCTACTGGCAACAGGAAGTCAGCCTTATGTGACAAACATGACACAGTTTCATAGTGTGGTCTACGCATGATATACAGCAACATTCATCAATTCAATCAAACAATCAAATCCCATGTGCAGATCCAAACCAACAACCAATGTATCCTACCGACTCATAATAATTATGACTCTATCCCTCATACACATACGTGCTGCTACCCCAGATAGGCACTGATTCTGTGTGTGACACAGGGCGCCCATGGGGAAAACGTCCTGTGAGATGACCATATCAGATAAACAGTAATATTGTCCAGTAAATATAAATCATTCAAAGATCAAATATTAAAGTAAGATCGACTAATCATCAGTTCTCCAAATAATAATAATAAAAAAATTACAATAAATAACTTGATCACTTGGCATGATTCTTGACTGTAAAAAAGGTTGACATTGTTGCCTCATTTAACCTTTAAGGTGTTGATGCGAAAAGCATGTTCACAGCTCTCTGTTTGATTCATTTAAACAAAAGAGCATAATCAACATTTCAATTACATAAATCTGTCTGCTTGTTTATTCTATTTTGAAGTTGGGATTCTGCTTAAGCCCTTCAGGGATCTCCAGGGAAACATTGCATCCTCTCGAAGCTCTGCTTACCCCGAATCAGCCCAAATCCGTATTAAACAGCCTGCATTGACACAAGGAAATGGGATGGATACTGTCAGGCGTCTGCTATCAAAGGTGGCCTCAGAGTTTTTGCTTCAGCTGGCATTTGGCAGGACGGCAAAATGAAGCAGCGCTGACAGGCAATTACTGTATTTAATATCTCTTGGCAGAGGGAAGGCGTCATTGTTTGGGTTTGAGCACACAGTGAATCCCAGGCAGGATCAACTGTGACAGCCGCTTTCTATCCACTGTCCTCCAATTGTTATCCCCCCAACACCCCCACCCCCAGCCTACTCCACTAAGAGCTGAGAGCAGCCACAGTCCAAATGAAAATGAAGACACATGAATATTTTACCGCCACTGGGTCTGCTGTGTCTTTAGCGGGGTCAAAAACAACAACCTTGTTGGGAACGTCATGTATAAATCATGAATCTTCTGAAGTCTTCTGAATGTAGATTCTTGGTAATTATTTGTTGGTCAAAATCTCTTATCTCCCGCACTCATCTCAGCTCAGTGCTCAATGTTTTGACATTGTTTCAAATCCACAGAACAACAAATGAAAGAGCAATCATCTACAAGTGGTGTAAACTGAGCAATTTCCAGCATCTGTGTGCACCACAGGCCCTGACACAGCCTGGAGAAAACAGGCAAGGCAACCCAAATGGAGTTTTAATGTTTGCTCTATAATTAGATTAAACCAAGTTGAAATATACTGTTTTGCCTTAGGTGACTCGTTAGTGTGTACAGAATTATGTTTCAGACCAAATTACCAGCTCTGCTAATCTGGAGCAGGATTTGCATAATGTTCCTTTTTTAAATGTGTATATTATATATATATTATATTATATATTATATTGTGTACATTCTCCCTGCTTCCCTCCTCTGTCGTTTTTGGAGTTTTCTCAGTGCTCAGGGAATAATAGGGAGCAATAATAAAATGCTCCACTGCCTTCATCCCAAATTCTAAATCTCTTTTACCATATTCATGAAGAGTTTGAGATGTGTAGAAGGAGGATCAAACATCAGAGTTACAGTAATCAGTCCTTCCAGGAATTTATGATCACGGTTGCATGAATTACTTTTATCCAATTCTTCAAATATGTTGACTAAAATGGTCTAATGCTTGCAAATTTGACCAATGTTCGCACATTTCCACCTAAATTAATCTAATTAACAACCACTGCTACAAGCCAAAGTCAAAATTAAACCTCAACATCAACCACTGACTGTAAAACATAATGGACAGAGCTTCCAGGTCTGAAAAGTGAAGCCATTGCTGAAGCTCCTTAAAGCTGCATTCTATCTAATTTCCAGACGGGGGCGACTCCTCTGGCTCCAAAAAGAAGTCTTGTTTCTATAGAAGTCTATGAAAAAATGAACCTACTTGATTTATTACCTCAGTAAACGTTTTAATAATGAGTGTATGGCCTCAATCGCTAGTATTAAATCTTCAATACAGCATGACGTTCATTTAATAAATGATGCTCCCATTTATTTTAAAATAGACGATAAAGCAGGGGATGCTTTAGAAACCATGCTAACTTTGGATTGTTACAGCCAAATGCCAGTATTACCATTACAATACCAAAAAGCTAGAGAAACTGGAGAAGCCATCAAATTTGATTCTGGCTGTGGGGCGAGAGTGCCAATCCCTTCAACAAGCAGGAATAAAATAGACAATAATCAAGATCCCAATAAATCCATCCATCCATCTTGTCCGCTTATCCAGGGTCAGGTCACGGGGGCAGCAGCTCCAGCAGAGGACTCCAAACTTCCCTTTCCCGAGCCACATTAACCAGCTCTGACTGGGGGATCCCGAGGCGTTCCCAGGCCAAGGTGGAGATATAATCCCTCCACCTAGTCCTGGGTCTTCCCCGAGGCCTCCTACCAGCTGGACGTGCCTGGAACACCTCCCTAGGGAGGCGCCCAGGGGGCATCCTTACCAGATGCCCGAACCACCTCAACTGGCTCCTTTCGACGCAAAGGAGCAGCGGCTCTACTCCGAGCTCCTCACGGATGACTGAGCTTCTCACCCTATCTCTAAGAGAGACGCCAGCCACCCTCCTGAGGAAACCCATTTCGGCCGCTTGTACCCGTGATCTCGTTCTTTCGGTCATGACCCAACCTTCACGACCATAGGTCTTCCATATCTGTAACTCATTTACATTTTACTTTAATACAATATTTAAATTAAAATTTCATCTAAAGCCTCCCCAAGTAGGCTTCAAATGTGCTTTTGTGTGACCACGGGTGACGGGACCTGCTGATTTCACCGACATTTAAAGACATGAGAAACAAAAGAACAGGTGGCTGTGTGCCTGAGTGTGTTTCCCTTCAGTGCAGTATTAGACAATTAATGATACAGCTGAGAACAACAAAGCCATGCAACATCTTTCTTCCATTCTCTTGCTTTTGTTTGTCCTTTGGGTTAGTCTGAGACAATACAGTTGTGTTAGTCTGAGACAATACAGTTGTAATGAATGTCTACTTGTGTTATTGACAACCTCAAAGATGTAAAAAATTATAATTTGTGCTCAATCCAGAGAGCAATGAAGAAAAAAAGCTAAATTCCCATAGACTGCAAAGAAAAACAAATCTTCATTGTAAATTGTACAGTTTTAACTTTTAAGCAGACTTCTAAATATTACATCAATAATACAGATGGGATTCATAGAAACTGCATTCCACCGTATCTTTCTATGTGTGTGTGTGTGTGTGGTGGTCAGTACAGCCTTCTGTTGGATAGCAGCATCTTGCCAAAATCAACAGTGGCCTCATGTTTCACCGTCACCCACAAGACACAGCTCTCCCCAGGAACTTGTTCTTCTCCACAGCCCAGAGGCCTGGTTCTTTCCCTGGACATCTCTGGAGCCAACAGGTGGCTAACACCTGCAGAGGGAATTCGCTGTCCATCCAGCCATCTGCGTGACCACTTTGTCCACCCAGACGCTTGACAAACAGGGCTGGACTACTGCAGCCCAGATCCTGATCCCACAGCACTGGTTCGGCTGGTTTACTACGAAAGGTACCAAAGGTACTTTGTGAACCATTTTCTCTATTTTCTGAGCCAACTAGATGCTCTTGGTTTGAAGAAAAAAGCTCAAGGAATGGCAAATCAGTGTGCTTTTAACCCTTTGTTTAACAGAGATCCATCCACCATCTAGTGGACACAGAAAACATAGACCCCAAATAGGGTAAGCAGTTACAGAAAATGGATAGTTGGTTGGATGGATGGATGGATGGATGGATGGGTGGATGGATGGATGGATGGATGAAACTGGATACATTCTGGGAATGTGGAGCAGAAAGTAGTTACATTCCTTGCATAGATGTCAATCCCTATCGCTATCTGTGACTGGGTATCCGAGTGTTGTAAAAAAAATAAAAAAATACTGATTATCCGTTAAGTTAATTAAAATGTACAGCACATACTGCAATATAGCTGAATAAATTGGGCATAACAGTTTCTGTCAATTGTGTGGGTGTTGTAGGATTGTGTGTTGGTTATTCGCCTCCAATTTCAAAGCAAACATATGTAAATATTTAAATTTGATCTATATTTCTTCCAGTCTCAAATGGTTTGCATAAACTCTCTTTCTGCTGTAGTGAAACACTGCCAGCAAAAGTGGAGAGAAAAACACAAGTCAAGAGAAGGCTGGACTCTTGTTGGCGTTCTTCCTGTAAATCCCAGCCTGAGGCCACTTCCTCCCACACCTCTCTTCTCCATCCAGCCAGCACTCCCCCAAAAAAACCCTCCTCAACCCCCATCTTCTTCCATCTCCTCTCATCTTCTCTGTTCACTCTCTGCAAGTGTAAGTGCTTCTCTGCCTTGTGCTGGCCATGCCTGTCAGTCAGGAGAGTTGCAGCACTTCCAGACAGCAGTAGCTCATTTCCATGCAGTCCCGGCGGCGTGGACGGGCAGTGGGGCTCCGGGCCTGCCTCCTGGGCCAACTGTGCCTGTTCCCACGACTATACTGCCCTGCAAAGGCAAAAGGCAGTTACTTCGTTTTTGGTCGAAAATTAATTAATGATATTTTTTGGACATTTAAGACATCCTTTATCATGTGGATAAGTATCTTGAGTCAATTCCTTTGTTTTGTTTTGAGAAACTTAGGACGGGGTTATCTTAACAGTAACTTAACAATAACTTCCAACAGCCCAGGAGAAACCAAGGCAGAACACCGTAACACCAGTTACCGCTCTTTGACTTTGTTTTGGAACGCTCAAATTGAGTAAGGGTACACGATAGTAATAAGTAGATGGCTATAAGTAATTGTAAATCATCAAAAATATATGCCATGATCACTAGAGTTTATACAGGTGTTACTATAATTATTTTGTAAATGGTGATCAGCAATGCAGCTCCTCTGGCAGCAGCACAGCAGGCAGGAGTAAGCCAAGGTAACGGGCAGCCATGTTGCCTGGTCATTTTTGCAAGGGTTTATCCCTGAACGTTTTGAGTGCATGAAAAAGCATCCAAATAGAGCTTGTTTATCAAATACAGTTCCCAGAGGAGGATCTCCCCGGATCCCCCCACAGAGGTCCGGGCTGAGCCTGTTTATGTCACGTTTACTTGTATCACTCTGCTGGAAATCGCATCCACATCTTGGCAGCGCCACATAAAATAACTGCATTTCCATGGACCTGCTAAATATATGAACTGTCAATAACTTCAGACCAGTGAGAATTCTGCCCAGGAAATGGAATACAGTATATGACAATAATACCTATAGATAGGCAGGATGTTGCTAATAATAATAATCCCTCATTGCATGGGAAAACTGTGCACATAACTGCAGTAAGTACAGTCAAAGTTGAGGCAGGAAGTGGGTCTGTAACCTGTGACGTTTACAACACTTTACCGTTGACCTTGTCTTCTTTTTAGTAATGTCACCATCTTATCAACAAACTCTGTGTCATTATTAAAGACGGGATAATAAATAAAAGCTAGTTGTTATAAATAGGAATTGTTATTTTATCAAAGAAAAACAGGTAATGATTGGACTAGTACATCCACGATGAATCCAGCTGAGTGACAGAGTCAGTGTAAAGCCGCCTACACACGATCAGTAAAACTGCTCTGCGCTGACCCTTCCATTATTTTCCTATTGGAAGAGCGGTGCTACCCAACTAGGAGCAGCGCAACCTTTGGCGTCGCTCACCGCTCAGAATTGCTGCTTTGACCTAGTTGCCGCTGACCTTTCAAGACGCAACCATGGCCGCAACTAATCCCAGAACATGCTTTGCCTCTTGCTCTGCGCCCTACCTCGCGGTTTTGCCGCAGATCACGCGTAGGGGCTTAAGCGTCTGTATATCTCTGTTGTGCTCTGTAAAACTGCTCCTGGGCTCCGGGCCTGAGGCCTTCCTCTCTGTTTGGTCAACTCAGCCTCCATCTCCCAACCCTGGCTCTCCCTGCCATCCCATCACCCAGTCTTGGCGGCTATGTGCCATATTAGTCTCCACCGTCTGTCCTGCACCGCAGGACTCTAACTGTCCATTGGCACGACGGCAGTTACAACAGCCAAGCTAGCCTTGCATTTCCCAAAGAGCCTTAACACTGGAGCCAAAAACGGATAGATTACTGGGCCCACCAGCTAAATGACTGTGCATGCATCAGTGGAATTAACAGTTGCATTCAAAATGTGACCTTCCCCCTCCGTCCCCTCTGGTTTAATTTGATTTGCAAAGGCCAAATGCTAAAAATGAGAGGTGAGGAAGAGATGCAATAACATATGTGAAGTCTGTCTTCTAAGCTGGCACAGAGCTCCTTCATTTGGAATTAATTCCCAGTTAACCAGAGCAGAATTCCGAATGAATGTCATGTAAACAGGAAGGACAGAACAGATTCACTCTGATAATTCACACTTTGTCCCACTTATTTTATGATAATCCATCACTTTTACATTATAACTCTCCATGGTTACAGAATATGTATGTATTAGAAGACCCATGCATGGTGTTTCTTCTGTTGGAAGTGACCAGTGTAATATGCAAATGAATGCCTTACCTGTCATTTTGCAGCCACAGAAATGGCAAGAGAAGAACAAGGAGTTCTTTGGTATGTGAAAAATGTCTTGATGCATAACAAGAAAAAAGAGCATTAAAATTAAAGGACTAGTCCAATATATCAATATGGTAATTCACATTTTACTTGAGATGAAAAGATGGATATAAATCCCATGTCTGTGTGTTGTGAGAGCTAGAGTCAGATTTGGCACAACAACAAATAACAGCTTTAGTGAAAAAGGCGGGTAACTAGGTGTATTTATGAACTTCAGACGGAGCCATGCTGCATGATTGATACATTCATAAAACAATACATTGTAATCATAAAACAAAGCCCTGCATGTACAATAATGCCCATAGTAGTGACATTGAACCAGCCAGATATTTTATGGAACTAAAATATGTCATTAAAGTATTATGTAAAAATGACCCAGGATCTGCCATGAATTAAATAAAAACAATATCACCATGCTGAAGTGTGTCGAATTTGAATTGTCAACTCTTGCCAATCGTCGACTGATCGTCGAATCAGGTGTGTGGGTGGGGGGTTACTAGGGGTGGGGGAAAAAATCAATACAGCATAGTATGGCGATATTTTCCGTGGCAATACTGTATCGATACACAGACGCCAAGTATCGATCTATTATTATTAGTGCCGTCAAACGATTACAATATTTAATCGCGATTAATTAATGTCACAGTTAACTCGCAATTAATCGCACATTTTTATCTATTCTAAATGTCCCTTGATTTCTTTTTGTCCCATTATTTTTTCTCACTTTAATGCTCTTATCAACATGATATGATACTTTTAAAACGGTGCCTGAACCGAAAGATTTGTATATATATATATATATAAAAAGGAGAACCTTGTTCAATTTGTCTGTTCTGTATGTTCAAAAATATAAAACAATAAAAAGTTGATCTAAAAAAACAAAAGGAGCACAAAACGGCAAAAACAACCATTGGATGGGAAAAGGTATTTTACAATAACTATGAATGGACCACGAGGCTGGTGAGGTGAGGCTGAGTCTGTGTTTTTCAGACAACGGCAGCTACAGTCTGGTGTTAGAAGCCTCTCCAGTGAAATACGGTCACACTTAACACCGTTTAGCTGTCAGCATTTTAACCGTGTTTACTCCAGCTGCTAGCTAACGGTAGGCTAACGTTACCTGCTGCTAAGTGTAGTGTTGTTTCCGGTCTAGCTAGATCCGGTGTGGTGTTGTAGTTTTTCTAGCGTTACTAGTTGTTGCAACAGCATGTGAAAAAAACTACAAAGTTTGCTAGGCCAAAAAGAATAATCTCGCGATAAAAAAATTGACCCCGTTAAAATGGGTTTGCGTTAACGCTGTTAATAACGCGTTTAACTGACAGCACTAATTGTTATTATATATGTGTTGGTCAGTTTGTCTGCTTAACAATCCCATTTTGCAGCAATAAAATTTAAGTGAGATGAACAAACAGAGAAATTTATCTTTTTAGATAAAAACAGATGTTGACAAAGTTTCCTCTTGGGGACATAATTTGAAATTGGGAAAAATTTGAAGTTGGAAAAAAGGTAATAAATTGCAATATATCGCAGAATATTGCAATATGTTTAAAATTGCAATAATATTGTATTGTGACATAAGTACCGTGATGATATTGTTTCGTGAGGCCTCTGCTGATTCCCACCCGTAGGGGTTACCATCAGTCACAGATCATGGAAAGTGAAACTTAAATCTGTCATGGGGCGGATGGATTTACTCACGCACTATAAAAAGATATATTAAAAGCATATTTTCTTTCACATTTTTATTTAAAGCAATATGTTTATGTATCATAATAGGCTGTATTTTAAGTTATTGTGAGAAAAAAAGGCAGTTCTATGTAAAATCAGACATTGAGCATCTCCATATAGCCAAAGGATACTTGTTTCATAACTATAGAAAAAAAATTATCCATAATATATATTTGTCAACAAACTGTCAACTGGTCGTAATGGCAGAGTTTTGGACGGAGGCTGACTGAAGCTTCAACGAGCGTAAGCGAGCGCGGTAATGTGGTGGAGCGAACTAGAGAGTGACTGAAGAGAGCAAACGACGTTAGAACAAAGCAGTGCATCAGAGAAATAAAATGTTTTCTCCTTTTCATCTCTAGAAATGCAACTATAGCAAGCTTCTCACTATCACTAGCGTTATCCACATTATCCAGAATTACAAAAAGTCGTTTGTATGGAGATGAGATATCGTCTTGTCTCGTGTCATTGGTGTAAACTGCCAGGTTTCAGAACGTTACAGGACCGGCGCGTTGCAAGTAGTTGCAAGTTTCAACTCATCTCAGCGTAAATCTTTGGTCTGAACTGGGCTTTATGCCTCTGCGAAGATTAGACTATGAGATTGGCAGTCGGATCAGGCTCCTTCGTTCGAAGCATCAAATATTCGACTATTCGGGGTCACCCCTACCATGCTGTAATATAATATAATTCATAAATTGCAGCAATTGCAACAAGCTGACAGTTGATTATTGATAGCTTTTTATTTTATTGTAAATTCTACAATCCGTCTTTTACAGGGTTAACAATCATAGTAATCATATCTATCTGTTAGATTTGCAGGTTTCTGGTCTGTAATGTATGCCCAGAGGCAACAGCTCATAATCTTTATGAAGACAATTAGATTTAATCATGAGAGAATGCTAAAACTTTTAAATTGTCTTTTTTCCCCATGACTAAATGACAGACTGCAGCCAGGCCGGCAGCTATAATTACATTTTGGGATCGACCACAGCAACTTTAATGAAATGCTGTCATCTGTGTGGAAGACAGGAGGTAAGTTCTCCCAAAACGATTTGTAAGAAAGACATAAATTAAAAATAAAATTGATTTAATTGAAAATTGGTGTTTCATTTCTTTACAGTGCTCCTGTGCTTTGTTTGCTTCTACTTAGTAAACTGTGGCACACTCTGTAGTGTATGGAGAGAATGACAATGAATGTACCTTAACCTTAACCTTGTTTTTCTTCACTGCCTTGGTTCAAGTTTGGTCTTTAACATTGGCATTCCCCATTCACTTCATGTCTCAGTTCTCACCCGTTCTCACTCCCACCTGGTAAAATAGTGATGCTTGGTCAGTGTCTCTCAGCATCAGATACCAACGCAAAAATCCCCTTTCAGCGTCTGTATGGAACGCACCGGGCAGAGCAGCAGCTCGACCGCCGCACTGTAAGATGATGTAGTATTAAGAGGGACAATGGTAGAGAGTAGTAGGAAAGATGAAGATGAAGATGAAGAAAAATGCATAAGGAGGTTGGTTGGGGGGTGGATGGGTCAAATAACACAGGACTTTCACCCAGGAGACCGGGGTTCATGTCCCGTTCTTGTCCCGCGTGTCACTGAAACGTACATTTTGTAACCCCACCCACCATTTTTTCCTAAACCTAACTGTCCCGTTTCTTGTGCTGCATGCCAGTTAAAGTGACGGCAAGAGTCCCGACCAAGCGCGTCTAAATATGACGCTAAAGGAGACTTTTTGAGTCAATAACAAATGCCAACCAAGCGTCACTTTTTGACGCTATGGGAGTGAGAATGTGTTGCTCAGTTTGTAGTGTTGAATCTTGGACGTAAATGTTTTTCACGTCCGGTGTTATAAAAATCAGGTAAACATTCATCAAATCAGGCTGATACAAACCCCGGTAGATTAAAAATACCTGTATAAATAAAAAATAATGTTTAAATGATAACAAAGGAGGCTGTTCAGTCTGACCACTAAATGTAACAAGTCTGGCAAATATTTCGTTTGTAAGGAAATTATGTTATGTTTGGTGGAATAATATTGCAATATGTGAGGTATACTATAGGATAACTACTGACTAATAGATAACGTTTCCAATGAACCAAAGTACTTATTTTGACAATGTTGACTGATTTTGTTTTCTTACAGCATTTTATTATTAGACCAGGACCACCGTCTTTTCCTTAAACAAAACCAAGTGGTTTTAGTCTAAACTTAACCATACGGTCATCACTATGATTATAATATATAATAATATTTTTATAATAATATAACATAATTCTTCTGTGCAAAACTTTATTTTACTAATGCAGTTAATGCAGCTGCAGGGTGTGGCCTAAAAGTTATATCACGGTATAATTTGAAGCACAAACGCTAACAGTATACTTCACAGTATTTTGGTTTTGTTTATTTGTATTACTCGGACATATGTGACATAGTAAAGAGCAGACTGGAACTGAGTAGTTTTCATTGGGTAGGTATTCAGTTTTCAATTTTGGGATTCGGATATTATTTTTTTTCTCTTCAATACTGTAGAATAACAGAATCCTTAAAAATGAATACCTTTAATTAAACCCAAAGACACGTGTTGGAGCACAGTGCTTCAATGATTATAGGCTGAAAAAAATGTGCATGGAGGCTGAAATTCCTCGCGGTGTTCTGTTGTATTTAAGCTATGAGCTGATCCACTAGCTGGTAGGCTAATTTATACATACATTATATTTAAACACCGCATGGAGAAGGTACCAGCCGGTTTGGGAAATATGTCTGTCTATGAATGCTTAATATAATTCTTTGTGTGCATTTATTTTACAGAAATCAACATCCATCCACTATAGATTGCTCTGGTATGATATTTATATAGTATTATTTAAGTTTAACTCTATCTATAGTAATGTGTATGTGAATGAATGTTATGTATGTATGCCTGATTTCATGTGGATGTTGTAGATTGGTGCACAAAAAAACTACCTCCTACAAAAGATGGCTTCTCAGGATGTAACACCATTTGTCTGAAGATGGTCTAGTACCGAAACGTTGCCTACTATTAAACTTTATATTTTTTTTGCAAGTTAGACAGTGTGTGGGAGTTTCTTTGTAACTTTTGACCTGTTTGTATGTGGATATATGTTTGCATTGAATGCTTATGGCTGATTACCAACCGGACAAAGTGGGCCACTGCTGGTCGGCCCACATGCGCCAAAAGCCAGGGCAAGTGGCTAACATGGCAATCTTTGCCATTTTTACCATCACCCCATATGACGACAGCAGACATTTCATAACTTTCATGACTTGTCATAGTAGGAAAAGCACAGGTGTTACTAATAACATTAACAAAGACTTCATTACTATTCAAGTGTCTCAGTAAGCTGTGACAGAGTGCCAGTGAGCCAGCATGCACAATACCAGGACTCTGAGACTGAAGCAGCTAAATGGAATTGTGTTCTAGGACTGAAAGCATTCATTCATGCAGGGCACTGCAGGGCGTTACAGGATGTAGCGTGGCACAGCAGAGCATAGCAGGACGCAGCAGGGTTCAGCAGGACGCAGCAGGACACTGCAGGGCACCGCAGGGTGTAGCAGGGTGTAGCAGGGAGTGCAGCAGGACCACGGCGACAGCTGCAACCAAGATTTGGTGCCATCCTAATCCAAGGAAATATGCTGGGCGAAACAAAAAACATAAGGACTCCGGAGAGTAAACTCCCCAGAGCTAGGTTAGTAACAAGCATTGCTGGGACAAGGATGCACACAAATGGAAACAAATGGAAAGAGAGAGGAAACAAATGGAAAGAGAGAGAGAACTTGTTAACACACAATTTATGTACCTTGTGTTTAGTCAATTGTATTGTGATGAACTAATATACTGTTCTACCAATGTCTAAAGTGGGGAAAGAAGTTGAATAATAAAAAGTAACTTGCGTTAACTAGTGATGTCCTAATGAAGCTTCATGAATAATAAGTTGTATTTGTTGACCCAACTGGATGGCGCTCTTGGTTTAAAGAAACAGGCTCAAGGAATGGCAATTCAGTGTGCTTTCAACCCTTTGTTGAACGGAGAGCGCCATCTAGTGGGCTCAGGGAACATAGAAAATGCTTCAAGAAGCTTCAGGCAACAGCAACAGGCGCACCCTAATGTTCTAGTTGCCGTACAGGACGGCCTTCAGTGAAACGTGGAAGCGCATAGTTTGGAAACGGTGTTTGCAATGGCGTTAATATAGTAGAAGGAGAACACCCTCTGCCGGTCATAGTGCGTAGGTACCTGGAGCAGCGTTATGCCGACAGCCATTTACAACAGCGTTTTTAAACACCATCTGACGATATAAAACTATATTAAAACAAAAGTTTTTTTGACTTAATGGGCTTAATAAACCATTTTCTCGTGACTAGACCTCGTGAATAGAGGACACAGTATTTGAGAAGACCCTTGCCATTTTATTGGAATGTAATTTAAAGCTATAGTGCGTAGTTTCTGTCGCCCCCATGAGGAATTCTAAGTAATGACAACAACACTGTCAGCGTGTCCATGACACAAGCCTTCTGTGATCGCGCACCACACCCAACCCTCCTCCATGCAGTTGCTAGTAGCCAAGAAGGATACGGAGGATTACAAAAACATGATGAACATAATCTTCTGAACATAGCCATACTGAGAAATACAGAGAGAATTGTGTGGAGCTGATAGTCTTAATTAGCTTTGTAGCAACTCATTTGGCAATCGCTTGGATGTAACAGACGTTCATTATTATAAAAAAGTTATGCACTAAGGCTTTAAAATCAGAGTGTCAGACAGAGTGTCATCGATTTGTCTATTATCCATGTGATCTAAAAGAAAGGCTCAGGGTAATTTCGAACCGTTTTACTGCCTGAGGCCAGACTGACTGCTGCCCCTACTTCTCTCTCCACTTCAATCTTCTCTTCTGTAACAACTGATAATGTCAATGGATATCAATTGCTGGATTAAGCCTGACATCCCATCCCTTTTGCTATCTCCTCCACCCAGGACAGTTGTGATTGGTTTAAAAAAATACAATTAACTCAGAGCGTTTTGCCCCTATCCCAGAAAACATAGGCGGTGTAGCCAGACTAGACCTCAAGGATACACACAATCTGTTCTGGTGGATGACACAGAATGTAAGCATAACTTTTGTTTGCTTACAAGAAACCGCAAAATCATCCATCGCAGTTTAAGACAATCTAATCTTAACTAGTGTCATGTTAGCATTGGGCTACTGATATGTCAAATGGATGACACTTTGATGGACATTAAAAAGAAGAATCCATGTCTCCACTCTTGACCGCATACTTTGCATATGCTTATAAATTGGAGTTCATTTTGTTGTGATGACAGAGAAAACACACAAGGAGTTCTACAAGATTCTGTCCTGGGTCCACTTCTTTTTAGTTTCTATATGTCTACCTGATCACAAGTTAAGCCTTGTGTGTTTCAGCAAAGACAGAACTGCATGAACCTCTATATATATTTACCCTGATAATACATGTCAACTCCTTTTGTTTTCTGTCTCAGCAAAAATCTTTTTTGTGTCCACCACTGTTAGTGTTTATCTGCACAAATGCCTCGTGCTCAGAGAGATCATGTGAAAAGGGAAATGGAGGGCTATAGAAAGCTAAAGTGTCTTACAAATAAATAAATACAGTTGTCTAAATAGGAGACTTTGTAATGCCAACTCACAGGCTGTAACCTGCACATTTAAAGCAACCAACACCTCCACAAATGGCAAGAAGACAAAACTTAAATTAAACAAAAAGAGAAAGAAGAGAATCTGATTTGCCAAGCTCAAGAGTCCCCGAAAACTTGATCATTGGTTTCATTGTTCTTCCAGAGACAGCCTGGTCAAATGGAGCAAAGAATAAATTGGATTACTCTTATCAGCGGGTAGTCAATGTGTTGGCACTGTGTTTGAGCCCGGCTCTTTATGGTCAGTAATGATGATTAAACAGTGAAACGGCTTTTCATGGTCTCAGCACAATTTACAGATGAGCTGCAGCCGGAGGGCCGGTGATGTGGGGCAAACTGAGAGAAGGAGAAACACCTACAGTCACTCCTGCTGTATGTGGCGCACCTCCTGGGTCTGAAGAGCTGCTGTACTCTTATCTCTGCTTCCTGTGCTTAAGGGTAATTTCGTTTTGCCAACCTGGACCCCATTTTCCCATGCATTTGTCTCTAATAGACTGATGTGACCAAATGTTTTTTAAATTGGTCCAGTAGTGACCGAGATCGCAGTGACGGGCCGGCGCAAACCGAGCTGCAATGTAACCTAATGGAGCAATTGTGCGGCCTTTATTTTTGTCCATTAAAAGTGATTGTTTTTGCCACTGACATGCTGATATTCAATGTTGCCAACTCCTTTCCAATGAAAGTAGCTAACACCATCTCCCAAAGTTGCAAAAAGTAGCTAGATGACGCCATACGCTCATTTGCATATTTGTGACATCATTACACAATAATTTGCATAAAGCTTAGGGACTGTTCGTTATTTATTTAAGGGGCCACCGGAGGAGTTTTGGGACCTTTAGTCAAAATAGACCTGACCTTCCCTTCACCAGCAATACATTTTGGGGCATTTTTTTTTAGGCCTTTATTTGACAGAGCAGCTGAAGACATGAAAGGGGAGGGAAAGGGGGATGACATGCAGCAAAGGGCCGCAAGTCAGAGTTGAATCCAGGCCCACTGCGTCGAGGAGTAAACCTCTATATATGGGTGCCTGCTCTACCAGGTGAGCTATCCAGGCACCCAGCAATACATTTTGGATGACCCTCCAAAATGACATGGAAAAAAGGGATGACCCTGCCCAGAAATTTATTGATGCCTTCTGTGCTGGTTTGCATTTGGCAAAGACATACAGACAACCATTGTTTATTTACAGCCATGACATATGTGACTAAACCTCTGCATTCTCATCTTACGCATCACACTCCTCTGTTGTGGTGTGGTGGCCATTTCAGTAGATTTACTCACTAACATTGTTGTGGAAACACAATAAGCATGGAAACTAAATGCACACTTCCTGCATTACTGCATTACTTCAAATACTAAGTTACTCCTCTAGTAAACTAGTATTCACATGAAATAAAACAATAAAACATTGAGACCATTCAGCAAAGCACACTGGGTAATTTAACACTGGTTGCTATGGACTCGTCACTAGGCTTCCTCAGTCGGATATTTTAGCATAGGTAAAGCTGCCAAAGCTGAACATTATCCAAAACTCCATTTCTCAGATGAGCGTCAATTTGGGAGCTTGCATGCTACCACTCCTTCTTTCTCAAATGCCTTGAAAAGGCTGTCGTTAATATATATATATATAATACCACCGGGACCAAAAGGATATTTGAGTCAGGTATGGCTGCAGCCTGGTGACCTCCACCTCTTGGTGCAGTCCGCAAGCTTTGACTTTTCAAAATAAAAGCTTGCGTCTGATCTGTTATGTTTTCGTACGGTGTTTTGGATGTTTTTTAACTAAACAGTACGGCAATCATGCTAAGGAATACAATAATTTTTTCATCAGATGTCTTAGTTACAACACGATGGAGCTAGCAAAGCAGTTTTGTGTTATATGTGCGAGTGGGGTTTATTCAGTTTGGGAAATCCCACGGTCTCTAAAGGTACAGTTCAAATTGTCTGGCTGACTAAACAGGGAGGGACCCATCTGCTAACGATAGGGGCCGAGACTGAGAGAGCTACATGGAGCTACATGGATAAATATGCACCAAACAAGCCACTTTGAAATGTTGCTGTTCTGACGAATACAAAAGTTGGGTGACCCTCCCCTCAACAATGAATAAAAAGACATGACCCTCCCCTATTTTCCTCCGGTGGTCCATTCCATAAATACCAAACGGTCCCTTAGTAGTTGTGTCAGCAAGATAGATAGAAAGAAATAGAAATCTTTAGCCATATAATCACAAATTCAATACAGGGATTTATATTACATTATAATTATTACTTAGGTAGCCTATATTTGAAGTAAAAATAGAAATTCTACAAAGGGAGGGAGAAAGATCGATAAAGAATTATCAACGAAGGCTGGCTTCCCCAGGGCCAGGCCAGCTCAGCGGCGTCTTTCTCCCGTCGCGTCCCGCTGTCTCTCCTACCTACACCGGCCCCCGCACCCTGTCCCCTGTCCCCTCTCCCCTCTCCATTCTCCCCTTCTACCTGCCTGCGCAGTGCTGCACATAAGGAGAGAGCACAGAGGGGAGGGTCTGCTCCTCTGCTCCTCAATCACAGAGAAGAGAGAGGTGACTGTTTTGGCGGCCACAAGAGAGAAATACCTTTCGTACTCGCTGGACAATACTGGTGTCTTTTCTATAGAAAGTCGCCAGATTTGTAGCTAGTTGCTTTTGTGAAAAAAAGTCGCTGAAGGGGGCTGAAAAGTCGCTAAATCTAGCGACAAAGTCGCTAACTTTGCAACACTGCTCAGATTGTTGCTAAAAGTGTCTGACAACGTTATCAATCTCAGGACGTGACTTTTTGCACCTCCTACTGACCAATCAATACTCGACTGATAACGGCGTCACCATTCTTAGAAGATCCGGTGGAGCTCGATGTGTGGATAGTGAGAGGTGCGCTCAGAAAAGTTAGAACATTTAGAGACCGACAAAAAACGTCGACTTTCCCTGATGGGTATCTTTATGAAAGCTATAGATCTTCACCGGAGGGAAATACATATCTTTGTCAGCTTTTTGAGCCGTATGTTGCCAATGCGACACATCGGTTTGAATTATGTTTTTGTATTTATTTTTCATTTGCTCCCACGATCGCTTACCACTGCCAGGGTTGTAACTTAAATAAAAAGCAACAAAAGTTTATGGAATGCACAAGTGTAATTATGGTCAGATCTTGTTGAGCCTGCTGATGGGGCAGGAATATTGATAAGTCTTGTAACTTAAGCATTTACAGCATTGGCTATTTTTTGCCAGCTTTCCTTACTGGGTTAGGAAGCAGCAACTGTAGCTTTTTGTCTGTAACACTGAGCTCTACAACTGTTTTCAAACGGGGTTGATATCCAGCGATCTACAGCCACAGTGTTAGCAAACATGAGCTGGAGGAAACATAAAAGCAGAGACGACACCAGCAGGAACCAAGGAAGCTGCAAACAGTGGACATCTGTTGGGATTTCATATAGAAATCCAAATGTCAATTCAATTTTATTTATAGTGTCAAATCATAACAGAAGTTATGTCAAGACACTTTTCAGATAGTGTAGGTCTAGACCACACTCTATAATTTACAAAGATCCAACAATTCCCCCCAAGAGTAAGCATCTGGTGTGACAGTGGTGAGGAAAAACTTCATTTTAACAGGCAGAAACATCGGACAGACCCTGGGTCTTGATGGCGGCCATCTGCCTCTGCCGGTTGGGACACAGAGACACTCATACAGATATAGAGAAATATGATTCATAATAATTATAGCAGTTGGTATGGTGAACAGTGGCAATCATAGTAACAGTAAAGATAACATGTTGTATTACCTATCTGTTTATTTTTTTAATAAACCAGTGGAGACAAAAAATTTGGCAAAGTCTCTGTTTCACATTTCAAGACAGGGCAGCAACAACTAATGCCTAATTTGATGGCACAAGTTTAAATACAAGTAACTTAAACTGCTGATAAACCTTAATTACAGTAGAGACTGAATGTGAGCCAACCACATTATCTATTTCCACTGTGATGGAGGTTCCTCCTGATTAAAACATAAAAACAGCAAAACCCTGCTGTGAAATTTGATTTCCTTAACATGTTAATGACTTCATTAAAGGGAAATATCACCTTTAAGTTTTACATATTCACACAGTTTATTCCTCTGCCTCAGGACAGTTCATCTTATCTTGTCTTGTCTTATGTAATGATGTGACTGGAATGGTAAAAAGGTGCTTCAGAAACAGCAATGTTAAATATATAAAATGTAAAATATATATATATATATATATGTGTGTGTGTGTGCGTGTGGGTAGGTGTACTGCATTCTTGGAGTCAAGATGGCTGGGGCTAACAGTAAAATGTTCTTTTCATATGAAAAGATGACCCTTTAGTTGTCAATTTTATCGTTCTGGAATTATTGTGCAAGGTCACTGAAAAGAAACTTTAGTTCTAGGCCAAATTACAAAGATTCTAGAAGGCCTGTGATAGCACAGCTCTCTTTGGGAAGGCCCAGATGTTAGCTTTCATGCTAAACAATGACAAACGCCTCAAGTTGAAGGTATAACGTGATTTATGGATTCAAAAAAGCTTCTGGAAGGCCTATGATTGCACAGAAGACCTCGTTGACATGGCACATCTCTCTGCTTCTAAAACAAAAAAGTATCCACACTGCATTGATCAGAGATACTGAATATGACATAAAACATGTAGTTTGCTGTCGAATACAACATTGACGGCCTCAGGGGGTTAATGAGCATTGTTGGAGGGAGCCTGAGAGCTAAGATTTCATAACTAAGATTTTAACGGCTGTACATGTTGTGCACAAGACGATAAATAACTTGAACTTGAATGAGAAAACTTTTGTGTCAAAGCAGTGAGGATTGATCCACAGTTTAGTCCATATTGACTGCTGTCGTACTGACTGTGAAGAGTTTTGAAAAGTGATTCTGTGTGTTAAGATATAAGAAGATGCGTGTTACCAATTGTATAAAAAAAAAGGCAATTTGACAAACACGCTAACATCACTGAACTGCACACATAAAGCCCTTCCATCTTTGCATCATGAGTAATTGTGAGATTGCTGTAAATATCCAAACAACAACATGTAAATTGTCCAAGTGCTGGAGGGGACAAAGCCAAATGTAGGTCGAAGAACAGATTTGCATTAAGCCTTTTCCATATGTATGCTGATGATTTAAGGGTACAGAAATTCTCTTAGAGTGCAAAGGGTAATCGTGCATGGGGGGCTGCACCGAGAAATTGCTTACATATTAAAGTGACAATGTGTTGGAAATTGAAAGTTCAAATAAATCAAGGAGCGAGACAAGTGGAGCAATCTGCCTCTGTGTGATTGTGTGTGTGTGTGTGTGTTTATGAAAGGAATAATATGGATTCTGCTGCCAAGGTCTCAGCTTACATGGGGCGCACGCTCTACCGGGTGAGCTAGAGGCCGCCCCTAGACCGCTAATTCTATCCGTCTATTTCTGGAGGAAGACATTCAATATAAGCGACTGACTATTTTACTAAAGACAGATCTAACCTGGTTAACACTCAAATCACTCTTCATATAGAGGTGTGAATTCCACTGTCCTTGGTGACGACAAAGAGAAACATCCACATAATCCAGCTATTCTGTTTTAAATTCATGTTGTTATTCATTCATTCTTGTCTGAGGAAAACCTCTGTTAACATATTGTTAAATTTAATTAGGATTAGGCACAAAAAAACACAAGGGAACATTATGTTTTGGGTTAAAATGACCACTACTCCATCAAAATACACTAATATTTTAAGGGCAAAAAAACCCTCCAAGGAATGTTTATTTTCAGAGCAACAGGATTTCGCAGCAGTGGTCTTTTGTTCTCAGAATAACAAGCCGTCGGACTAATGAGCTTCCGTCCAATGGAAGATTTTTTCTGATTTTCTGATTTCGGAATAATGGGCCTTCAGACCAATGGCATGGCACAAGCCAGATAACATATCTAGACACAGATCACATGTTAATACCAGTTGGAAATGGTTACCTTATGTCAACTGGATAACTAAATTGTAGTTGCAGTGTTACAATTCACAGGGAGTGGTTCAACATTTTAGACAAGTTAGGGCCAATATGCGGTGTGTATTGGAAAAAAGACATTTAAAAATATCTGGCTGTATGAGTCTATGCATATTCTGTTCTGAAAGGCCTGCAGTGTCTCAAGGACTTCATTACAGTGAGGGCAAAAACTTAAGGTTTGTGGTTGTCATTGGCTGCTACCAAGCACATAACACCTACACAGGTGGTGCAGTGACTTCAGAAAGTATTCAGACCCCTTCATTGTTTGCACATATTGTGTTGTATATGACATTTTTAAAGGATACAATTGTTTAGAAAGGCATGCACCTGTGTATATAAAGTCCCAGGATTCACACTGCATGTCAGGAAAAACACCAAGCCATGAAGTCAGTAGAACGCTACGATATAATTGTGGCGAGGCATACACAAGGGCAACGGTCTAAAACCATATCCAAAGCTAGTGTTCCAAGTAGCACAGTGGATTAAATAATTTAGAAATGGAGGAAGTCTGTTACCACCAGCACTCTTCCTAGTGTTGTGCGTCCGTCCACATCGACTAATGGGATAGGAAAAGTCAGGGAGGTGACCGAAACCCAACTGTAACTATAAGAAAGCTTAGGAAGTCCTCTGCAGTGATGAAGCCAATCTTGAGTAAAAGGCATATTTCATATATAATGCCTGCTTAGTGTTTGCCAAATGGCTTTTAAAGGACTCTAAGGGCCTTTTCACACCTGAGAGTAGGTAACTTTTGGTTTCACACTGCACTTATGCAAGTGCACTAAAGACTACAGTACGTCCTGTCATCATCACATACGTGAGCTGCGTCTCCCGATGCTTGTAATGGATTGGTTTGTAGACGGGCTTCCCCGTCCTCCCGTATCCTCTCTCTGTGTGTGAGTTTTTTTTCCAGCTGACCGCTGCTCTCCCCGTGCTGCCACGGCTCTTTTTGTTTTGTTGCGTTGTTGAGAAGCAAGAACTTTACTTGGGGTTTTGAGGAGCTGCAGCATTTCAGAGACAGACTGAAACCTACACTGTACATTTACTGTATATATACTGTATAGTCTTTATGTGCAAACAAAATTATCTTTGGTGTCGTCATTTCCAACTGGCACTCAGCGACATAACTTCTAATTCCTCTCTCTGGGCTGTCTGTCAGATTGGCTAAAGTGGATCTGGGAAATGATGTGTTCATGAAGTATCGACTTGCTGGGAATTAATAACGTTAGTTGATTCAGGAAATTAATTTATTTTAAATAACATACTTTTTAATCTTTGAGTTTGGAGAAAGGTATCAAGTCTTTTCAAGTCAAAAGGCTCAAGTCCAAGTGAAGTCACGAGTCAGTAGAGCAGTCTAAAGTCATCAAATTTGTGACTCGAGTCTGACTCGAGGACAATCGAAGAGTTTGGGCATGTAGCATTGTGGGTTAGAGTTAGCCCCTCACAAGTATGGTCATGTGTTTTATGGTGTTTTTCCATTACATGGTACCTGCTCGATTCTACTCGGCTGGACTCGACTCGACCACGGTGCCCCGTCCTCCATTTTCCATTGCAGATTTAGTACCGCCTCATGCCTGAGGCGAGCGTGGCTGGTCGTCATAGCGACGCCGCAAACAAAAAAAATTGTTTCAAAAGAAGCTGGAGGCAGCAAAAAAAAACATCGCTGGCTAAACTATTTAAAAATGGCGGTTTTGTTCAGAACACCCCCGTCTGTCGCTAGCAATGATGACACAGTGATTAGTGACGATTCTCTCCGACCAATCAGTAGTCTGCAGGTTTTCACGTCACATTTTGTTATCGCCTCAGCTCGCTTGGAACCTCGACGGAGGTGATACTAAAAAAAGTACCTGACTTTTTTTCATAATGGAAAATCAAAAAAGGCGAGTAGAGTCGAGGCGAGTCGAGCAGGTACCATGTAATGGAAAAACGCCATTAGAGACAGTGTGTTCGGAGATGTGTTGTCTTTGTAACAACAGTACATTGATGATGTCTCATTCGTTCATGTCCTGATTTGGCTTCTTCTTTCTTTTCATCACTCACTTAGCAAACCAATCATTTATTTCACTGTTCTTCTTGTCTCTGTCTTTTGCAGTATTTCTCTTCTGTCCTTTGTCTTTCTGTATAAGGTGTATGTCCCATCGCTCCTTTATGTGTGATTCTTTTAAAGTGTGATTTTTTATTTGCCTTTGATATGTTCCCCAGGCTCCTCTGTGGCCTCAACTAAACTGTCTGCAGATCTGAGCTGGCTTTGAAGTGTCTCCCCCCCCCCCCCCCCCCCTCCCTGGCCTCATCTCCCCATACTGCTACACTGAATGCTAATGTGCCTGCCACCTCTAATAGAAGTGCCACACAGTAGAGAGACGAGTGGAAGAAGGGGTATCAAACTGTCAGGACAGTAAGTAAAGACAAAATTTCACGCAGACAAAGCGACAGGCTGATGAGTGAGTATGTAAAGGTTACAGAGCTCTCTGCTTTTTTCATACAGCGCTCAAAGTTCTCTAACTGTCCTGTGGCCAGTTTAACATATTGATTTCACTAGAGGAGCGTGGATTTCTCTCTCTGGGAGGGTCTCCGGAGTTTCATATTAGGTTCAAGGCCTGTCACTACAGTCCGCATTTTTTTAGAGTTACAGAAAGTTGTGGATATAGAGGATTTGCTTGGTCCTAGTCCAACTCTTAACCAGATAATCTGGAGACATGCTTTGATGTTTCATACTGGTATACCTTCAGTGTTGACAAGGTGGGTGTCATTGTTAGAGGATGTGTATTCTTCCTTTCTTTTGTCCTTCCTTTCTCTGTTTGTATGACTAAAGCTGCTCGCCCCTGAACGAGTACATTTTGAACAGAAAACCAATGTTCCAAACATCATATATTCAAACACACATGGATCTTAGATGCATCAGGCTTTTGAAAAAACTGAAGCTGTCGCTTTTCTTGGGAAAACACTCGCCATGAAATTCGAGAAAGTCCTTCAATCAGATCAACAGTTTATCAGGATAATCTAAAACCATCAATGAGCGCACCTGACATGTTGTAATAATCATTCATTGCGCAGGAAAACAACGCACAACACAAGTAAGTACAAAGAGGTCAAAGTTGAAGCAGGAATTGGGTCTGCAAACTGTGATGGATGATTGCAACAGTTTGGGTAACATCACCTTTGTTTTCACTTCCACCTTTGGCTAACCTGGGTACAGAAAAAAATGATTGATGTGAAACAAAGAGATTTAAATTATCTTGTAATCAACAAATCTTGCCTAAAGCAACGAGCATTTTGTCTGAAGGGGGGGTGGGGTGTCAGTAGCTCAGTCAGTAGGGAGTTGGGTTAGGATCCGGAGGATTGCTGGTTCAAGTCCCCATACAGACCAAAGTATGGTGTTGGACTGGTAGCTCGAGAGGTGCCGGTTCACCTCCTGGGCACTGCCAAGGTGCTCTTGAGCAAGGCACCGAACCCCTAACTGCTCGGGGAGCCTTTCCATGGGCAGCCCCCTCACTCTGACATCTCTCCATTATACCATGTATAGGTACTGAGCATGTGTGTGTAATTCAGGCCTGTGTGTAATGTGTATAATAACGTGAAAACATTGTAATTTGCCCTTGCGGGATCAATAAATACATTATTATTATGTTTTACCTGCTTTTAAAACTTATCGTCATCTTGTGCAATTCGACAATGGATAAAATCTATTTTTTGATTATTATGTATCTACTCTCTAGGGTGTAGGCCTGTATGTAGGCTTGTGTGCTGCTAAATGACATAAATTGTCCATGTTAAGAATCAGGGAAATATTATGGTCAAGCACTCTATAGCACTTAATTCCTCATCCCCGTGGCTCATATCCACTGCATCCTGAGAGCATGAAAAATAGACGATTTCCAAGCAAAATGTCACTTTGCAATGATCAGTGTGATTAAAGTTGGATAAAGCCTTTATTTTCCCATACTCTGTATTTAAAGCCCTGCAGTGATGGCAACATCAGAAGCCTGCTGCTGTTTTGTTCCACTTTTATTTCACGTGTTTCTGTTTCCAACTGTGGTCCTCTTCAAATCTTGTCAGTTACAATGTTTGTCCATTTCAACCCATTCTCGCTCCCAACTCGTCAAATTCTGACGATTGGTCAGTGTCTCTCAGCGTCAGATTCCGATGCAAAAATCCCCCTTTTGCATCTGTATGGAACACACCGGGCAGAGCAGCAGCTGTCCCGTTCTTGTCCCACGTGTCACTGAGACGTACATTTTGTAACCCCCCTGCCTCCCCACCATCTTTACCTGCATGTTGAGAAATGACGCCAAATCGGTCACGAGCCAGGGCATCAAAAAGTGACGCAAAGGTGTCCTGACCAAGCATGTTGAAGAATGACGCCAAAGTGGTGCATCTTACTCTAAAGGTGTGGACACACAGAGCCGATAATCGGCCGTTGGACAGTCTGGCGAGGTCAGTGACTCGAGTCTGTTCGGTGTGTTCCGTGCCGTCGTCCGTCCGAGGGGCCGTCATCCTTCGTTTTGGCCGATTTGACATGTATAATCGGCGGGGCGGGCACTGCCGGCAGTCGGACTCAAATGACCCATCTGATTGGTATAGTGCTAACCCGGAAACGGGGAGCGGAATGAGCATGACTAGAGTCTCTCAAAATCTGACGAAAATCTTTTAAACTGACCTTTGTTGATCTGAAATGAAGACAGATTCAGCAACTGCATGGCCTATTTCTCGCTTAAAATGTTTTCAGAAACACGTTTCGGTGAACTATTTTAGTACAATATGAGATCGTAATCTGAACAAGCTGCCATGACAGTCTGGCTTTGAATTTCCGGAGAAGTCAGACCCATGTGACACGTTCGTCCAATCAGCTGCCGGTTTTCATTTTTGGGCGACAATACAGATTAGCGCCGCCTGCTGTTATGGAGACGTATTACGTCTCGTCTCTTTGGTGTGTTCTGAGGCACTTTTTTGACCAATTTGGGGAGACTGATCAGCTCAACTGCCTTTTCTGCGACGTTTGGCCGTCGGCTCTGTGTGTCCACACCTTAAAGGAGACTTTGCTTCTCCAAACAGTCCTGCAGCATGATCAACTTTTCACTGCTAATTTGTATGTTCCAAACCGTTTTGGTTTCTGTATTGCTAAACATATGAATTTTGCAGAGCTTCAGAACAGAACATGCTACTAAGTCTAAGTCAAAAACAAGGAACAAAGAGGGACAAGATGAAAAACAAACAAAAAAAGTTAAATAATGCTGCCAGCTCAACAAAAAGGTATTGTAGTGTATTTAACTGGCATGAGTCTGAATAATGCCTGTGTGATATATTTATAACAACCAGTCTCTCTTACTTAACAGTTGCCAACTCCCAATGATTATGCTACTGCTGTATTTGACTGGAGACATGACAAAACTCTGTTTAGTAGAGTTTCTTAGATCTTTTAAAGATGTTGAGACACCTATGCGTCTTCTTTGACAAGAATACTGCTGCAAAAGATTTTAAATAGCCAGTGGAATTACAAAGTCAATGTGAAACTGTAAGACATTAGTGAATGATATTTCTATTTCGATTGTACGTGTAAAAGCCTTAAAAGGCATTTTTCATTAACCTCACCATTTCAATCAGGAGAGACTTCGTTGCAGATATGCAAAGATTTATTTGTGCGCTACATATGCAAAATATAAAATGTACAAAGTCTTTGGAGATTAGACTCCTTTGTATCAAATATATTTTAAAGGGGTAGAGAAACCCAGACATATCCCCCAATGGAGTCTAGACACTGGTGGTGGTGGTGAAGGAGCACGAATCGAAGAGGTCGATGGGAGCGGTCAGCTGGACGAAGACCCAGGGTGCCGTGGGTGAAGATGACTGGAGGTGGAAGGGGAGGAGGAGGGTCAAACTGTTTGCCTGAAATGACAACCGACAAGAGAGAACAGATTTAAGGGATGTCATGCTGTGATTGGCTTGTGAAATACATGGCTGATTCTGATTGGCTTAACTGAAAAGTGAATGCCTAGAAACAGCTGATCAGTTTAGGAGATTTGTGATAACGTTATTGAAGTCTCCCTGAAATAATTTATGCTGAGCTTCATTAGTTGTACAATCATGATGAAAACATATTTGTACACTTGTGATAATGAGTAAGATATATTCTTAAAACTTCTGTTGTCTGGTACCTCAAGCTTAAAGAAGTTGTTTTGCTTTTGAGCCAAAAGAGACAAGAACTTAAAGCTGCTGAGAGTGACAAGAATACAGGAGTTAAAGGTTGTGATGAACAGAAACTGCAGAGCTTCAAAGCAACACTCGGAGTAAAAGGCTTGACTTTTGAAAATTGTGATGAAGCAGAGAAGGCAATAATTCGTTTTTTTTTCCAGAATGTTAAAGCAGCCATATTATGCTCATTTTCAGGTTCATAATTGTATTTTAAGGTTGTACCAGAATAGGTTTACATGGTTTAATTTTCAAAAAACACCATATTTGTGTTGTACTGCAGTGCTCTCTCTCACTGCTGCAGATCCTCTTTTCAGCTGGTCTCTGTTTTAGCTACAGAGTGAGACCTCTTTTCTTCTTCTTCTTCTGTACTATCTTTGATTGCACTGCACATGCCCAGTAGCTCAGATGTAGCTCATGTCAGCTAGCTAGCTCCATAGACAGTAAAAGAAAGGCTGTTTCTACAACTTCGGTCAGTTACAAGGCAGGATTAGCTAGGAGACTTCTAAATGAGGGCGCACATGGAAGTAGTTCTTTTGTAGATTATGGTGAACTTGTGTGTGTTGTAGCAGTGCTTTGCTATTGAGAACGAGGTAGCATGCTAGCGTTAGCATGCTAGCGTTAGCATGCTAGCGTTAGCCATAGCGTTAGCATGCTAACTGGTTACGGTTAGCCTGCTCGTTTCGGCTTGTGACGTCACAAGCCGTGCTGATTTTGAACAGCTCACCCAGAGACTGAAGGCAGGACACATTCAGAAACCGTATCTCACTCTAAACAGCATGGGTGGGTCTAACTGTGTGTCAATCACTGCTCATGCACACACATTCATTCTCCCTTGTGGGGGGAGGGGCTTAGGAGACCATTTTGGGCTTTAGTGGAAAGGGGCGAGGGACTGAGAAGTTGTCGATGTTCAAATTTTTTGGCTAAGTCCTGGATCTTCGCAATCCTGCCTACTAGAGTTGAGCCGGATACTCGGCTGAAACGAGTATCCGGTACGGATAAAGCACTTTTGCCGAGTACGAGTATTATACGAGTAATATGAGTAATATCTGTGCTCGGATTGAATAAAAATCCTCATTGGGTAGCTGACTGTGTCTGCGTTCTGTGATAGGCTAGTCACAGTGCCCCTCCCCTACACACATACAGATTTATTGTGTTGCTGTGTCCCGCTCTGCTCACTCACACAGAACAGCTCTCTCTCTCTCTGTCTCTCTCTCTCTCTCAGGTTCGCCGGTCTTTTCCGTTAACGTTTAGGGTTTCTTCAGCTTCAGGTTTATTTTTTACTTCGGTTTGTAGTACTTACTTATTAACCAGTAGAGTTCTGGTAAACGTGGGGTTTGTTCAGACGTGGTGCTTGGTAGAATGCAACTCGCGTTGCGTCTCTGTCTGTCGGAGATTTTTTTTCTTTTTTAAACCGTCAGCTGACTAAAAAAATTACATAGATCATAACAAATTTATAAATTAAAAAAAGAAAGTAATGTTGAGTATGAAAACTCTTGTTCATTACATTTTACTTCATAATTGCAACCGCATGTGTTGTATTCATTGTTGCAAAACTTGTTCTGTATATAGTTTGTTATCGTGATCAAAACCATTGATCTGAAGCTCAATGCTGATGCTGTCATGTAAATAGTTTTCTAATCAGCAATAAATATAACAATTTCTGATCAACCCATATCAATTGCATGCTTAAAATAACATACCGGTTAAAGCCCCGCCCATTTCAAGACAACCCGACCCACTTTCGGGTTAAATTCTGTCCACTTCCGGGTTAGGCCCCGCCCAGTCCGAGTACAGCTACAGATACAGATAATTCATATGGTATACAGATACAGATACAGATAATGCTGTACTCGCTCATCCCTACTACCTACGGCACCTTTAAGATCTGATAATAGCACGAATTTCGTCGGAGCGAACAAAGAGTTGAAGTTTGCTTCAACTCTTTCTTCGCTCCGACGAAGTCTTGCTGCTTTGACTAATGTGAAAATCCAGGTTGCCTCAAGATGGAATTAAGTGGAGCTTTAACACGCCAGCAGCCTCACATCAAGGTGGCATTTGGGAGCGCCTGATTCGCTCAGTAAGAAGCATACTTACCTCTGTTCTTGGACAGCAAGTATAGGATGATGAAAGTCTTCAAACGCTGTTTTGCGAGGTGGAGGCAATACTGAACGACAGACCCATCACAAAGGTTTCTGATGACCCCAATGTCCTTGAGGCCCTCATGCCAAATCATATCATTCTGCTGAAAGCAAAACCCATTCTTCCACCAGGACTCTTTGGAAAAGATGGACATCGGAGTACTTACTTGTGATGCAGGACAGACAAAAATGGGCTCAGGCAAGAATAAGCTTCTCTCCAGGTGATATTGTCATCATTGCTGACGCTACAGCTCCAAGAGGATCCTGGATGATGGGCCGAGTTCTGAGTACTAAGTCTGACTCCAAGGGATCGGTTCGTTCTGTGTGCCTCCAAACAAAGACCAGTGTGTTGGAGAGTCCTGTAACGAAGAGAGTAGAGAAAAAAAGTAGAGAGTATAGCTCCCTTTATAGAAATAAATAAAGGTAATTGTGAGGTTACACTTTTCACAATTAGGGGCCGGAATGTTGGAGCTATTCATTGTTTTGTTATATTTAATAGTTAAATATTTATTTATTTAATTTCTGTTTTGCTTGAATCATACAGCTACATAAGCTTGTTTATATCAGTATTTTTATTTTGGTTATTTTAGGTATCTGCTAGTGCTTTTGTTTTGAAAGTACCACACAGCCTTAGCCACCAGGTGAAGTCTACATATAGGAGTGATCAGGTATGTAGGAGGTAGACACCGGCGAGGGCTGATGTTTTTTTACCAGAGCCTAGAGACGCCATTGTTCCTTTGTTTAAAATGTTTGTTTGCCGAGAACTGGATGAATAAACCTCACAAAATGCCATCTCTGCCTGGACAATGAACGTTTTTATCTCTGCATAACATTCACTCCTTCGGTGCCTCAGTGGCTGTTTGACTTTGAGTTTGTTTTGTTCAATCTGAGGACAAATCGCCACTACATATACTCCTATAACAGCTGGTCTCGTTGAGGTACATGGGGCCTGAAGTGTATCTTTGTCAATGTGAGAGTCGGGGTGAACCCTGGACAGTGACTGGGCTAAACATACAGACAGTTAAACACATTTTCTTCTACAAGACATTATGTCTTTGGACTACTGGTCTGGAACACCTGAAGGAAACCCACAACCAGAGCCCAGCAGCAAATATTGGCCCATGCACGGGCCCTCAAACAGGTTCAGTCACCCATGTCAGACAGAACAGCTTAGTGTACCTGGGGCAGGCTCGAGTGTGACACTGATAATGCACATGATTGAGTCATCAAGTGTTTTAAAATTATGTCCAGTAAAGGTTTGCCGGGAAAAGACGTGTGTGCATAACAGGCACGCTGTAATAGGATAGCAATGGTCATGTTATATTGAGAACTTAGTGCTTTCTACAGCTTTTAGAAGAGCCATTAAACACACAGCAGACAGGCGGAGGACTTTCAATTTGCGTGATACAATTACACTTTCTCTCCTGTCTATCCTCATCAATCATCACGCTCTTTTCCTCTCCCTCTCTCTTTTATATTTTATTCACCACTACTCCTCCTCTTTCATCTGAACTTACTAATCAGAGCAGACGTTCCTCAGTTCTTCCTGAGCAGAATTGCTGCATCTTCGCTACCCTCTGCCATCACTATACGCTGAATATTCACGTTTCATCCTTCTATTATTAATTTGCTATGAAAATGCTATAAAAAACAGGGCCATTATCTTCTTGTTTAAATCTCCTCATCACTAATTAGTTCTTGAGTTTTTAATTCTTTTAATTGATTACTTTTCTGCAGCTTGGACATTTTCACAGTTTAGGAATTATTTTCACATGAAGGCAAATTTGGTGAAACTTTTTAACAAAACAAAACGCATGATGCACAGACCAACATGTTACCTACTTGTGGCTCATGAAGACAGCGCCGCTAATTATGATTAGCAAATGCTGCTGCTGCTGCTTTTGGAGCAGGAAAATACTTGGCAATCAGTTCTGGAGTGATACATTTAATAAAGAAGAAAAGAAAGTCTCTAGCACATTCCTAGTCTTGGTCCAAAAATGCCACACGTGGTGTCTCATGTTCAGGCCCGGGGTGGGTAATCGGGAGAATCGGGAGAATTCCCAGTGGGCCGCTTCACTTTTGGGCCAGTCGAGGATTTTTTTTTGTTGACATTTGTCATGTTAGTTAAAGTAGGCTACACACTTTCCGCATTCTGACACCGCAGCCTCTGCATGGGTTGTACCATGTAAGGGAGTTCTCCCCTCCCCTCCCAAAAAGAGTTGGTTGGGTCCATAGCCCGTCTTTTCCAAAACGTTTTCTCAGGTAGGCGGCTACCAATAGTTGGGCCGTGCCAAGGTACTTATCCCCGCCAGGATTTGTATCCCCTGGCCGCGGGAGCGCGCGTGCACTCAGAACGGAGTTTAACTGCTGCACTTTGAATGGTTTAACTGCTGCACTTTGAATTCACCTCTTAAATGGAACAAATAGCGATGTGGAAGACTCAACAGGGTTTTCCATAGTAACAAGGGTCCCATTTATCTACATAAATACGTTTATTTATCTGTTACATTAAGGCGACATGTGAATTGTTTAATGCATCGTTTAGTATTGTGGATTAATCGACAGTGTTTTCCAAAGTTCCATATTGCCATGCACCTTAGCTACATAGGCCAACTGATAGGCCTATCTATGTAAGTCATGCAGGTTTATGAACAATATTCTTTCCTTTAATCTAGGCTACCTCCACCTGTCCATTCTTTGCAGGTGTGGTCTGGCAAGGATGCCTCGTCTTTGCTAACCCGTCCCTCCCTGCCCTCTAACGTGATTTCTGTTTTAATTTAATTTAGTTTAATATGGCTTTTCAATTAACCGCTTTGTTCACCTGTCTACCATATAAGTTACAGAGGGGATAACGTTACAGAGGGGATACACAAAATTTCAGGCCGTTTTTCACCTGATATAAAGTGTATCCCCTCCCCTAACATGCAAAGGGTCTGTCCTGTCATCATGTGTGCTATTTTCTGTGTTTACCAGGTCACGATAAACAACGAAATAATATGGAGATGTCTGCTTTATTCTAGCAAAAGTTACAGAGGGGATTCACATTATATCAGGTGAAAAACGGCCCGATATAATATATATCCCCTCTGTAACTTTTGCTAGAAAAAGCAGACATCTCCACATTATCTCATGTTGTTTAATTAGTTAAGTTAATTTATCAACCTACGAAGTGTGAGACGTGTTGGTGTGGGGTGTTGGAGGTGTGAAAATGGTTATTATTACTAACAGTGTTATTGAGGCTATGTTCATGACAATATACAAACACATTATTTTGCCTCTTTTGTTGTCTCTTTTACTCACCCGCCCTTCACCTTAAACAAATGTGTTATCCACACCTGTTTTCCCCTTTGCTACCTCCTCTAGTACCACTCGTCTTTGTCCATTAGCCCTCCTTCCACCCGCAGCGCTGTAAAACATTCTTTCCCGTGCCATTCAAAGTCATTCTTGGCTGTGAGTTCCTTGCCAAGTGCCTATGTAAATGTCAAATCAATGTATCATATTTACACATGGTTGCATAAAGGCCTCTCGCTTGCACTGCTTATTTGTAGTGGTTTCCCACAGCTGATGAAGGAAACATGATATCAGAGCATAGAAATATGTCAAGAGTGTTCCATGAGTGTCCGTCTGTCTTATCAATTACTTTCCACGTCTGTTCAATGTATTGATCCAGCTCACTTATTCAAAACCCCCACACACACTGTTCAATATTTCAGCTCTTATTTTCTTTCACATAACTGGCTGTGATCAGTAAGGATGGAAGTGTTCCTCTGCAAAGCTGACATGTGGACAGACAGATGACATGCAGATCAATGAATGGTTACTAACACCCAATCGATCTCTTCATCACGTCCTGTCATGGTCTTCAGAGAGCTACCCATTACTCCTTTGTTTCTGAATTCAATAGCCTTTTACTCCTCTTTGTTAAAGATTTTTATTTATATACCTCACTCAAGTAGCTGTTGAAATCTCTTAAAACATTGTAGCTAAAAATGGCTTCAATGGGTCAAGAAACACCAACATTCACTCTTCAGACTTTCAGCAAACCTGCGAGAGGAAATGAAAAGTAAAGCTATGACCCAAACTGTATGTACACACATCCATCACAGTTTACAGAGAAACGTTTACATTACTTTACATTTTATTTAGCCAAGGTGCAGTCGGAAGAGTTGTGTTTGTAGCCTGCGGCGGAAGATATGTAGACTTTCAGCTGTCCTGATGTCAATGGGGAGCTCGTTCCACCATTTAGGAGCCAGGACAACAATATAATAATAAGTTTATTTGATATAGCACCTTTTACAGACAAAGTCACAAAGTGCTTCACATGATAAACATTTGTAAAAATACAGTACAATCCAACGGAGAATAAGCAAGGGAAAAAAAGAAAATAATAGTTGAATGACCAATGAAAATCATTTCAACGATTAAAACCTAAAACCCAAAGTTTACAAACATGCGTCAAAAGCGAATTTAAGGCGAGACACTACAGGTGAATAGGCTAAAATTTTTAAATAATAGATATCTCCATGAAACTTCCTCAGTTGATTACTTACACAAGTATATAAAAAAAATGTATTACAAGTTTTTTAAATGTTTATGTTTAATTATGCAAATTAGGCATTTTTTCATTAAATATGCGCAATTTTGCATATATTTTCGGTAAATAGATCTGAACATATGATAAAGCCAGGTGCAAAATTCTTTTTTCATTTTGTTTACACACAAGATGAAAACAAAATTACAGAGGGATTTCAGGATATCTGCTTTCATTACCTAGGAAATCAAAATATACTGTCCATAGCCTTAAAAAAATCGATTTTCGCCATGTTTTTTAGCTTAAAATTTCACATAGATCAGGGCAGGAATGATTTATTAACAAATCCCTCTGTAAATATCTTCAGAATACTACTAAGTGTATAACTGGAAGGTTTGGTGTACATAGGTGCTACATAGGCTGAGATGTTTATACTGGAGAATGACAAAAAACTCATTTTGAGAAAACGGCATTTAAAGATTTAAATAGTGGAATTTAATACATTTCTATTGGAAAAATTGCTCAAAAACAGAATAAATGCTCAGGCCCTTAGTGATAATGATATAGAATATTTCAAGCTCATGAAAATTGATTATTTAATAAAATGGCAGGCATATAAGGCCTACAACTGCAGTAACTCAATGAATTAACATTGGCGTATCATGCACAAAGTTGCAGACAAAACCCACGCTGGACAGTTGTATGGACACAGAACAAGACCAACAATAGATGTAACAGCTTTTTTAAAGTCCAACTGTCCATTCCAGCACCATATGTATTTTAGCTGTGCTTGGACTCTTGCGCCTATGTTTTACACTGGCAGCTGTGACGGCCTCAGCTTTTGAGGTCCTGAGCATATCAGTTTCTGTCATTGAATTGACCGTCACAACTGTGCTCTGAAGCCACAACTTCTCCATAACAGAAAGCATGGCAGCGGCACCTTCATGGCCATACTTGCTGCGGCTCCAGCTTACTTTTCCCACAAAACAGTCCCCTCAGTCAGCTGATGGTGAAGATAACTAACCAGGCTCCCATCAGCACTGGTTCATAACACAACAGAACAAAACTAATTATGACTCATTCAAAAGACCAATATTTAGAACATTGGAGAAAGCAAACAAAGTAGACTAAATTGTTATTTGACAGATTATCTTCACACTGTCAGAGATACGAAGAAGAGACGGATCCTGACTAAATACAGTCTCAGTGACCACCAACTGGGTCAGACAGAGATGCACTTCCTCCTCCACTGGGAAAAACTATCTTCACTAAGAGAATTACACCTTGGAAAAATAGCCAAAAAAAGTTAACACCAGAAGAGAAGCTGAAAGTTCTCCTAGGAGAGGTGACAGCAGCTCCACTGACAGCTACATATGGATCTACCTGCTACAGCCTGAGGGACTCACACCACTTAGGATCCCAAAATTACAGATTTGTTTAGTAGCCTATTATATAGTAATTACATTATACAAAACTGTAACTGTTGTGTAATGTAACTGTTTTGTAATATAGTGTGTTGTATCGCGATCAGTACAGTGTGGTACATATGTGACAAATATTTAATATATGACATGTAGGCTATGACTTTCTGTAAACTGCTTTGAGAGAGAGAGAGAGAGAGAGAGAGAGAGAGAGAGACAGAGTCTGATTACCTCCGCTGTCTGAACACTCCTGTTTTCTGAACGACAGTTTAAACATCGACGTACTATGTGAAGGCATTTCATCATCTGTTGTCTTAGTTTGTAATCCCCTGTGTCTTCTTGCTAATAACAACTGTTTTCGTCTTCTCTGAGGTGATTTTCAGCCGTTTTCGACGCACTTCTTTCAACATTTTGAGCTACCGCGGAAATGTCAGAGCACGTCACGTGACGATTCTGAACGAATCACGTTGTCAGAAATTGGTATCAGCCAATGAGATTGCGCATTTTGAGTTAAATCCCCCCTTTTACTTTCACGATTGGTTGCTGATAAAAAGGAAATGACCATATTTTCCGACAGCATTGTACAGGAGAAAGAGAGCTTTCCAACGGTATATGTGAGGACAGGGTGCAGACAGCGATCGCGGAGCAGCGCGATGATTTAGAACGCTAACTTTTGTTGAATTTAGGTGAAATCTACCGCCGCAAACAGACAAAGTGTAGTAAAATAAAGACCTAAATGTGTATTTCGGACTTTATTTCACCACAAGTCTGAAAGAAGACATGTTATTGAAGACAAATAGCTCAAAATCTCAAAATTGACCAGTGAAAAAAAAAACGATGTTTTTGCCTGCCGTGTCTCGCCTTAAACAAATGTGTCTTCAGCTGCTTTTTAAAAGCTTCAACAGAGACTGCAGAATGTAAGACAGTAGGAAGGGTGTTCCACAGGTTTGGAGCCACTGCTTCAAAGGAACGGTCACCTTTAGTTTTTAAACGAGTGCGTGAGACCACCAGTAATCCTTAGTTAGAAGACCTGAGGGACCTGTTAGTAGTGTACAGATGGAGCAGGTCCAAGATATAAAGAGGTGCCAGACCATGCCATGCTTTATAAGCCAGAATAACTTTAAATTGAATCCTGAACTTGATCGGAAGCCAATGTAATGAGTATAAAATTGGAGTGATGTGCGACATCCTGCTGGACCTGGTCAACAGCCTTGCAGCAGAGTTCTGGACTAGTTGTAGACGGTCCTGGGATGACTTGCTGAGACAAGTGAAAATGGAGTTGCAGTAATCAAGCCGTGATTATATAAATCATTCTGATTGAATGATCATCTCAAGCTCAGAATGCGAAACAACAGCTCTAAGTTTGGCAATGTTTCTTAATTGAAAGAAACATGTGCAGGTCAGTGATTTGATATGTTGATCAAAATAATTGTTATTATCAAATATAACACCAAGATTTCTCAGTTTGGACTGTACTGCTGAAGAAAGGGACCCCAGGAGCTGAGTAACCTTGGAGGCTGTAGTGTCCGGAGCAACAATAAGGACTTCGGTCTTACCTTCATTGAGCTGTAGGAAGTTGTCGGATGTCATCTGCATAGAAGTGATAATGGATATCTCCAAATTTGCTAATTATACATCCCAGGGGAAGCATATACAATGCAAATAAAATCGGACCTAACACAGAACCCTGAGGCACCCCACAGGAAAGGGCAGCCGTTTCTGAACAACAGGGACCAAGTGACACAGAAAAACAGTTGGGATTTCTCTGAGTGAATAGGTGTCCCTCGCTGCGAGAGGACAGCAAGCAGATTGGCTGATGCAGAGCGGAGAGGGCGGGCTGGGGTGTAAGGTACGCAAGTACTAGTGTCTTGAAAAGGGTGTAGGCAGCAACTGGTAGACAGTGAAGGGAGCAGTGGAGCAGTGTAGTAGGAGAGAACTTAAGGAGGTTGATACCGAGAGGACCTGCTGCATTCTGAATGAGCTGCAGAGGTCGGAGGGAGTTGCATTAGTCAAGACATGAGATTCAAGAGCCTGAACCAGAACCTGAGCCACTTATGGGTTAGAACGGGCTGTATCCTTCTGATGTTGTGCAGCATGTACCTACATAATCGGGTAGTTGCAGAAATGTTGGCAATAAGGGAGAGCATGGTTATCAGTTGAAAACATTCATTAGTATAACACTAGTATAACACTTTGAACAGGGTAACTTGTAATCACAGTTAAAACAGTAGACCTACAATAAAACTGTGAGAGTTTTAATTAATGTGTATTTAATTTATAAACTGAACTCCTGAATGTTAGTAAGCACACCCATCAGTGTGATTTGTGATGAGGCAGATTTATTGAATCAGAACATGCGTGGATTAAAGGGTTATAACTAGGGCTGTCAATCGATTACAAAAATTAATCTAATTAATTACAGACTCTGTGATTAATTAATCGAAATTAATCGCATACATAATTAACGGTGCCTGAACCGATACTTTTTAAGAAAGTAAAAAAAGAAAAGAAAACAAAGGGTACTAAACAACAGTTGGTGACATTAAAGAACGGCTTGTTTATTGCTAAGGCCATATGGTCAAAATTAAATGATTTAATAATAATGTATAACAATAACAATAACTTATTTCACTAGTAAATTGCTGTTGAACGACAAAAACAACCACCAAGGACATTTACAATAACTTCAAATGCACCACGAAGCTGTAGTTTACCAGTTTCATTGAACGCACCGTCTGTGTTGTTTTTCCGACGGCAGCTCGGCAGCTGCAGATTGTTACATCCCGCTGTTGAGTCACAGTCCTCTACCGTAAAACACAGTCAAACTTTACACCGTTCAGCGTTAGCTGTCAGCATTGTAACCGTGTTTAATCCAGCTACTAGATAGCGGTAGGCTAACGTTAGCTGCTGTCGAGTATAGTGTTAACTAGCGTCACATGCAGCGGTGTTTGTGTTGCCTGTATCGTCTTCAGAGCACCAGAGAGAAGAGCAGACATATCAGTGGCACCAGATTTCGGTAGCCAGGGTTGGCAGGAAGAAGATTTTTACAAGTAAATGTTCCAATCAATGATCCAGGCAGCACATTCTCGTCTCCCTCCTTCATTTTACAGTCGAATGGTGGCTAGAACGGCTCCGGGTCAAACGTCAATATGGAATGGATTAATCTGCGTTATTTTTTTTAACGCGTTATTATTAATTAATCGAAATTAACGCGTTATTTTGACAGCCCTAGTTATAACGCTACAGAACCTTCAATATCTACATCTCCGCCTTTTACCTGCTTCCTATTAGAAACTTTATTTCACAGGCTGTCACAGCAGAGCTTACATGATTCACAGTGATGTTCCAGCTGGCTCAGCTGGGAGTCTGTGTGTTGGTGTGATGTGTACTGTCTGTACTGCCGGTACTGTAGATCTGGATCACCTCCCTGCTGCTGTGGATCAACCGGAGCTGTAAGACAGCACCCTGGGGGAAATCATGACATCAAACTCACCGACTGTCATTTTCTCTTCTGTCTCAGCTGCACAAACTGTGTGATACCATCATATATATATATATATGAGAGACGCACCACTTCTGGACAAAACATATTGTCAATAATAGGAGGTAAACTCTGGAATAGCTTGCCCCTCCCAATAAGAGAGTGTCCTACATTCAACACCTTTAAAACTCACTTAAAGCGGCCATATTATGCTCATTTTCAGGTTCATAATTGTATTTTAAGGTTGTACCAGAATAGGTTTACATGATTTCATTTTCAAAAAACACCATATTTTTGTTGTACTGCAGTGCTCGCTCTCACTGCTGCAGATCCTCTTTTCACCTCGTCTCTGTTTTAGCTACAGAGTGAGACCTCTTTTCTTCTTCTTCTTCTGTACTATCTTTGATTGCATTTGCACATGCCCAGTGGCTCAGATGTAGATCATGTCAGCTAGCTAGCTCCATAGACAGTAAAAGAGGCTGTTTCTACAACTTCGGTCAGTTACAAGGCAGGATTAGCTGGGAGACTTCTAAATGAGGGCGCACATGGAAGTAGTTCTTTTGTAGATTATGGTGAACTTGTGTGGTGTTGTAGCAGTGCTTTGCTATTGAGAATGAGGTAGCATGCTAGCGTTAGCATGGACACATTCACATTCAGAAACTGTATCTCACTCTAAACAGCATGGATGGATTTTTTTCAAAGTTTGTATGAGTGTGGAAGCACCAGAAACACAACATAACACCCCAAATCCCACTTTAAAACAGTGGCTCCTAGAAAACCAGAGATGCACTCACTTTAAAGCCCAAGACACACCAGGCTGATAATCGGCTGTTGGACAGTCTGGCGAGGTCAGTGACTCGAGTCTGTTCGGTGTGTTCTGCGCCGTCGTCCGTCCAAGGGGCTGTTGGCCTTCATTTTGTCCGATTTGACATGTATAATCCGCGGGGCAGGAACTGCCGGCAGTCAGACTCAAATGACCCATCTGATTGGTAGAGTGCTAACCCAGAAACGGGGAGCGGAATGAGCGTGACTAGAGTCTCTCCAAATCTGAAGAAAATCTTTTAAACTGACCTTTGTCGATCTGAAATGAAGACAACTGCATGGTTGATTTCTCACTTAAAATGTTTTCAGAAACACGTTTCGGTGAACTATTTTAGTACAATATGAGATCGTATTCTGAACAAGCCGCCGTGACAGTCTGGCTTTGAATTTCAGGAGAAACCAGACCCACGTGACGCATTCGTCCAATCAGATGCCGTTTTCCATTTTTGGGCGACAATACAGATTAGCGCCGCCTGCTGTTATGGAGACGTATTACATCTTGTTGCTTTGGTGTGTTCCGAGGCACTTTTTTGACCAACTCGGGGAGACTGATCAGTCCAACTGCCTTTTCTGCCGAGGGTCGGCCGTCTGGTCAGTGTGTCTGCAGCTTTAAAGGCATACTTTGCGGTTTCCATTTTTGTCAAACAGCGACCCCTAGAGTCGGTGTGGAATACTTGTAATTAATGTTACCTTTGTTGCTTTTTAGCTCTCCCCAACCAGTGAAAGCCTGACCGAGTGGGACTCACGCGGTCAGTTTCTCGTTTTCTTTTCCTTGACTCTTCCGACCACGCTTTCTTTGTTTTCTTCGTCGACTCTGCCATGATTCACGTCTGAAATGTGTGCTAGTGTTGATGCTATACCATACTCTATATGTTGTTGATGTATGTTACGTCGTGCCGTAAGGCAAGTCGTGATTCTCGCGTGATTTGGCAGGGCACCACCTCTCAAACCTGCATTGCTGGTTTTGCCAGCGGCGTCTCCCCCCCTGCTTTGCTATTGGGATGATTCGCCCTACTACGAGTTTGTTTACCATCAAAATGACTTCGAAGCTGTTATATTAAGGTACAAATCTTGCATCTTGCCTTTAACTGTCACACATTTCATCACCCATACACTTTCACTGTTGAATTGAATGCAGTACAGAGGGGGGGCACTTTTATGCTAGCCTCAAAATAGCTATTTTTAAAACACTAAGAAGGCTCGACACAACATGAAACTTTGCTCGAAGTATGACCAGGGTCTCTACACCTTAACGAAAGCATTGACAACATTGTTCCAAAGTACCCTTAGAAACAGCAAGACATCTCTTAAAGGAATACTTCACCCCGGAAATTCCAATTTGAACATCAATTACTCACCCTGTGTTACCTTGCATTCTTGAAGAAAACTTTTTCTTGCGTGCCTCCACAGTTGTGAGACTGTTTATCTAAGGGTTTTAAATAGTACAGTTTTAGTGAAAATGCATTTCAGCAGGACTGAGCATATGACTGGATAATCAAGACTAGGATTATACTGCGCGAGTTGTGTGAGAGTTTGTAAATGGATGTTTATAAAAAAATGGACACCTTTTATTTCAATTCATTAAGAATCTTTGTACACTGTGGAGGCGTGATAAAGTTTTCTTCAAGAATTCAAGGTAAGTAATGGAAGGATCATTTTGGGGGTAAAGTATTCCTCTTAACTCAACTAAGGACCTACTTTACTTTACTTATTCCCTTGATTCCTGAGAATTTATGGTGAACAAACATGCACAGGATCTGAAAAAAAGAAAGAAAATAAGTAAAACAGTGCGGCGGAAATGAGACAATGTGAGAAGCAGACAACCCTATAGTTAGAACTCCCCCCTCCGAAGGCCAGTTTAGTTGATAAAAACATAAAATAGGTGGGAAAGGATAAGCAAACAATGAAAATCAGCATGAATACTTACACATCAAACCACACATTTAAACTATCTCACTTCCTATTAGTGACACATGAATGAGGAGCACGTTTCAGAGCCGACTTGTTATCTGTGGCTTCCTCAATGTGTGCTGCCCGGCTGGAGAACAGTGTGGTCGTGCTCTCCTTTGCGCTCGTCTAATTCCACAAAGTAAATATCAGATTGTTTTTCGTAGTGGCTTAGAAGGGAGCCTGAGAAGAATTGAGAAAAACGTTATCCCTGGAGTCCCTGCTCTCCCAAAATTGCCTCTCCCTCATGAAATAGTGCACTCATATCGACCTACAGAGAACAGGACACAGTAGCAATCACCAAAGCACTGTTTGCGTCACCTGATGGGACCTCAGGGTATATTTTCTTTTAATTATGTTTTTGTGGGCATGAACGCATGTAATGAATGTTACCAAAGTCTTGTCTTATTAAGCTTACTCATTATTTCCAGCTACATGAAAGGTTGCAAACTATTTTATATTTATCAGAGTTATCGCAGAAATGTGCTTCTCAGTTGAGACATTTCTGAATTTCACTACATATTTTTTGACGAGAAAAATATGGGCTTGGTGTATTTGGTCAAAATTGCAGTGACCAATTTTTCTGCGTATTATTTTTTCTTCAGTGGGGTAATATTTGTTTGAGCTGGAATGTACAGGCATGGTCACAATGAGTGGTGACTGTCAGAAGAAAATCTCTCCCTCTTTCAAATTCTGAAAGCAGTGTTATTTAAAGATGATGTAGGATCAAATCTTAGTAAAAACATTCAAAAGTAATCCCAAATGTATATTTCTGTATGTCTCCACTTAGGCTTCTGTTGTGACCTGGGCAATATTACCAAGATGCTGAGTGCCTTTAAGGAAGACGGCCAATTGTGATGGAGACATAAATCTGTCTCTAGCTGATTTAAGGTATTGAGAGATAGACAATGAAAGCTATTAATATAAAAGGAGCTGATATTAGGCCAGACTGCAGATGATATACCTAAACACATAGTCAGAAGCTCACAGAGAAAACCCCTCCTCTTTTCTGTCTATCTACTTTAATAACTAACATTGCAGTGTCTTACATTCCTGTTTAATGTTGAATTTAAAGATCAATAGACCCACCAATCGCAGCGCAACAGGGACAGCGTACAAATGCAATAAAGCTTCCATACTTTATTCGGTAAAGAAATAGTTCCACCAACAATATAATCAGTTTAAAAGTCAAAACCTTTAACAGTCTTCTTTCCAGTGTGAAAACAGATTATGACGCATTCGACAGGGAGAAGTGTGTGCATGCATAACAGTAGGCTGAATCTTTCCATTGTGAGTATTCAAGCCATCAGTACAGCTTATACCACAATGGATTGAATGATGTTTGGATTGAAATATCCAAAAGTGACAAAGCATGAGAATCATATCCTGCATTATGTGTAATGTAAGTCACAGATGTGATTTATTGGCAGACAGAAGTGCTGCTATTCCTTACTATGCCCCGCAACGCCCCGCAGTGCTCTGCTACGCCCTGCATCGCCCCGTTACGCCCCGCTACGCCGCGCTATGCCCTGCATCGCCCCGCTACGCCCTGAACTGCTACAACTGTTATTTCTAGTCATAGTTCCACTATCTTTAATGTTACTATTATGATAGTACTATGGTGATTATGATGATACTACTATTATACTGTTCATCATTCCAACTGCTATAATTAATATGAATCATATTTCTATATGTATAGCTGTATATCTGTATCAGTGTCTGCGTCCAAACTGGCAGCGACAGATGCCCGTCCACCAAGAGCCTGGGTCTGTCCAAGGTTTCTGCCTAAAAGGATGTTTTTCCTCGCCACTGTCACACTAAATGCTTGCTCTTGGGGGAATTATTGGAATTGTTGGGTCTTTGAAAAGTGTCCTGAGATAAGTGCTCTTGGGGCGTCTGCATTCTCAGTTAGCCACTTGTTGGCAACAACCTTTTATGAGACACGTAAAAGCTTCAAAATTCATGAGTGGGGTATGTATTGGTGTGGTGACTATCTGTCCAATCTGAGTTTTCTGTTGCACGACTAAAACACCTTTTGAACGTACACGTTCCAAAAAGACAAGTTCCCTCCCGAGGCTATTTTGCAGAGGCACCGTCATTGAGTATGGCGCTAGGCGCCGCCCTAAATGATTGTGATTGGTTTAAAGAAATGTCAATAAACCAGAGCATGTTTTTCTCCCATCCCCGAGTGCTGTGTGGACTAGCCAGACCTTCCTCTGCAGCACTGTGGAGGAAGGTCTGGCAATGCGAGACAAGCACCGACCTGAACGTTGCAGACTTTAACTCTGGGTCATGACCTAACCTGCTCATGGGCAGGTTTTCTTCAACAAACCGCCACTTCCTCTCTGTCTCCTCCTCTCCTGCAGACCCGTCTGACACACCGTCCTCATTCATACAGTCAATATCAAAGCACTTATCAAAGATACATCTGCAGAGGTTTAAGTCAGGAGAAGGAAAAAATCTCTCTTTATAACTTCACTACTTAGAATACCAGATCTTTTCTACTGTTTTTATGCACAGAACATGTATTTCTTTAAACAGCAACCTCTGCCCTAACATTTAAATATTACACATCCTGGAGGTGTGAATGAGAAGAGCATTAGTGTGGCACTGTTTTACAGAACAATTCCTCTGTTATATTCCTCACTGCTGCTTCACAGAATGAAGCTATTAGTTCTACATTCATTTTCTCAAATGAAAAGAGGCCATACAGTTCAATTACTGCTCATTTATATTTTCAATTATATTTTAAAGCTACTTAAGCCTAATGGCCAACATGTGTGGAGTTGAGACTTCCTCAATTAAGTTTAATTATATTAAACACAATTACTAATGTGTGTGGTCACATTACTGTCCTGTTATTGTAATTAAGGTCACAGCATATGTAGGAAAGACATAAATGAAGGAAAGGATGAGGGTTTTTAAGCTATGTAAAAGACCACATCAAGTGTAAACAGATAGACATACACAATAAGCTGGAGACAGAAATGAAATGTTTGCCACTGAAAATAACTGTAACACTTCAAATGTCATTTATATTGGTTGGCATGTATTGACTGCCATCTTCAGATGTTACTTTTCATAACTCTTTGAGGAAATGTTAAAGGAATTAAACTGTTGTGGCAAGGAAGTGATATTTTTAGGGGATTTTAGTGTATATCCACGTCGTTCTACTTCCGGGATTGCTCCGTTGCCGCCGGAAAAACCGCCGGATTTCATTATTTTCGGCAGGATGTCCGTTACCTTACACTTTCTTTGTGTTGGCATTCTATACTCCAGTAGATTTATGAGGACTATGTTTATGACACATGTTCCACCCAAACAAGTTCCTTCCCGAGACTATTTTGCAGAGGCACCATTATTGAGTCCGGCGCTTATCGTCGCCCAAGACAATTGTGATTGGTTTAAAGAAATGCCAATAAACCAGAGTTAGTTGGCCAACTATAGGCTAGTGTCACAGGAGCTGACACTAGTGAGCACCTTTCCAATAATATCAAAGGTGATTGAAAAAGTGGTGGCTAAACAGCCATTTGAATTATGGTCACCACTATCTGAATCCAATGCAGTTTGGTTTTAGATCACAACACTCAACAGAAACAGTGTGACAATGATATTGTCCCATTTTTCATACTCAATTACAACCTGGTCTCAGCAACACATTCTCACTCCCATTGTGTGAAGAAGGGATATTTAGACGCGATTGGCATCACTATTTGACGCTCTCGGGACTTGCACCTGGGTCTTTGGCGTCACTCTTGGTCGGGACTCTTGGCGTCACTTTTTGACTCTCTGGGTCGGGATGGACATGCGGCACAAGAACGGGACAGTTACGGTTAGGAAAAGATGGTGGGTGGGGTTACAAAATGTACTACTGTTTGTTTGTGTATGTTTACACCAATCACCGAAGCAAATTCCACCTAGGGTAACTACTGTGGCAATAAACTCCTTTCTGATTCTGATTCTGTTTAAGTAACGATTGTTAATATTATTATAAAATATACGTCTTCCATTGGAACCAATGGGCTTGGACATACTGGGGAGGGAAGTCTGAAAGTACTGAGTACTGAAAGACAAATTAAAACAATGTTGGTTTGGGTCTTTTCATGGGATTTCTTGAAAGACAAAATATGGAATCATCCGCATTCTCCTTCTATTTACAGTATGACATCACTTGGTCTTTTTGCACAGCACAAGCTTTATTAAGAGCTGCTTACAAGTATTTAAACACACAATTTATAAAGTCACACGGAGCTGAATTAGATTCAGTGAAGTCATAATCATACCGCTGATAAAGCTTCTCCTCTTGTCTTTACGGCTGAACAGGATTTTAATACAAAAGCCTACTGAAGAATTACACTGATCACAATGGAAGTGTCCTCATAATGCACACAGAACTCTCCAGGATATTTCCTTTTGTTACTTTGTGTCTTTATTTACTGTAAAGTTTCATTTGTTCTCCACCTTACAGAACATCTGTGAGGATGGCCTCTTTTTGTTCCCCGTTCCTTTTTTTCTGTCTCCAGTCAATTTGATTCATTACAACCTGGCCCACTTCTCTCTACACACACACACACACACACACACACACACACACACACACACACACACACGCACACACACGCACACACACACAGATAATATGATGATAATCTAACCATTTTGATGGGGAATCCTGGAGACGTGGAGACAATAGAATTGTAATGTAATGTAATACAGCAATTGAGAGCTGCCACTGTGTACATGCTTATACAAACATGCATATATTTGAGCCTGTCTCTAATCCTCATATAGGTGTTTGTGTCTGTGTTGCCTTTTTTCTTTTATCGGGAAGCAGAAGAGGGAATATAACACCTCCCTCACATTGTTTTAAATGTTCTATGAAAATGTTAAATCCTGCTTTCATGCTTTATTCATTGATAACACTGAGTTCTCGTAACGTGTTTCTTTACCTCCACCAACCACCAATATCTCGTTATGTGTGATGTGCAATTAAACTGAATAAAGTCATGGATGTGTTGCACTGAAATCCTCCAGGGACAAGCTCATATTACATCTAAAACAAATGCTTAACTAATTAAAGATGCAAATGTCATTGCCTCTGTGAAGTGTGTGATCTTATTAAAATGCAGTGACATCAGGGGAGAACACCAAGCAGCTCGAAACATTCAGTATCAATTAAGCTCATGGAAATGGGAACTGTGATTGAGGTCAGTGGCTAAATGGATCAACAACATACAGTATGTTCTAAAACTATTGTCTCTCTTTATTTATAGTATGAAATGGATTCCACTAAATGGTGTCTCATTGCACAACTTCTCACATTTACTCTGCAGTTACTGGCTTGGGAACCGGAGGGTGGCTGGGTTAAGTCCCGCATGGACCAAGTACTGGAGCTGGAGAGGTGCCAGTTCGCTCCTGGGCAGTGCTGAAGTGCCTTGAGCAATGCACCGAACCCCCAACTGTTTGGGTGGCACCTGACCATGGGCAGTCCCATCATCGAGGATTAATATAATAATTATTCTTCTTTTAATGATCTCCAATACTGCCCTACAAAGGCAAAAGACCTTAACTCACTAGAGTGTGAAACTGAGAAAAATGACTTTAAAGTTTCTGTTTTGTCCAGACAAAAGTATTATAGGTAGGACTCCCAAAATTTGACAACTAGTTGCTATAATGAAGAAATGTTTGTATGCAAAAAATCTTGAGCTCAAAATTGACCTTTGACCCTTGTTTGGCAGTTACTGTACTCTGCCTTTGTATCATGTGCCAAAAACAAGGAGTCGTGCAAAGGCAAAAGGCAGTAACTGACATATAATCAATATTTGCTTGCTGTTCACCATACTTACATCCATTATAAGAACACCTAACCAAGGTCTAGTCATCATGGTATTAGTTTTAAATGATATAGAAGACCTTTGGTTGTTCCTATTTAGTGCTATAATGATCAGGATAGTGCGGCAACACTAACAGTTAAACAGTATGACAGATAAGTTACTTTGCAGTACAGTATACAATATGAATAAATACAATAAATATTTTCTCAATAAAGATAATTTAATTATAATTGAATACAAAGGTATATTTATTGTTTAACGATAAATATATTATGTTTAACACTTTTGCAAGGCACTGTATCCGTGTCATATTCTCATTAAGGGCTGAGCCCCCCTAAAGGTCTGGTCCTAGAACCGCCCCTGGTTAAGGGTTAAGGGCCACCAAACTGCTCACGATGCACAGTCAACAAACTCGACTTGGATTACTACTTTTTAATTCTGAGATAACATTGACAGAGTTGACCGACCATTTAGGTTAGCCTACTTTGTACGGACGTTAGTGATAACTAGCTTAGTGCTATTATGAATTTGTGTACGATCTGACATGAACACCTGCAAGAAGGAAATATGGTTCAAACATGTATGGATTGTTGTGGATACAGCAGATGGCGTGCATTGCTATGGATTATATCTTCCATGGATTATATCGGATTGCATGGAAAGGTAGGATGCCTGTGTATTTAATAATTGGTTTTCGGTGTCTGATGTCAGGCTTCGTCAAGTGAGGAGGTGTGTCAGCATCACCGTTAGCGCTACGTGACACAGATCCGGGCTGTCACTGACGTTGACAGACCTGAACCATCGCCACTTTATTTCAAAGATGTGTCATTTGTATGTTACGTGGTTTGGTGACAATTAAAAGCGGCAAACTTTGACAGTATGACAAAGCCAGAGTACAGTAACATCACGGCGGCACAGTAACATCTCTCTTGATGCCTGGCTAAACAAAGTCAGAACACCGTAACTCAACTTCAGCGTGCCGGAACAAAGGCAAAGAGCCTTAACAGCTGTTACGGCGTTCTGCTGTGGTTTCTCGTAGCGTTTTGGATGTTACGGTTGTCATAGACCTTTATTTTCTCGTTAAAACAATCAAATTGACTCACGATATTTATTCACATGATAAAGGAGGTCTCAAATAACCCAAAAATGACATTAACTAATTTTTGACCAAACATGATGTTACGGCGTTTTGCCTTTGTAGGGCAGAATACCATTACTCTGTTAGGTCAGGTTGTACTTCCAACTCATAACATACTGATGCTTGGTCAGTGTCTCTCAGCGTCAGATGCCAACACAAAAAATAACCCTTCACCGTCTGTATGGAACGCACCGGGCACAGCAGCAGCTCGAATGCTGCGCTGTAAGATGACGCAGTATTACAGTAGGAGAGACAACGGTAGAGAGTAGTATGAAAGACCGAAAATCGGTGGATGGGTCAAACAACACAGGACTTTCACCCAGTAGACCAGGGTTCATGTCCCGTTCTTGAAACGTACATTTTATAACCCCACCCACCATCTTTTCCTAAACCTAATTGTCCCATTCTTGTGCCAGTCAGTTAAACGTCCCGGCCCAGAGCGTCTAAAAGTGACGCCAAGAGTCTCGACCAAGAGCGTCTAAACATGATGCCCTAAGGAGACTTTTTGCGTCAATATCAAACGCCCAAGGCACCAAGCGTCGCATTTTAATGCGATGGGTGTGAGAATGTGTTGGCATTGCAGCCGTCAGTGTAGTGGGTTGCTCCTCTTCACTTACAACTTGTGGCTTATATACCTTCTTCATCTTTATCTTCAACTCTGGTAGTTAAGTTCTTGGACATGCTTTTGTTCATTGAAAACCCAGTTTCTTGCTTTCTTGGTTCTTCCTAAACAATCCTTATGTTCATTCTTCAAAGATATTCAAATAAGTGTTCTGCCATTAAAGTGATCATTCTCTGTAGGTTCATCACTACAAGACCCTTTTCACATTATCATTCGACAAAGCATTGTTCTTATCTTCATTCCAAATTACTTTGATTAATAACCACATTCCAGCGACGACATGACGTGTTGAGTGGGCTCGGTAGCCACACCAATGGTAAAACAACCGTGTTGCTTTTTTCTCAACTGAACACTTCACAAAAACATTACACTCCCTGATGTAACACCAAATATTCAACAATATTCCCACATTACACTGACACATATTTCTCCCTGTACTCCAGCACGTCATACTATCCCAAAAAAAAGTTAGTTCACAGACGTCGCGCGACACAACATAGCGCTGAAAATGATCATGAATTCAAAATGATTATGGACCCCAGACCCCATGTTAAGATTGTCCCACCTGCATTTTGAATGCTTCCTACACAGCGGCTGTGGCTCAGGTAGAGCGGGTCATCCTTTAATCACTGGGTTGACCATACAATCCCTGGCTCCTCCTGTCCATATGTCAAAGTTTCCTTAAGCAAGACACTGAATCCCAAGTTGCTCCAGTAGGGCAGGCCAGCACCTTGCATGTCAGGTCTGTATGAATGGGTGAATGAGAGGCAAAATTGTAAAGTGCTTTGTCCGGTAAGGTAGAAAGGATCTATATCCATTTGCCATTTACGCCAATGCTTGTGTCTCATATAAATGTTAAACAAAATCAATAACAACATCAGTGCCAGTACTTGTCTGTCTTACAACTGCTTACTTCACTCTCCTCCCAAACAGACCTTGGACGTGATTCTACTAGCCTACTGCCCCCCAGCCCCAGTTTGTGTTTGTCCTGCGTTACAGTCACGTCACAGAGCTAAGCAGCCAGTTTACAAATAAAGAAATACATTACATTAGATTTTTTTTACCACATTTCCTAAATTGTCCTAAACCGTCAGTAGAGCGTGCATGCATATGTGTCCTTCTTATTATCCACATTTTATATTGAGGTGGAAAAGTTGTTGCTAGATGAAGTGATAAAAGCTGATGGAAACATAATATACAGCATGGTTGCAGGACCTGCCTCACTTCTTCTTGTTTTATTTCTGGCAGTGTAAATGCAACATCAGCATATTGCTGCTGCCCACTTTTTCCATTCCTCCACTGCACCAAAAAGACCAAAGAATAAAGAATCAAAACACACCACGTGGTGTGTGTTAACACAGGACACAAATTCATTCTTTGAAATAACATGTAAATGTCATATTAGGTGGAAGTGTTGTAATGATGTAACAGTCTTTTGCAATCTCTGTCTTGTAACACTGTGTGTGTGTGTGTGTGTGTGTGTGTGTGTGTGTGTGTGTGTGTGTGTGTGTGTGTGTGCATTTAACTATATTCGTGGGTTCCAAAGAGTCCAGTATACTTGTAGGGTCCCGACAGCTTTGTGGGGCCAAAATGCTGGACCCCACAAGTTTAAAGGGCTGTTTGAGGGTTAAGACTTGGTTGTAAGATTAGGGATAGAATTAGGTTATGGTTAGGGTGAGGGTAAGGGTTAAGGTTAGACATTTAGTTGTGATGGTTAAGGTTAGGGTAAGGGGCTAGGGAATGCATTATGTCAATGACGGGTCCCCACAAAGATAGTGCCACAAACCTGTGTGTGTGTGTGTGTGTGTGTGTGTGTGTGTGTGTGTGTGTGTGTGTTTGTTTATGCAGGAGGTTGTGCACGAGGTCCGCACAGTGCAGAGGAGTAGGCAGCCTGAGGTTCAGTGGGATCTTATTACCATTCACATGGATTAACCAGCATCAAACAGTCACCTATGAGGCCTCATTTAGCATGCAGATGTATGAGGGGAGACTTGCATCAACATGTTCCGCAGATGAATGACAGTGTGTGTGTGTGTGTGTGTGTGTGTGTGTGTGTGTGTGTGTGTGTGTGTGTGTGTGTGTGTGTGTGTGTGTGTGTGTGTGTGTGTGTGTGTGTGTGTGTATCAAACCTCTGATGGAATATTTAGCTTTGCAGACCTTTGACTAGTTTTAATTCCATCTCTTTACTATGGAGACAGTCATAGAAGTGTGGGCGCCAGTGAATGGATATCTTTCCTTGAGAGCTCCCATCAGCCACTCTGAAAAAGCTTCTCACACTCAACCTCCTTCCCACACACACACACACACACACACACACACACACACACACACACACATGCCTGTAGCCTTTGCTTAATGCTAATTTGGCCGGTGGCAACCTTGCTGATTGGGTCATTAGTTGCTCCCTAACGTCCTGTCAGAGGTTTCATTTCCTGTGCCCTCTGTGGGTTAATGAGGTGTACAGCGGGGGGAGCGCAGGGTGGGCTGTTGGGACACTTTATTCTGCCAGTGTTTCCTCTTCAGCTGGGCTTCATTTGCATGGCAGGAGGAGGCAAGCTCCTGAACAGCGGGGAGTCTCCCTAGCAGTGCCCAGAGAATGAAAAGCCAGCAGAGAATAGATGATTTGGGCCAATTAGGCCATCCAAAGGGCTACGAGACAGCGGCGGTTAGGAAGTCATTACGGGAGAAGAAGGTGTTCATTTACACAAACAGGGGAGGAGACAATGATATAAACACAGGGGAATAAAAAAAAAAAACAATCCCCCAAGACACCCTGTGGCACTCCGTTAACTTATTTGCATGTGTGACTGCCAAGGCACAGAGCACAGTTTAAAGGAACAGTGGAAAGGAACTTTTTTTGCTTTCTAACACTGTAATCTTATGTTTGTGATTGAAGTACCAGTCGGAAACTGAATTCCTAAATTAAATGTCATCAATAATGTAATTAAGGTATTTCATTTGGATTTTGAAGGGGAAAATAATGGATTGACGTTTTAAGGGGTAAATACGCTATGACATTGATTAAATAACTTGAAAGCCCTCACTTAATTTATCCCTTAAAAGCGGCCTTTATTTTTAGATTCAGGGGGACATTCAAATGTAATGCGTTTAAATACAGGTAAGACATTTAAAACCACTAAATCATAATGCATTATTTTAGCCAATAATATCAATGTAAATAAGATTTTAGTGGGAATTTAAGGGGATTAAAAAAAGTTTAAACCATGAACTCTAACATATTGAGGTATTTTAACAGATTATCTGCACAGTTTAAAGTGTTTTCAGGAGTTATGAGAGAGCATGAGATAACATGAGAATTATCATTGAATACCTTATCATCATCACATCAAGATCAAATGATGACATCTGATCAAGATGTTGGGTCTGGGAACTCACCATTGGCAGGGCTCAATCCGAGGGGCGGGATAAACAGTAGTCTTTCAAATTCCCTCTGCACCAGAGCTTAGATCAGGCCCAAAAAATCCATCCCGACCCAACCTGAGCCCGTGCACGTTGTGTCCGAGCCCGGCCCGACAATTTTTTAATACGTGGGCTGTAACTGACGTTCTCAACTACAATTCAGAGTTGTTTGAACTGCAGAAATCTGTTAAAAATGATCTTAATGAATAATGGAACAAGAGCGAAGCATGTAAACTGCGCTGTTTATTCAGAATGGAATGGCTAATGGATCCGAATGAAGAAACGCATTTCTCTGTGAGGGCTTGCCTCGCCCTCATGCTTGGCGAAGTAACAAAAGAGGACGTTGAAGGCTGACTATCATCTTTTCTGCCACGGCGAGCCTGCTTCATGTGTCTGTTCATCATCCAAGTTCCCATTTTATTTGCTGTCATAGGCGAGCAGCGTGCCGCACTTAGCCTAATGCACTCGACAAAGCCGACACATATGTTGTCACTGCCCACGACTTGTTTAAAATGGTTCCATACCTCCGACTTTCCTCCAAACTTGTTCAAAGGTAATTCTCCTGTTTTTCTTTTTTTCTTTACATCCTCAAGCTCCATGTTGCACTTAAGCTACACCATACAGCCCAGCAGCCCCGGTGTGATGTGTGTGCATTTTGTAACTGTAGTCCAACTTGTGTAACTTTTTGGACACATTTGTTACTTTGGCCTAAATATAGCCTATATAGATAATATTTCTGATTATGGCATAGCTTTCTCCCCACCCAATTAGGATAATAAAGTAATGATTAAAAAAACACAAATGCTTGATTATGGGCGCGGCCCGGCCCGAGGATAGTGGCGGAAAATAACGGCCCGGCTCGGGTCGGGCTCGGGCCGAGAATCTAAACTCTACTCTGCACACAATAGGATAGCACTACAACCAACCAGAGCAACGCTAGTTGATAGATTAAACTTTTGCTGTATGCGGTCGGCAAAACTCAGAACACATCTTCCTTTTTTAAGAATGACTTCAGTGCTTAACTCCAAGTCTTCCAGAGTCGCGGACAAAGCCGATTCCAAAGGCCGCTGTTCGCCAGCAGCAGCAGCCATCTTCTTTGTTTTCAAGTAGCAGGGAATTCACGCGGAACCGTCGCAACTCTGCCATCCTTATGATAAGCCCACCCACCGACTCTATACACGATGTGATTGGCCTGACTAGAGTTTGGTTTTTCCAGCTCTCAAGCCAATGGAGAGTTGCTAGACTGACCCTGGCTGCAAATTACATTTGCTGCTGCTAGGGTGCGTCTAGATTTCTAGGCTACCGGCAACCCTGACGGGGTATCAAATATACCATATTTAATGGGTTGATGTATTTGCATGATTCTTGCACTTTTTGGGTTGTACCCACATGGTTGAATCCACTTATTTTAAGTCGCTTTGGATAAAAGTGTCAGCTGAAGAAATGTAATGTAATGAACAAGATGTAATGAGTTAATTAGTGAGCTGGAGTTTAGACATGTTGGTAGATGGTTTGTGGTTTTCGTTACTGACATGAGAGTGGTGTCGATTTTCTCATCTAACACTCCGCCATATAGTAAATATGTTTGTTTTCTATAATGTCAAACTATTCATTTTAAGTTAAGGGGTACCTCTTTTGTTGTGTTATACATTTTAAAGAGGTTTTACTTCTAAAAAATCCTGTAAAACCCAATAAAAGCCTGATACAACACAATGTGTAATGACACTGCATTATTTAACAATCTGCTTCATTTTTTAATAAACAGCTTGAATGCAATATGTAATACATTTCAGCTTACCTTACAATGTTTTTTACCAGCCGGACGCCATATTGATTCTGTGATGTGCTCGCATTTTGTCTACCACGGTGTTATTGGTCTGGTGCGGTGCAGTGCATTCTGGTAGTTGGTAGGTTTTCTACCTTTTGAGTCAAAGAGAATATATGTAGCACCACTTTCAAAAATGTGTTGTCTATTCTACTACAGCCCAGTTTTTCCAGCAGTAAAATATTTCTTTAGGCAATCAGGATTATGAAAATTGGGACTATAAAGAAAAAAAGTCAAACAATGGTTGCACAACAAAAGACCCATATGGAACAGTAAATTATGTCAAATTCTATATTCTCTCAATGGACCAATCATGGTATGTTTTTAGACTTAAACTCGATTTAACTCATTTTAAAGAACTCAAATAACTCACCTTAAAGCATTCATGAACTGTCTGTATCTGAAACCCCAAGAATATAAATGTATTGATTTCACTCAGGCGAAAAGGACTCTAGCTCTCATCTGGAAGAAATTGAAAATGCAATGAAAAATGAATAAAAGCATTGTAAAAAAAAAAACAAAAAAAAACAAAGCATCCATGAACAGTGTGGTTTAGATTCCAGATTCAGATGTTTCCAGGGTTCCACAGCAGTGTTTCCTTAAACATTTCTGTAATGGATGGTTGGTCTCACTCCATGTATTGATTTAATAAACAAGCAGCATTGCCTTATATTCAATGCTGTGGCTGACAGGAAGCTGGTGTATTGGGTGATGTGGTCTGACCTCTGCTCCCTGACAGAGCTCTGGCAGCTGCATTTTCAATATGCTGAAGCTTTTTGATGGTCTGTTAAGGAGTCAAAGACCATAGCAGTGGTCAGTCCCGTTGTGTTTAAAGTGCTCATATTATGCTTTTTGACTTTTTCCCTTTCCTTTATTGGGATATCTATCTTTTTTGTGCACGTTATAGGTTTACAAAGTGAAAAAAGCCCAAAGTCCACCCCAAAGGGACTTACCATCTCCAACAGAAAACACTGATCACAAACTGCTCCAAACAGCTCTATTGTAGTCCAGCCTTTACTTCCGTGACAAACGTGTGTCACTTTGTAACATGTTATAATGCTCATCTAGCTGCTAGTGTGGCACGCCCTCATACTCTGCTTCTGACTGGCTAGTAGTCCTTACCTAGCTGCTGCACATGTGCGACTCCCAACAAAGATGGAATAGAAGTGAGATGCCTCACTCTGTAGCTAAAACAGAGAGCTCAACACACAGGGTGAAAAGAGGAGCTGCAGCAATGTGCAGTACAACAAATATATGGTGTTTTTGAAAATTAAACCATGTTAAACCAAAGCTATTCTGATATAACCTCTAAATACAATTATGAACCTGAAAACTAGCATAATATGAGCACTTTAAAATAAAATCCATGTGCAGTTTTTGACATGAAGTCCCTGAGTTTGACTATATTTGTAAGATGATAAAAAGCTGATCATGTTACTGATGGTGGCTATTTAGACTATAACGCCGAGGGCTGCACCAAGTCATACAGGTCGAATTTAATATTTGGGAAGTTAAAAATATAACATGTACAGATAGATAGAAGACATCCATTTTGGTTGGTTAACGCATAATGCATGTACTATTGCATTCAAGTGCATCTTCTGCATTTTGTAATAACTACTGTAATATGTAATCATTTATTAAAAAATGCTGGGAAATGTATTACATGTTGCGCTCAAGCTGATTGTTACAAAATGTTTTTTTGGCATTTTAGGCTGTTTTTGTTTGTGACAGGTTAGACATAAAAGGGGAGAGAGAACAGGAATGACATGCAGCAAAAGGCCGCAGGTCTGAATCGAACCCTCGGCTGTTGTGTTAAGGACTGAGTCTTTGTATATGGGCGCTCACTCTACCAGGTGAGCTACCCAGGCACCCTAATGTATCAGATTTTGTTGAGTTATTGCATAATATGTTGTTACAAAGCCAATTAATATATATATATATATATATAGTTAATAGTTTACTCTAAATCCTGCATATTACCAAACATGTTTTTTTTTTACATTTGTGTGTCTGTTTAACATCACACTAAAGGAGCTTGTAGGTGCATTACTGAGCTTTGGACACAGCTGGCTAGCTGTTTCTTTATGCTAAGCTAGGCTAACTAGCTCCTGATTCCAGCTCGTGAGATTGATATCCATCTCACTCTCATAAAGAAAGCGAATAAGCACATTTCCTACAATGCAGAACCATTCCTTCATGAAGAGTTTGGCTGGTATACAAACAGCGGGTGTTCACTTTCTGTGGACACAAGTTGCTCTGATATTCCATTTTCAGAGAATGTTGAGGAAAGTTAAAAAAAATAAAACAGGATTCCATCTGCTCCTCAGCTACAGGAAGAAGCAGCATCCACCTTTACTCATTTACCCTAGACTTCTCTCATCATTTACACACTGTGCTGCTGACTGTAATGGGCTGTAATTATGTGACGACCAAAAACAGTGACAACATTACACTTAATCGTATCACTTTGACTGTTTGCAGTGCACATTCTGTTTGGGGGGTCTACTAAAAATACGCTCTGTACTGTATATCCAGATAGTCAGATCATCCCTACGCAATATGCATAGAATCCCCATCTGGTGATTTCCATATCTGTAATAGAATGTGTATCGCAGTCGCAGCCTTCACAATGGGGCATGTGACAACACGTATGCACGCGGCCTCTTTGGATAATTGCTATCATTTCAATATTAATGCTCCCTTGTCTGCCGTAGTGGGCCATGCTAGAGCCTTTGCATGCAGATGGCATCAGACTGAAAATAAAGATCAAAGACAAGAGAAATCCCATTTGTTCCGCTCTCTGTGTAATGCCAAGGCTTTAGGAGAATCTGCCTGCTCGATTTCTGGGCTCAGAAAGAGGAGCTGAATGTGAGATGTGGCTGGCACAGATGGCAGCAGCTGATATCCAGCCAGTTAAGATTGAGAACACACTCTCTGCTCCGCTGCTGCTCTTACTACTGCCGGGGACTGGGAGTGTCAGAGATGCTACTTTTAGCTGCTGGCCTCCCAGTCCACAGCAACACACAAGTGGAGTTCAGGCTGACAATGAAATGAGTGATCGCAATCACAATAAGAATGATTATCAAAATACTAGAGAAAGAGATGATAGCTTCCTTATTTATCCAAAACGATTATTAATTAAATCAGACTGTTGGAGAAGTCGTGACAAACACTGCAATCCACTCAGAAATGGTTTCCAAGTACAATAAATACTTTAGCAATTGCAATCTGTAAACATGAACACAGCAAAAAATCCAGCGTGTGCATGTACGCCTTATATACATATTCTAAACATCTTTTTTCACATTTGGACTCCTGGGACACAGGCCTTTGGGCTAAAAGAAAACCAAATGAATGAATTGATTGATCCAAACGCCTCATTTTTGAAAAAAACAAAAAACAAATGTGTTCTTCCTACTTTCCACTGGCCCGCTGATTGCAGTTCATTTCAGTACGAAATCGAGATCAACTCACAGAGACTTGACGTGAATCCTTGGTGTGGTGCATTCACGTGCTGAAGTGAAGGTCTGACAACAGAGCTTCACCATTCAGCTCAACAAGGACAACACAGTCTCACTCCCATTGGCTTTTTGTACAGAAACAAATCCTGCTTTCCTATATCTTGCAGGAAAAGAATTGTGGAAGCTACTCTCTTGCCTGTTTTTGATTATGGAGATTTGTAGGCACGCTGCGTCTTCAACGTTAAAACCCCTAGATTCTTTCATTCTGCCCTTAGATTTATTACAGATGCAAATTATAACACTCACCACTGTCTTTTGTATGAAAAGACTGGTTGGTCATCTCTTGATGAGGCAAAATGCTCATTGGTTGGTGTTCATCTGTAAAGCACTTCTTGGTAAATTACCCCATTACATTTCCATCTTGTTAACTGCATATGTAAATCCATTTTTCACAAGTTCCAATGAATGGCTTTTACTTGAGGTCCATCATAGTCGGACTGAGCTTGGCAAGACTGCTTTTTCGTTTGCTGCTCCACATTCCTGGAATCCGGCACAAAGAACCTTACAACTGGTCTGTCCCCCCCATCTATCAGTCAGTTTAAGTCTTTGATAAATGTCTTCTATATATCTTATTGTGTCTGCTTTACTTGATTGTTTAAACATTGTATCTGTTGTAATTCAAATCAATGTGGCCTTGACCAACTGCCACTTTGCTTGTTTGCAAACCATGATGTCTCTCTCTCTCTCATGGGCGGGCCAAAACAGAGAAAGGGGAGGTAACCTTCCTCCTTATGACATCATAAGGAGGAAGATTCCAGATCGGCCCATCTGAGCTTTCATTTTCTCAAAGGCAGAGCAGGATACCCAGGGCTCGGTTTACACCTATCGCCATTTCTAGCCACTGGGGGACCATAGGCAGGCTGGGGGAACGCATATTAATGTTGAAAAACCTCATAAAGTGAAATTTTCATGCCATGGGACCTTTAAATAAATGTTTGTAAAATGAAATGAAGAACGGGACAAGAACCCCAGAAAGTCCTGTATTGTTTGACCCATCCACCACCCCAACCTGCCTCCTTACGCTGATTTTTGGTATTTCATACTACTCTCTACCGTTGTCTCTCTTAATACCACATCATCTTACAGCGCCACGGTCCAGCTGCTGCTCTGCCCGGTGCGTTCCATACAGACGGTGAAGGGGGACAGCTGAGGGTCTGTATGTTGTTGCACTAAATTACGAATATGTTTTTTTTATTTTGAAAGCTACACAAAAATTGTGCTCAGCCCCTTAAAAGCAAGACCTCCAGCAGCCTTTGGTTTTAGCCTCGTTCCTGGCAGACCTGAGGTGCCTCTGTCTGCTCCTTATATACTCTTCCTCCACAGCGCCGCTAAGGAAGGTCTGGCTAGTCCACACAGCATTCCTGGATGGAAGAAAAACATGCTCTGGTTTATTGGCATTTCTTTAAACCAATCACAATCGTCTTGGGCGGCGCTAAGCGCCGGACAGAGCAATGGCGCCACTGCAAAATAGTCTCAGGAAGGAACTTGTTTTGGTTGAACATGTGTACGTTGAAAGGTTGTTTTAGTCGTCCAACAGAAAACTCAGATTTGGACAGATAGTCTAGCTAGCTGTCTGGATTTACCCTGCAGAGATCTGAGGAGCCGTTAACCATAGTCCTCATAAATCTACTGGAGTTTAGAACGCCAACACAAAGAAAGAGGAAGGTGACGGACATCCGACTGAAAAGAAGGACATATGGCGGAATTTCCGGCGGCAGTGGAGCAATCCCGGAAGTGGAATGTCGTGGATATAGACTGCTAACAGTCTGAACAGTCCTGAAACAAAACTGATGTCCTCATAGTGCTTTTGTCAGAGCTGTGGCAAACACACCTACCGTACTGCAGCCAGAGTATTAGGCTGAGAGGGGAACAGAGAGCAGCAGGCTGACAGCTTCACTAACACACCCAGAGGAAACACAGACACATACTGCACTGTACGCTGCTGTAGTTCACATCTGTGAGTTCATAAAACGCTGCGGAAATTAATGTCATACATTGTTTCCCTTTGTGATGGCATAACTGAGGAGGAAATTGGGAAAGTTAAGTGTGAAATGAAGAGATGTGCTCTCGCTGGCTGGATGCAAATGAAATGTTAACACTACAAAGACAGTTAATGAGATTTTGCCCTATCTAATTTTCACATTGTTGACTAAAGTGTAAAAACTCCAACAAACAGATTAATTACACTACTACTTGTATAAAATGTATGTATGTATGTGTGTGTGTGTGTGTGTGTGTGTGTGTGTGTGTATGTGCGTGTGCGTGTGTGTGTGTGTGTGTGTGTTTGATGTTTTGCCTTATGTAGCATGTCACCAGAGAAAGTCTTAGAATAGGTACTCACATCTGCATCAAACTCACATTAAGGACTGAGCATGAATATGTATGAAGTCTGAACTAACTGAACCTAATCTGTTGGAGATGTGCATTCTATATAGTACTATATATAGTACTACTAAAAAGTACACAAGATTCAAGGTTCAGCTGAAGGCGGCATTCAGACTAGCTCATGTGCTGTGATGAATACACCAGTCATCTCATCGAAATGTGGGTAGTTAAAGTAAAACAGAGTCACAGGGTCACAGTCATGTGTGATTAGACCAAAGCTAAAAAAAAAATACTTTAATAGTGCAAAATAATAAGGCAAACAACGTTTCGGCCCACAATCTGGCCTTCCTCAGGTGTGAGGACTTTACCTTATTTGTACATTTACTTTTTTATCTTGCATCAGCAACTACATGGATGTGCATTACGTCGTATTTTTCTGATCAGACCAAACACAACACATTGGACTGGAGTGGTAAATGTTCCATGTGGAGTTGAAGACGGCTCTATGGTGTTTTAAGCCTCCAACGTCGCCTTCCAGGCAGCTAACCCTAACCTTAACCCTAAACATAACCATTGCCGCATTGCCTGGAAGGCGACGTTGGGGGCTTAAAACACCAAATTGCTTGAAGACGACACAGCACACATCCTCCCCACCATCCTATCTCACCTGGAAAAGAAGAGAAACTACAGATGTTACTGGTTTCATTTGATGTGCCTCCTGCCATTTAAATGTGGCAAAGCAGTGGCGGTAGGTGGCGGCTTAATCCTCCTGTCATCCTCGGGGTCAATTTGACCCCAATTAATGTTTAAGGTCTCTAAAAAAGTCCTTGTCATCATTTGTCAGGAATGTTTCTCTCATCATGGCTACAATAAAAATACTGTCTGATTGTTTTTTTCATGTGAATATGAATGAAAGGGATAAAGACTGTAGAAATGAGAGTTGCTCTTTCTTAAAATGGTCTAACTATGTGGCAACAATACATTCATCAAAGACCCCTTTAAAAAGACACAATGTGCATTCCTTTTGTCTCAAACAGGAGTTGAAAAAAAACACATTTCTTTAGTTTTAACCCATGGGGGATTACTTTAATAGCTCACCAATTTAAAGTGTTCCCCACTGTGGTTATCCTGTTCAGATTTAGTTTGCTCTGCTTTGATGTCTTTGAAACCAGGGTGCAGAGCCTTTAATGGCTGATCATCATCTCAGGGTGTGAGCACATTCACACTTTGTTTCTAATACTCAAAACCAAAAATAGCATTGGGATTAATGACATGGTTACACTGCCCAATTACACACAAATCAGAGCAACAATTTCAGTGTCTGTAACTTTGGCTGAGCGTGAGCCAAATGAGGTACTGCTAACGCTAACACATATTTAATTAACCCTTTTGTCTCACTTCTTCAACGTTGAGGTAACATTAGTACACTTCTGAGTTTTAGCTGGGGCTGACCTTTTCTCTTTAGCAGACGCTAAAGGGAGATTTTTGCGTCTGTATCTGACGCTGAGAGACACTGACCAAGGGTCAGTATTTGACGAGTTGGGAGTGAAAAGACAAACTCTATCCATTCCTGAAAACAAACTCCATCCACTGCTGAAGACAGACGGGTGAAGGCCATGAGATGTGGTTGACATCTTCAGCTAAAGCTAATAAGTAGACATTGAGTGTCATCCCTTAATGTTGCAAGGTCAGGGATGAACTTTCAAGTGGAGTTCGAACCAACTTGAATTGCCATTCTGCCATGGACCGGAGGTGGGATTATGTAGAGAAAATGGAGGAGATGTGTTTCTAAAATTGTGTCGACTAGTCATGGCCAAATGGAAGCTTCCAAAAGCTTCATGAACCATTATCTTTATTTTCTGAGCCCACTAGATGGCGCTCTCTGTTCACCAAAGGGTTGAAAGCACACTGAATTGCCATTACCTGAGCCTTTTTTCTATAAACCAAGAGCGTCATCTAGTGGGCTCAGAAAATGGTTGCTGAAGCTTCATAACGCTTAATTTGGCTGTCACTAGTCTGAACTAGAGCTGTGTACTCTACTCTCTGATTCTACTAGGTCTTTGGAGAGAAATTCATAAAAAAAAAACATGTTGTAGGATATGACAAAATGTCTATGTTAAAAATAAAAAGCTCACGTGATGACAACTAAACTAAATTCAGGACCACTGAGGTTTCTCCATCCACTAATGAAGATTATGACATGCAGTTAAATGTGTCAAAATGTTGACCTTGAGTTAAAACTATTTTCTAGTCTTGAGCTCAAGAATGGACTAAAATTGTAATTCTAATAGTGTGAACAACTTAGCATTCTAGTGAGCTCTTTTGTTGGATAGCAAGGCTATTCTTAACCTTATGCAAACTATCTAAACATTTTCCTTAGAAAAGCTAAGCTTCTCGTCTTACCTGAACAAGCTAATGACTGAGGGAGTAAATGCTCCTAAATTCAAATTCAAATAGATCTTAGCCAATTCGACCTCATCTACAATATTCACATAATGAAACAAATGCATGCAGCCTCAACTGCTGTAGGTGTACACTTGCATTTTGATATTATTGATAGGCTGGTTTAAACTCGACTGGCTGAGCTTCACAGAGCGTATGGTTCTGGCAAATAGATTCATTCATTTGGCTTTTTATCTTGTGGGCTGTACTTTGGCTTCCAGTGATGTCATGCTAGGCTAGCATAAATCATTTTAATTAGTCCTGCCAAACAACAAGCACTCTCCTATTTAAAGCACATTAGTTGAAGTGGGAGCTGAAGATCATATTGATCACTCACACACACACACACACACACACACACACACACACACACAGAAGGAACATGATGCAATTTGAAACTGTCTGCTGGCTAAGATCGGGAAGCCAAATAAAAGACACAGTCAATTTCCATAAAACAGGGACTGTATGCCACCCGGTGCTGCGGCAGGTCTGTTTTTCAGCAGCTGAACCAGACAACACAACAAGAGTGCATCCCCGCGGAATAGAGGAAGAGTCTAAGAATAAGGACAGGGAGATGAGAGAGAGAGAGAGATATTGCTTCTCTGCTTGCCTGGGGCTTGGAGCTGTGCATGCTGTTTTGTTCATGGCCTGAGGTTGTGCAATCTGTTTGACTGTTTAATGTATCAATTAAAAATCAGTGTTTTGCCTCCTGCTGTGCTCTTCAGTCTGCCGTGTCCAGCGCCAGGCAAAGCTCCCATCCCCTGGAGGGGCCAGTGATTCAAACACAAACTAGGCAGCCACCCGGACCTCCTGCTAGTTACACACTTGTCACTTAATCCACCTTGTGAGTGCAGAGCGACGGGCTGTTAAATCAGAGGGGGAGTCACTCTGAAGTCCTCGTCTATCAATTTCATGAAAAGCAAAGCAGCTCAGCTAACGATGCTCCTGCAGCGATTGTCCTTAAAATATAGCAAGTTGGCCTAACTTTAAAGGTGAAATAGGTCAAATATGCACGTTGCCCCATAGCGCAAAACAACCATGATGCTATACAATAGTGCTACTTGCATACGGGTTACTTCATATTTAATATTATGCATCTTTTATGTTGTTATATATCCTATGTATGTAGGTTATAAATTGTATTCTACACTTGTATATACATGTACATTCTTTTCATTACTCTACGTATTTTTTCTTCAGTAGTTGTTCAGTATATTTCTTGTATTTTCTGAATGTGTGTGAGTATATGTGTATGTCCTTGTAACTTGCTGCTCTAACAGAGAAAATTCCCAATTTGGGATTAATACAGTCCATCTATCTATCTATCTATCTATCTCTCTCTCTATATATCTATATATCTATCTATCTATCTATCTATCTCTCTCTCTCTCTATCTTTCTATCTATCTATCTATCTATCTATCTATCTATCTATCTATCTATCTATCTATCTATCTATCTATCTCTCTCTCTATCTATCTATCTCTCTATCTATATATCTATCTATCTATCTATCTATCCATCTCTCTCTCTATCTATCTATCTCTCTATCTATCTATCTGTCTATCTATCTTTCTATCTATCTATCTGTCTATCTATCTATCTATCTATCTATCTAATAGAACTAAAGCATCATCACAATACCCTTTGGTACCCAGAGTATTCAGAAAGTATCAAATTGCAACACACATTTTAAAGTAACCTTTAAAGTGAGTCCACCTTGCTATATTTTAAATACTTCCTGTGCAGGAGCATCATTAAACATCAGTTGATTGACTGATGCCAGCTTCCAGCTGTCTCTCAAACTCTTGTGACAAGTTCTCAGTCTCGACAAAACTAGTACCGGGTCCAGCCAAGCCCCCCAATATTCGTGCTTCGGACATTTGGGCTGTATTTGACGTCATAACAATAACCAGGAAAAGGAACAGTGACATTAGGCTTTTCTTTGGAAAACCAAAAGAGAGGATGAGCTGAAAAAGTGAAAATAAGTAGCTGGCTCCACAGCTGTATTTCTATGGAAGTTTCTTGTATTGATGGCATGTTTGCTTTGTTGTAATGGCCATATGATACTTCATGAGGCTTCGTGAAGCATTTTCTTTATTTTCAGAGTCCACTAGATGGCGCTCTCTACTCAACAAAGGGTTGAAAGCACACTGAATTGCCATTCCTTGAGCCTTTTTCTTCAAACCAAGAGCGCCATATAGTGGGCTCAGGAAATAAAGAATATGGTTCACAAAGCCTCGCAACGCTTCATTTGGACATCACTACTTTATTGTAATCAGGCAAAAGAAAAGGAGAAAGGAGGGGAGAGAGAGGTAAAAAGGAAAGGATCAAATGAAATCTTCAGAAGGCAACAACCTACATTCACCTACAGCCTAAACCTAAAAATGAACAGCATGCAAAAGTTTACAAAAATAATCTTATGTGGACTCACAGAGAGAGAGACAGAAGGAGAGAAGGAGGTTGGAGAAAGGCCACAGGTGACTTGGGGGAGGTGAGAGAGAAGAAAAATAGTGTGATTTTTGGAAACTAGGATAGAACACAACATGTTATGGTTGGGGTCGGCTGGCTGTGAGTCTTTGTTTTATTTTCTGTTTCCCAGTGCCCATTTTATTCCCACTGTCAGTTTCTGTTTGTTTTGCCTCTTTCTGTGTCTCCTGTGTTGGTCCCCTCCTCCTGCCTGCTCCTGCCAGCTGATTACACGCACCTGTTCGTCATTCCACCATCACCTTTCCCGCTGTACACACCTGCCAGCCATCTACTATCAAGCCAGTATATGAACCCCGGATCCACTCATCATCTTCGCTTGATCGTTGCTTCAGTCATTCTGGTGACACACTAACACAAGCTCTCTAAGAAAACGTTGTACTTGTCTGTCACCTCCCTGCAGTCATTCTCTCCACTCGCTTCCCGTACCTCCAGTCAGCTGGCTTCACCGTTCGGTCCCCCTCTCACGGCTCTCCGCTCCATCCTGCTCTGCTCCTGCACTGCCCTGCCTTCGTTCCAGCTTCCAGCCACCCTCCACCTCGACTCCCATCTTCCCCGGACTCCAGTGCCCCCTCTTCGGCCCCCTTGGTCCCGGTTCCCCCGCGCATCCCCAGCTCCCTCGCAATCCTATTCCCCACTAGCTCCCTCACCATCCTAACCCTACAGCCTCCCTCAGCATTCCCTCACCATCCTAACCCTACAGTCCCCCTCAGCATTCCCTCACTATCCTAACCCTACAGTCGTCCTCAGCATTCCCTCACCATCCTAACCCTACAGTCCCCCTCAGCATTCCCTCACTATCCTAACCCTACAGTCGTCCTCAGCATTCCCTCACCATCCTAACCCTACAGTCTCCCTCAGCATTCCCTCACCATCCTAGCCCTACAGTCCCCCTCAGCATTCCCTCACTATCCTAACCCTACAGTCGTCCTCAGCATTCCCTCACCATCCTAACCCTACAGTCTCCCTCAGCATTCCCTCACCATCCTAGCCCTACAGTCTCCCTCAGCATTCCCTCACCATCCTACTCCAGCCCCAGAGCCCCTTCTCCTGTCCCCGGCGTCCGCCTCCCCACTCCTTCCTCTTCCCTCTCCTTTAATAAAACTTGTTTGTCTGCTGAGCCTAGCGTTTGAGTCCGTTCTGTCTTCACCCTCACACAACAGAGTTAAAGTCTATCATTACTCTGGCATTATTACTGGGCTCTGTAGTTTTGCTTTAACGCTTACCTGCAAAATCTAAAAAAATGACAAGAGTGCTGAACTTATTATGCGACTATACTAGGAACTAAACATGGCAATTTAACATTATTAGGTATATTAGGTACACACACGTATTCTTGTGCCTCTAAAATCTGCTTTACTTTCAGTCTGACCACACAGAAATAAAAGTGTTTCTACCTCATCTTAATGTCCAGACGTATGCAGTGAACAAAGCCTGTCATGACAGCCTCTTTCTGGCTGCATCCCACTGCCTCGCTGATCTCCATCCAAAAGAACAAAGCACACTTTCAGATGGTCTCTCCTCAAAGACCTTCATGGTGTTGCACTCATTCGTCACTGTTTTGAATGAAAAGCAACAGAAGTACCGTAGTTGTGTGAAGAATAAAAATACAGCTTGAGAGAGAAGTTCAAACAACCTACCTTCAAAGTTCTGGCCAATCACTGCATGAAGTGGACATAATTGTCTGTTTTAGAAAGAAAATGGTCAGATGCAGACCCCTGATTCCCTCATTAAGGGAGTTTCAGACACTGTTGGACGATCTGACACTTCTACACTTTGTTTTACTAAGAGCTTGAGAGCATGCTGGCCTGAACAGCTTGCACACAACTGCTTTCTATGGGCTGGAATTTTAAAGCATGTTACACTTCTGGCCGCTCCCCGTTTATTGATGTCACTGCACAGCAGTTTTTTTCTTCTGACATTCAATTACCTAATACTTTGATGTCAATTCAAAATTAATGTGTGACCACTCAACTTCTGGGTCTGAAAAGTGAAGCCAATGCAGAAGTGCCTTAATCCTGCATTCTATCTAACTTCCAGCAGGGGGCGACTCCCCCAGCTCCAAAAAGAAGTCTGTTTCTATAGAAGTCTATGAGAAAATTAGCTTACTTCTCACTTGATTTATTACCTCAGTAAACATTTTCTTTTTAGGTTTATGGTCTCAATCGCTAGTTTGAAGTCTTCAATACAGCACCATGTTCATTTTGTAAATTAAGGTCCCATTTATTTTGACAATAGACGATAAATCAGGGGATGCTTTAGGACCTAACAATGTCTGTGTTTTCATTTAAAACTTTGATGATCTCACTGTGTGTTTTCGCTTCGTCAAAGTTAATTGGAACATTTTGGTCACTTAAAACTGACGTGTTCAGCGTTCTGCCAACAAAAGCTAGCATTAGCTGGTAGATTAAGCAAAAGTCAGCTCTGTGTGATACCGATGACTCCCTTCAGAAGGAGTTGATAATCGGCGACTCTGTTAGCACCATTGAAACCATACACAACACGCATGGCGTAGACGCGTCATCCTCCCCAGCTCCACCCTTTTGTCCAAATATGGTCACTTCTGGCTCCAACATACCAAGATGGTAACGGTCAAAATACAAACTTGAGGCAAAACGACATTCCACAAACCAATGGTCGACGTCACCGATGCTACATCCATTATTTTTTACAGTCTATTGTGACCACAAGTAAAATATGGCAGAAAGTTTCCGACCCTTACAGAGCAGTAGAGCAGCAGAGTTTCCCTGTGAGTTTAAATGTGTTGAACTGGCCTTTAACCAAATACTGCCTGACCTTTACCACAGGCCAGTCGTATGATGGGACTGAGCTCAGTGTTTGGTTACATTTTTGTATTCATATTCGGGGGGAAACAGGCATTTGGATCAATGATAGAGCATTGAATGACACACACACACACACACACACACACACACACACACACACACCCCCACCCGCCTCTCTGCAGACTGATGGTCCATAGCCAGGGGACTGAATCTCTCCAAACTCTGCTAAGGTCAGAGGATGGCTGTTGCCCTGCCCCGGGGCTCTGCATTAGAAGGTCAAGAGCAGACACACACACACACACACACACACACACACACATATACACACACCCACGCCAGTGGTAAGTGGGGAAAACATGTTAAATATTAGAGTGGTGGTAAGGACAGAAAAAAAAACTTTTGGAACGTATGATTGAATTGAATGACAGAAAGCATATGATATTTTTATTCTACCTCATCGTAAATTCTACCACATCATGATGACAACTGAGCCATTTTCCATTCACAGATGAAGACTGGGAGATCAGAAAAAGCTAGTAAGTGGACCTTGATTTGGAATTATTTTGCCACATGATGGTGAGATAATCTGAGCTCATGTTAGGTATGCATTCCATGTGCTCACAGCAAAATAAGTCATACTAATTTGCAACATTTGCATATTAAATAGCCCTAAAACAGGATTTGTAAAGCCACTCTGATTCACGTCTCCTACACATACGTCCGATCATGTGTATGCCTAACTTTTTGTAGATATACGCTATGCCCTTTCTCTGAGACATCCATTGTTTTTATATCTCAGCACAAACCCAGTGCATATTTTAAATCACTTAGTATGTCTGTTTACAGTATGTTGCACCATGCAAATGTTAATGGACATACACTTATTATGAAGACATCTTCATCAGACATCAGTTTATGAGTTATATGCATCAAATCTACCAACACGTCTTCATACCAACTACAGAAAAGGTCGGTCGTCAATGGCTCCCAAAACAAGGGTGGCCTTTTCAAACTGAAAATTAGAAAATTTAATCATGTGACCCTTCTATTTAACATAACGGGCACATTTGTAAACACTTAGTTAACATTTTGAAATGGAACTAGTTAAGTTTAAGCAATGGAAATACTTTGGGTTGTAAAAAATCAAGGATTGGCTTAAAATGAGTACTAAACTGAGGACGTAATCTGACGCCACAGACGCCATTGCGCCATGGACTAAGGTCTGTAAAACTCATAGGTAAAACTCTTGACTAACTAAATTAAGTGACAGTTGACTTATGGAAATCAAACCCCCGGTCTTCTGAGTGAAAGTCCTGTGTTTGTTCAACCTGCCTCCTTACGCGGAGTTTGGCGCTCTCATACTTTGTTACTTTACTTCCATGTTTGCTACCGCGAAAATTTGCCATGTCCATGAGAGATCACCGCTTAACAAGAAACGGAATTATGGGTCGTTATGGGCTGCTTGCACAATCGACCTATACGGCCGTTTTCTGGGTGAGGACGGTCTGAAATCTATTGAGGCCCAGTGCTGTAGTGGAGGGTATACGTAGGTATACGGGGTATACCCACCTCTTTTTCCAGCAAAAAAGCCATGGAATATATAGGAGAGTATACCCACTTCCTCCTCCATAACCTACCCATCTACCTATTAGTACACCCACCTTATCAACAACCACTACACCAGTGTTGAGGCCCATTCAGTCCTTTTGTATTCATAACGTGGTACCTGTATAAACGATTAACTCCGTAACTCCATTTGAATTTGAAAATGCTCAGAGTTGCACACACTGATCAACTGAGAAACAGCGCTTCTGGGGTTTTTGGCGCCCGTTGGCTTGGACAGGCTGAGTTTTCTACATGTAGGCCTTTTCTTTGTTCGAGACACCACATGGCTGCAGAGTTTATTTTTGTTTAAAGAAACCACATTGTTCAGGTTCCAACAGTTGTTTCTTTTGTAAGTCCGGCACACTTGGCTTTTGTGGAGGCTTTCTGTCATGTGTCCTGAAATCTGTTGTTCCTACTCTTGATATCGCTGTCAATTCTGTTGTTAAGTCTTGTTACATACAAGAAGACACCAGACTACATTTTGACACATTTTTCTAACTGTTTTTACCTGATGGTTGCAAGAAAGCAGGAAGTTCAAGAAATGTTTTTTTGTTTTTATCCATTCAAAGCCACAACTCTTTCCTCTTCCTATAACTGCAGCAGTTCCATACCTCCCATTTCTGCTCAACAAAAAGTTGACTGGAGGGAGGACTGATTGTACATGCTTGTGGCCTACTTTCTAGGTGTTATGTGTTGTTGTTCATCATTGCAGTCTTGGGGAGAAGAGCGAGTCTTTGGGGAAAAAAGGCTCCCCGAGGGAAGAGAGAAAGATTTCAGTCCCCACTGATTCTGAACTCATAACTCTCTGAGGAATAAGGTAGTGTTATTAAGGCCGAACACTCGCACACACACACACACACACACACACACACACAGACACACACACACACACACACACACACACACACACACACACATGCTGACAAGATGCAGAACTTTAACCACGGCATGCCCAGACATGTATTCACTCCAGCGAGGGTGGCGATGCAAACTGTGTTTCACTGAATACTTGTAAAGATGTTTGACAGAGTAGAGGGAGGAACACCAAAGAATGGAAAATGGAACGGATGATGGAAAAGCACTTGATGTTATTGTGGGGTCTGATGCTCTGCTGATGACTCATTTAAAATGAGTAAAAAAAAAATGAAATACATCAACTGCATGGGCTTAAATAAAAGACGACCCAACTCCCTGGGGCGCCTGGTTAGCTCACCTGGTTGAGCGTGCGCTCCATGGCCCTATTTTAACGATCTAAGCGCACGGCGTGAAGTGCCTGGCGCAGGTGCGTTTAGGGCGTGTAGGAATACACTTTTGCTAGTTTGACGGCGGAAAAAAGGCTCCGTGCGCCAGGCGCATGTTTAAAAAATGTTGTACTTAGTGTCTTAATTAATCATAGGTGTGTTTTGGGCATAACATGCAATAAACCAATCAGAGTGTCATCTCCCATTCCATTTAAAAGCCAGGCGCGTTTGTAACTTGGCGCATTGCTATTATGATGGCGGATTTGCTAAGCAGGAAGGAGAGATTTTCAGGAGAAGAAACTGATCTGCTTGTTCGTGAAGTGAAAGTGTGCAAGCAGATCCCTGTGTGTGTAACAAGCATAGTGTGCGCGCGCTGTGCACGCGCCTTGGCGCAGTTTACTAAAGCGCTGTTAAAATAACAATGAAATGCCGCGTTATTGACTTTAGACCAGGTTTTTGTTGGTCAATTTCCGCTGCCTCAAGATAGCAAAACACCAAGAATGCACATGAACACACCTCCCTGTAAGACCAGCACCCCCATGGGCGCATAGATGGGCGCAGAGCATTTTGATTGGACAGGAAATTGACAACTGTCGGTCTTAAACTAGACACTTGCGTCAGGCTTTGCGCTGCGCCGGATGCAAGATAGGGCCCGTAGGGTGCCTGGTTAGCTCACCTGGTAGAGCGGGCGCCCATGTATAGAGGTTTACTCCTCGACGCAGCGGCCGCGGGTTCGACTCTGACTTGCGGCCCTTTGCTGCATGTCATTCCCCCCTCTCTCTCTCCCCTTTCAAATCTAAGCTGTCCTATACAAATAAAGGCCTAAAATGCCCCCCCCCCCCAAAAAAAAAGATAGGGCCCGTAATCTGTCCTATCAAATAAAAGCAATAAAAGACAGACCCAACTCCTCTTAACCCCTTAGCATTCGTACACTTTTTCTAAAGGGGGAAGGTTAGAGGGACAAGGGTTCTTTAGGGGGGATAGCAGGTCATCAGTAGATGCCCCATAGAAGTGGTGTACATCATCTGAAAGCTGGGAAGCTGATGGTTAATGTGACATGCAGCTCAGTACTGTGTGTCCAGGTATTCTAGTCATAAATCGGAGGAAATGTTTTGTATTAATTCATTAATAACTTAAAATAAATTGTGGCTTAGTAGATTGTTATATGAGTTTATAATGGCCATTCTAATGCTCACTTATGCCTCATAAGTTGTTGCAGCCTATATACTGTATGGGTTGATATTGTGTTACACAGATTTTGTTTCAATGTTACCATTTTTGACCACTGAAGAATTGATGACAAAATATCACATTAAGAAACCAAGACCTCGTGGAACAGCACGGAAAAATCTATGCTTTGATTTGGTTGGAAAAACTTTTGACATTTAGAGATTTCTGCAAGAATTGCATTTTGCAGCGAAATGTAAGCCGTGGAAGTGTGAATTTACAGCTAGATTCTGTAGATAGTTGACCAATGGCATATCCACATGATCCACATGAGTGCAGCGAGGAGGAGAAAGCTGTTTTGGGGGAGGGCAGCTGAACCTATAAACAGGTGTTTGCTTATTTCCTTTCCTATTTTAAGACAATCATAAAGAATGCAGATCCTGGCTGAATATTTCATGCGGGTTGGGGTGGTTGGGAGCCGCGGCCATATGGCTCATCCAGTGCGTTTCTTCCATGAAATAGGGAAGTGGTAGCGTGTTGTGGAAGGGAACAAAGATGTGTTGAGTGATGAGTGTCCTGGCTGAGAGCCGTGTGCAGCGCCACGCACACCTATCGGTGAATATTTAATATCCAACCCCAATCAGAGCAGCACAATACTTTAATGTTTGTTTACACATCTGTTCTCCTCTCCTGTATCCAGGTTATTTTAATAATTACTTACTATTCAGGCACAAAGAGAAAATACTTCACACTGGCCTACTATAAGACCTGCTCTGAAGGAGAAAAACTTTTTCCCCTCCTGTTATGGGGAATGCTGAAATTCTTCGCAAACACGCAATATTTCTTCCCATTCACCCAAGTGTTTCTCTTCAGTTATACTGTATTTCTTGCCTCTTGTAAATAATGTCCTAGCATTGTCTTTGTTTGGTTACTACATGAAGACATGCATCTTATTTTTGCACTGCAAATAATTTGATCCATGGATACATATACAGTTATGGCAATGAAACGGCAAGTAAAATGAATGAATGTGTACATGTGTACATGACAATTGTATAGTTCAGTGGTAGCAGTCACTCGGTGACACGTTGCTGTTACACTGATTGTGGGTAATGTAGTACTTCTCCATGACGTATATAAGCAATGTTTTTCTTAAGACAAGGTTTGTATACAGACTTGTGGCTTCTACAGGAGAAAACTTTGTGACAGCTCGTGGTCATTCTACCTTGGTGGTTGAGACATTATGGCTAATAATCAAAATCCTGATTCAGAATATGAATGGGATTGTCACTAATGGAACCACACACAAAACAAGCTGCAATAAACAGGCAATGTGTTGCTTTAGCAAAACTTTTCTTCAAACAAGAATAGAAAGGAATATCATAGAATAGAACAGAAAACAATAGAACACAATATAATAGAATATAATAGAACAGAATACAATAAAATAAAACAGAATACAATAGAAGACAATAGAAAAGTATACACCAGAATATAATAGAACAGAATAGAACACAATAAAACAGAATAGAATAGTATAGAATATAACAGAATATCATAGAAAAATAGCATACAACAGTATAGAATAGAACAGAACAGAATATAATAGAACATAATAGAACAGAATAGAATAGAACAGAACAGAATAGAACCTAAATTAATTTAATAGAATAGAATAGAATGTTATTGTCCAGCGGAGGCTAAATCATCTCTGGTCTCACCAGATGACTGCACTAGATTATAGTTTCCAGAGATTTCTTCTCTTGTTGTTGGTTGTGGAAGCCTCTAAAGTCTCCTTTATCAAGATGTTCAGCAGTGAAATAAGCTAGCTGCTCCTGTGACAGCACATGTAAAGACCTCCCACTGACCGGCAGCGTGTACTGCTCTGAATGTGTGGTGTATGAACACTCACACTGCACACTGGTGACCTCGCCATCATTGTATTTCCATCAGACATCCCAAAGCATATTGCTTTCATTTCCTACAAAAAACATGTCCTGGTGTCATTGTCACAGTGACATCAGTGAGAGGAAAAGACAAAAAAAAAATAATAATGTCTTCTTCTCTGCTCTGTCTCTCTCATTTTCTATTCATAATTAAAGTGTCTCAGAGGACCCTTGCACTGCACTGCCCTATTTCCATATTCACACACACAAAGAAAGCCTTTTTTATGCTTTGTTCTGTCTGGAGAAATCACTGCATTTCTTTCTCATAAATGGTGTCTTCCCGTCCCCACAGAGTCAGATTGTTCTCCAATTCAGAATGTGGTCTGATGGCTACACGGCCTGTTGGCTTTATTTACAACATCAAACCGCCGTGTCTGAGCCCACAGTCTTCTGATTGTGTCCCAGCGATAATATTTCCTTTTGCATGCGGGGTCTAAAGTCCAAATAAATAAAACAATACATAATGAAAGCACTGATATATAAATCTGTATGAAGAAGCAACAGCAGAGCAGACGAGTAGGCGGCTGACACGCTACTTCAAACTATGCGGGGACCTCATAGTAGAATGAATTAAATCGTCCAATACAGTGCTGCCGGCAGAATGCATTTTGTGTAGTTCCATTCAAACCGCAGCTCAAAGTGTCCCAATTCTGGTTTCATCTCTCTCATGTGACACAGATCTGATGCTTTTGAGTCTCTAAGTGTCCGCAGCAAACAGCTGCAGCCAGTCGCACTTTATTAACTCAATCCACACCACACGTCAAGATGAAGAGACTGTAACAACAAAACTCAGTTTGAATGATTGTCATTGTTCTGAGACAATAGTCATGATTCTGATGCCTGAGCTGTTTGTCTGCGTATTCATTCAACCTTTGCTTAAACTCGAGAGATCATTGAGGGGGCGGCCCTCATTTACGACGACATTGACAACAACAGAACAACCAACACAGAAAAAGAATACACCGTCATAAGAAAGATAGAAAGACAACAAAACTTTCTGAATTGAAAATTAATACAATTGAATAAATAAATTATGACAACACGGACATAAAAGAAAGTAGGCTACAATTATGTGAAGCAACTACAAGTAGAAGATTGCAGGTTTAAAACCAGATTTCTAAATCGTCCAAAAGGCACAAGTGAGTTGATTTTTAAGGAAGTGCTGTAATTTGTTCCAGGAGTCAGGTGCACTAGAGTTAAAAGCAGTGTTTCCAAGTTCAGAGCTAGCTCGTGGGCAGAGTGAGTCTGATGTTTCTCTGGGTAACAGAGACATTCTGGAAGGTAGTGTGGTTTAGGTAGGTGTTGTTTGACAAATTGTCTCTCTTAATACTACGTCATCTTACAGCGCCGCGGTCGAGCTGCTGCTCTGCCCGGTGCGTTCCATACAGACGCTAAAGGGAGATTTTTGCATCTGTATCTGACACTGAGAGACACTGACCAAGCGCCAGGATTTTTACGCGTTGGGACTGAGAACAGTTTTTTCCATCATTGTTGGAAGAGTAAAATGACCTTTATCGGATTAGGGATTAATAATGTGCTGTTGGCAAGTCCTGCGATTAGTGGAATGATCTTGTCTTCAAGTTGTATACGAACCAGACTGATTTATTAGAAATGGAACTATGAAAAAGATCCAGCCAGCAATGTCCTATCAGGTCAAATGTTAAGCTTCACATATCTGTAAAGCGACACAGGTATCACAGTCTAGTGTGACACACACACAACTCTCGATTCACTCAACTCGATTTTTGCAGATAACTGTGTCCCAGTAGACATGTGCGTGTGTATTATTGAACACTTGGCTCCATATAATGTGGATGGATGGCTTAATGAAAGAAGCAGCAGACAGAAAAATGAGGCCTCTTTAAATTGTTTTTGACAAAAAATGATTAGTGTCAAGTTGAAATGAAGTCTCATCAGTTCCACATGAATCAAAATGAGTGTCTCAATTAACAGGCTGCAGCGTAAAGTACAGCGTAAGTGAAGGAATGTGTACCAACGCAGATCGTACCAACAGACTCCCTAAGAATTAGTCCTGAGGAAAGAAATAGAGAAAACATACATGTAAGTACCGGGAGTGAACTGCCAGCAGACATTAAACCTGCACGTCACAATGCAAATCAATATTCTGGAAAGAGGCGCGGAAACTCAAAAGAACGATGGGGAAAAAATAAAGAAGGTTAATAACGAAAGAGGATGTGGAAGTGAAGAGGGTGCAGATGGGGGGGAGTGGGGATGATCCAATCTATAAACCATATCTTCATCTTTCTTCCTTCTTCATATCCTCTTTCATTATGCACGCTATGTCCCTCCAGACCACACACACACACACACACACACACACACACTGAGGCACACTGTAATAAAATGTAACAGCTGTGTAAAATGTCAGGCTGGCCTTTTCCTCAGATATACGGTTTGAACCAATCCAAACGTTACCCTTTCTCCCCTTCACCAGAAAGAAAAGAGGAGAAGGGCGAGGAGAGCAAGGATCTACATGACTTTAGGGATGGAGGAGACGGGGGGAGGGGGAGGAGGAGGGGATGATGGGAGGGGGGCGGCGGGGCGAAGGGCTCCGGGGCATACGAGACAACAAAGACAAAAAGAGCCGGAGACATACTGAGGAGGACACAGACAGCAGAGCAGCTGAGAGAGAAGGTACTGCAAGTACTGCAACGTGAGGGGAAGAAAGACGGAGACAGACAAGAGCGAAGAAAGTTAGGGAAATAATCTCTAAATGTCAGAAAGGAATAGTAACAGTGGAAGATTTCAACGAGCACATTAAAGGAAACACCTGTGTTAAAAAAACTAAACAAAAAACACAATATTATAAGATGTGAAGATGTGGGACTGTGTTAAAAAAAAAAAAAGACATCTGTACTATCTACTAATTACTTACGTACTACACCGCAAAATGGGCACACACAAATAAACATGCTCAGAGTTTGTTCCGCTTTAAAAAATGGCTCCAGGTGTGTTAAATCTGTGTGAAGTGCTGGTATGTTGTAACACTGTGTAAGAGTGATTATTGACTTTCTTTGTAGTTAAAATATAACACTTCTCTAACACTGGTGTGTAGTGTTAATAAAGTGTCACAGGTGTTGCATTCACACTGTGGGGGGGGGCATAGTTCTATTGATTTCTCTACCAAAGAATAGTCCAATAAAGAAGTTGTTTACTGCTTCAAACACATTCATTTCAAAACATCTGCATCATAATCTTTTAAAATAATTAAAATCATAACAATATGGAACAATGCTCTCTCACTGTCATTACATGTATGGCTTATCAGAGGGTATCAAATAAGTCAGCGACACCATGTGTCAACATAACAACACGTTCATGTATTGTAATCAGGGTGTGATGTATGAAAAAAGTATAAAGAATAAAATCCCCCTTTCAATACCACCATGGATATAGTGCCACTCAGCCAGCCATGCCAAAACACGTATTTATGAACTTCATCATCTTACATCGCCGCGGTCGAGCTGCTGCTCTGCCCGGTGCGTTCCATACAGACGCTAAAGGGAGATTTTTGCGTCAGCATCTGACGCAGAGAGACACTGACCAAGCATCAGTATTTTACGAGTTGGGAGTGAGGACGGGTTGCTTAAGTAGTACTCAGGTTCATAATTGTAATTTGAGATTGTATCAGAATAGGTTTACATGGTTTAATTTTCAAAAAAACACCATATTTTTGTTGTACTGCACATTTTTGTGTTCACTCTGTGTTCAGGTCTCTGTTTTAGCTACAGAGTGAGACCTCGCAACTTCTGTAACATCTCTGTTGTCAGTCGCACATGAGCAGTAGCTAGGTAAGGATTACATGAGCTAGCTAGCTGTTTCTCCAACTTCGGCCTGTACAAGGCAGGATCAGCCGGGAGACTTCTTCTAAACGAGGGTGACCTTCCAACTTTGCGTGGAATACCTGCAGAACAGGGACATTTTTATTTTGTAGATTAGGGTGAATTTGCGTGTGTTGTAGCAGTGTTTTGCCATGGAGAACGAGCTAGCATACTAGCGCTAGCATGCTAACGGTTAGCCCCCTAGGCCCCTCGTCTCGGCTAGTTACGTAGAAAGCCGTGCAGATTTTGAACAGCTCACCCGGAGACTGAAGGCAGGACACATTCAGAAACCCGTATCTCGCTCAAAACAGCATGGATGTTTTTTTTTCAAAGTTTGTATGCATGTGGAAGCACCAGAGACACAAAATAACACCCCAAATCCCAGAAAAAGAGATTTTAATACTTTAAAAGTGCCTATATTATGCTCATTTTCAGGTTCATAATTGTATTTAGAGTTTGTACCAGAATAGGTTTATGTGGTTTAATTTTCAGAAAACACCATATATTGTTTTACTGCACATTGCTGCAGCTCCTCTTTTCACCCTGTGTGATGAGCTCTCTGTTTTAGCTACAGAGTGAGGCATCTCACTTCTGTTCCATCTTTGTTGGGAGTCGCACATGGGCAATAAGTACTGCTAGCTAGTCAGTTGCAGAGTATGAGGGCGTGTCATGCTAGCAGCTAGGTGAACATTATAACGTGTGTTACAAAGTGACGCACATTTGTCACGGAAGTAAAGGCTGGACTACAACAGAGCTGTTTGGTTTGTGAACAGTGTTTTCTGTGTTCCCCTTTGGGGTGGACTTTGTGCTTTTTTACTTTGTAAACCTATAACGTGCACACAAAAAAAAAGCAAAGCCAAAAAGCATAATGAGCACTTTAAAAACAATCAGGAGCAGTTTGGTGTCAGGAAACAGCAGCTAATTAACACCAGGTGTGCCAGCTGATTGCATCAGTTAGGCCGATGATGTCACAGGCCCACAAAACGTGTATGGCAGAACAACACTTACATACTTACATATTGTATATGCCATAATGTACTGTGGTGGTGTAATGCACAGAACAACTTCTAGGGGGGCCCCTAGCAGGAAGTCACAGTTTTACTATAGTGTCTAAATTTTTTGGCACGTCGATCACATTCACTCGTTATCGCTGCATTGAAGATCCCCCTGTGTATCCTCAGGCTGAGGCTCATTAAAGGGTCAGAGGTGTGCAGACTGCGGCTCCTTCCTGTCGCTTCTCAGTTTGAAGCATCCCTAATGATGGCAGAAGATCTTTACATTCAGAGGAGTGAGGAGGAGTGAGGAGGATGGTAGGTATGCCACACTTTGACCAAACAGAATGTGTCCAGCCAAACACTATTTTCAATCTTTGGGCCATATTTTAATTGCAGGCGCTACACCTGCAAACTGGTAGGCAGTGGTGGAAAAAGTTCAGATCCCTTACTGAAGTAAAAGTACTAATACCATACTGTAAAAAAGAAAAAAACTCTGTTACAAGTAAAAGTCCTGCATTGAAAATGTTACTTAAGTAGAAGTATGTAGAAAAATGTAGTTAAAGTATTAAAAGTAAAGAAAAATCCTCCCATTTTAGAAAGTGTAAAGGATCCAAACAGTTGTGTGTTTAATGGTCTAATCATTTCAGCTGGACTTGTAGGTCCTTATATTGTTGGCTAGTTTCATTTATAATAAAACATCACATTTTATAAACTGTGTGTTTTGTGTGCAGAAACCTTAATGTGTAAAGTAACTAAAGCTGTCAGATGAATGTAGTGGAGTAAAAAGTACAATATTTCTCTCTGAAATGTAGCGGAGTAGAAGTAGAAAGTGGCATGAAAAAAAAGACTCAAGTAAAGTACAAATACCTGAAATCTGGACTTAAGTACAGTATTGATTTAATGTACTTAGTTACAGTCCACCACTGCTGCACAGACACAGTCTCCAAGCAATATTTTGGTATGTGTATGGTATGGTGTTCAGGATTGCAAAGTGCAAACAACAACAACAAAGGTGATAGGACCATAGATATAAAGCAGTTTGTTCTATGTCTATGGATAGGACCTTCAGACCTCTTCTTGTGTTGCCAACCGTGCACTGCTGCTTGGCAACCACTCAACAGGTGACACTCCATGACATTAAATTACCATGACAGCATGTTGTGCAATTAAGCTTTTCATGTTAATGGGGTTGATTTATAAGGTGTTTGTCAGCTTTTTCATGTGGAGGTGATGATACCATGCCTGTATTTAAACACCTGAAGGGTTGGACTTTTATAAGCATTTTACAGGGCACACAGACGCCTGCATTGACGCACGCACACACAAAAACACACACGCACGCACACACACGGACACAGACACGCACGCATGCACGCACACACGCGCGCGCACACACACACACGCACACACAAAAACACACACACACACACACGCACACACACACACACACACACACACGGACACAGACACGCACGCATGCACGCACACACGCGCGCACACACACACACACACACGCAAACACACACATACACACACATAAACACACCCAATCACGCACGCACGTACGCACGCACGCACGCACGCAATCACACACACACACACACACACACACACACACACACACATGCACACACACACACACACGCACACACGCACACATGCACACACACACACACACGGACACAGACACGTACGCACGCACACACACACACACACAAACACACCCAATCACGCACACACTAGCACACACACACACACACACACACACACACACACACACAGGCACACACACACACAGACACACACACACACACACACACACATACAAATGAAGGTGGCTGGTGGTTTTCCGGGCTTCATGCATGAACACAAATCATTTCCATCAGGTCACCGCCAGCACTGGTGCAGAGAGCCATGGATTTGACTAAAGCTTAACACACTGCTCATCATCAGGGCCACATTCTCCTCTCAAGATTCTCTTACTGGCTTGTTGTTGAGCTTTTGATCATGTCACATTGTTGTCATTAGCAAACTGAGTTTGATCAGCTGCCACAGAATGGTGGATGCTCAATATAATGATGTGAGCATTTAAGACACAAGATAGAAGGCAGATAACAAAAAATATACATATAAAAGCACATTGATATGTAAAAGAAAAGTGGCACATTTCACACATAAAGGACAGTTTTCCAGTCATGGTAAGTAAATCTATGGTGTCACATCTTCAATAGTGGTTCTGGAGGAGCTTAGAGTTACATCTTCTGGGACTCGCAGTGTCTAATGAAAAGAAAATGCATTATTACACTGACCTCTGTTGCCTCAAATTGTGCATTATATTATTTTATAATTTTTTTCTTGTGACTCTAATACTAAATTGATTAAGTAGCCCTTTAATAGAGCATAACAGGTTTTGTTCTAAAAAGTACGTAAAAATCTAAAAATGATTCATTGTTATTCCTGTTCCATCATCCAAATTCGAAACAAATTTATTTATCAAGCACATTTAAAGATAACAACAGTTGACCAAAGTGTTGGACAATCAAAGACAAAAAAACTAGAGGGTAACTATCATTGTGTGTTGCAAGCCTGAGAATAGAGATGTGTTTTCAGACGGGATTTAAAAACAGGCATTGAAGGGGTCAGCCTAACATGAAGGGGGAACTCATTCCAGATGTGTGGGGCTAGAACTTTAAGGCACGATCTCTCCTGTGTTTCAGCCTTGATATTGGGACCACAAGGAGCAACTGGTCAGCTGACCTGAGTGCCCTAGCGGGGAAGTAAAAGGTCGGAGAGATAGTTTGGACTATCATAACACAAGAGCTACCATTTTTTTCAACCTGGACCCTATTTACCTATAGTTTTTTTGTGTCTAAGTGACTGATAGGTAGAACAATCTTTGAAATTGGTCCAGTATTAAGCGTGAACGCAAATGTGCATCGTCAGTTTGGTCCAAAAAAAGTGCTGTTTTTGCCACTGATAGGATCAGAGTATTAGTGTCTGACAACATTATGGAAAGGATCCCTAGAGAGATAGACATTTAAAACCTCTTTAGGACCTTTCTGTTTAACCAGAAACAGCTCTGAGGTTGCTAGCACTAAACCCACCAGACTCCATTTAAAAAAATACAATACTTTAAGCGTGTATAGAGCCAAATCGGTAAACTGTGTTTATTTCAGCCAAAACTGGAGTTGTGATGGTTGGGAAAGTGGAAAGACGACCCAAAACGGCTTTTCATCGTTTTATTTTGTTTCTGTCGATTTGGAATGAAGTGTATTTTAAGATGCTAAAATTACTGTTTATTTACATGGAGTCTGGTGGGTTTAGCGAATGCAACTTCTTTGATGTTTTTATGTTTAAAAAAATGTTCTTACTCTTTAACAGAAAGATCAACCTCCTTAGAAATCCTTCACATATTGTTGTCAGACACTTAGAATATTAATCTGAGACTGTCAGTGGTAAAACGAGCACTTTTGTGAACGTAAAAACAAGCTGCACAATTGCCCTATTAACTTACATTGTAGCTTGTTTCTCCCCTGCCGACTGCAGTGATCTCGCTTAATACTGGACCAGTGTCAAAGATTGTTGTTCCCATCAGTCACTTAGACACAAAAACATAGGAAAGGTTTGAAGGTTGAAAAAAACGGTAGTTACCCTTTAATGTATATCAAATCTCCGTCATATCAAAAACTGTTTAGTGAAGCTGTTGCATCAATCCAACACTTTAAACTATAGAAAATACTCATGTTGTAAATTTAGATACAGCAGTGTGCATTGTAATGCATTCCACGAATAAAAAATGAAACTGTAAATAAAAATGCTAAAAAAATATGCACATACACAAACATGCACTGAACTCTATTAATATGTCCTAAAATGTAATATTAACTAGACGCTGCAGCAGTGCTGCTGGGAAACAATGGCAACAGATTGCACATCAACAGGTCACCTTCCTCGGAAAAGATAAAAAATGAACAAAAGAATGAAATCATCTGAGCAATTTCTGCAGCCCTGCACCACTGCCAGTGTGTTTGTTTCTCTGTGTGTGTTTTCAGCTGGGAGGCACACCAATCCATACATAAAGTGTTCTTTTCCTCCACACTCACCACACAGGTCAAATGGATCTAATAAATCATAACTAAAAGGAATGAATTGGGTGGGTTTTTTCTCACAGGGCTTTTGTCTGGTTTATTTAGGTGTATGAAGTAGAGATAAGGAAGCCATCAGTCTCCCTGATTCCAGCTGCACAGCTCAATTTGTTGGCAATGAAAGAGAAAAAGCGGAATGACGGGGAGAGAAAGAGGAGCGCAGGAAAGTGGATGGAGAGGTGTTTTTGTTCCATCGGCCTTTCTTATTCTCTCTGATGCTCCTCTTCTATCTTTGTCTTCACTCTCCCTTCCTTTCTGATTTTCCTTTTTTGCCATCCCTTCTCTACAGCTTTTCATTTTCATCCCGTTTTGTCTCTTCCCTTCCATTCTTAGTGAGCGGTATATCTGCTTCAACCCTAAAAAGTTGGGCTTCAACCAAAGAGATCTGTGAAGATTTGTGCTCAAGGCTGAATGACTTGACTTCATGGACGTCCAGCGACAAGAGAAAGGACAGACAATGGAGAAAAAATCCCAGAAAGAAATATACTTTGTTCGTGTTCTGAGAGTCAGAGTCTGAGCTGTCACAAACAAGTCTATGACTAATGTTAAGCCATGTAGCAAGCTAATGTCTACATTGTCTGGTTCCAGCAGTCAAATTCATGTGAATAACACTGGGCAACACTACATAGTCTGAACACAGTGTGAGGGCGTTTTCACACCTATAGTTGGTCTGCTCTGGTCCGAATCAGTTGACTGAGTATGAGTTTGTAAACTCGGAGCGTTTTCCCTTGGTTTTGGTTTCTTTTCACACAGAGCAAAATACAAGCAAACCAAAATTAACCAAAAGAACGTTCACTCTGCTTATAATTGGTCGGATGTGTCTGAGCAAAAAGTAAATGCAGGAAAAAGGTCCTGTGTTCTGGACTAGTGCATATTTATTCCATCCCCATAGTCAAACCAGCTCATTTTTTTCCATTCATTGTTTTCGTGTGTTTTCACTTGGCTTTGCTCTGCCGGCGTCTGTTTCTGACTTGAGCAGCGGTGGGATTTACCACGGAGATGCAAGTGACTTGATGGCAGTATCATTCTGTGAGAGTAACATTGCAAGCTGCTAGAGTTTGCATGGCGTGTAGTTCAAAGCATGCAGAGTACATCTGCTATAGGGCTGAAAGAAAGAAAGAAACATTTTTTAAACTATAGCTTAAGTTCAATATTCGCTGTGTAACAGATAAAACATGTCATGGAGCATTGTAACAGACACCATCAAAACTGCTCTGTATTCTTATGCCAGGATGGGAACATGGATTTGAACGGCCAGCAATATGTGTTTTTCATCTGTGATATGTAACATTATTCCAGCATTTATCTTGTGAAAAACAGTAAATATAATGATAAAAAAGAGGAATAAAGAATGTGAAATCAAATGCTACACCAAACATTCAACTAAATATTTCACATTTAATTAATCGCGGTCTTCACGATTAGCTAATCGCATTCTTTGAAATTGCGATTTCGATTTCAAAACCATTAATGGTTCAGCCCTAATCTGGTAGTTGAGTTGGCTAGAGTTTGGATCACGTTCTCACCACAAATGAAGCGTAGCAAAGCGTACCAGAGCTCGTTGGTCTCGGTCCGGTTGTTTAGGTCCACACCCGAGTGTAATTGCTGCATTCACACCAGCCCAAACGAACCGCACCAAGGGGGTAAACTCTCCAGGGTTGATTCAACCAAACTAAAGAAGACAGGTACTAAAACACACTTGATGATACAAGTCCTGCTTCATTTGAATCCGAGCTGCAGCTAGTAGCCATGACTGCACACTTGTACCTCTCAAAGATTGGACAGAACGACAACAATATATAAATCATAATAATAACTGAAGGTGAGGAGTCAAACGTTGCTCTATAATTATGTTGGCACTCAACCCCAATCTATTGATCCTATCAGCGACTCGTCTCCGTCACAAAAACAGAGAAAGCTTCATCATGGGCTGACTTTTTCCTGCTGCCAGATAAGCTGCTCTTGATCAGCTGCATACAGCCGAGGCTCTTATCCAACCCATCTCTACAATACTTGCTGTTTATAGCTTTACCTTCACTTTAACGGCATCTCTCCTTGCTGAACTGAAATTGTTGGGATGACTGACAGCGACTCAAAAGAACTACTAAAGAAAATGCATCCAGGCAACTATCTGCCTGACATTATCAGTATTTTCCTTTCCGCTCGACAACACAGAAAACGTCCCTGTGTCATCTTTGTTGTCTGACATTTCTGACAGCTACATTGAGTGATTGAGCATGAAAACTACCATTTTCTAACACGTCATTTGGAAGAAGAAAAAAAAAGTGATGGCACTTGGGTGTCAGATGGGGAATATTCTTTTCACTATTCCAAATCATTTGTATTTTTCATCATCCATTATATACCGAAGACAAAGTTGTCAACAACTAAGAGATTTACTAGAGACAAATTCCTGCCCAATTTTGAAACACATTCCACATGCAACAGATTTGCTTCTCTGAACACTCCGCAACAAATATAATTAGGGGCAATGTGGGATATCACCTATAACACACACAGAGAAAGATTATATTAGTGCTGTCAAAATGAAGGTGATAATAACGACTTTAAACACAAATTCCTTTCAACGCCACTAATTTGTTTTACGCACAATTAACGCACATGCGCTCTGGGATTTGGGCCTCGGGCACATCATTCTTATTATTGTTAGCACATTATTTTCACCCACAGGGGGAACCTGGGTCGCATGCTTTGACTGTTATGAAGACAGAGAGACATTCCACCAACGTGTGCACCGTGCACTTTCTGCAAGTAGCTCTGTTTTGGTCTCCACCGACTCCCGCCTCATTAGCTGCTGAATGCTCCACTGTGCTCACCAGCTATTCTCTCACTGTGTCTGTGTACTGTGCTGTGTGCTGCTGAGCAGGTGGAGTACAGTGGCTTTATCAGACCATTTTTACTAAGAACAGCTGCTGCTGCTGCTGCTGCAAACAGGGTCAAAGAGAGCAGGCTGTAAAATCTAAACAGTGAGCTATTAGGAAGTTATAAAGCTTAGAGCTGAGGGAGACTGCGAATATGTGGGTTTGCCACTACCAACAACTCCTTTCATATTAAACACAGTCATTTGACCCATTGTTAACCAAACATATTGAATAGTGAAGCTTTGGGGATTTGAGGTGCTTTTCAGCCTTGCTGGTGTTGATCAGTCCGTCCCTTTGGTCCAGACTGAAACATCTCAACAACTATTGGATGGAATGAGATGGAGTTGTGTACATGTATGGTTCTCAAAAGATGATTCCTACTAAATTTGGTGATCCTCTGACTTTTCATCGTTCCTTTTCATCAATTTTACAGGTATAGTAAGTGATGTTAATCCAATACACTTGTTTTGTCAAATTCAGTGAATATCTCGTCATGGTAACATAGCTCTCTATTTTCTGTGTGCGTTAAAAAAAAAAATCCATCCAATCAGCAACAGGCAGACACAGTTGATGGTATGGGAGGGGAGGCAGCATTTGAATATGGCGGCCAGTTGTTATCTGTCTGTGAATCTGGGGAGCGGAGCTTCTGAAGGGGGGGTTGTATTTGTTTGGCAGTTGAGTTCAACAATCTTTGTGCAGAATCCCTTACTGTACCTTTAATTTGCCCATTATATTGGTTTACAACAAATTATACCTGCTAAATGAATTCCCTCAGCTAGCCACTTCAGTGCTAAATAGCAAATGTTAGCATGCTTACATTCTAAAATGGATACCACGGTATAAACATTACTTGCTAGACATGAGAATGCAAACATTGTCGTTGTGAGCATGTCAGATAGCCTTTGTCCATATATTCACATTCAAGTTTTGTTCTGGCAAAGTGAAAGAAGAAAAGATCCAAACTAACAGTTTTCAATACAGTAATGGAATGTATTAACAAGACACAGACTAAACAAAGGGGAATACATGGCCAATGAATGGAATTAAGTATCGCAGATCATGTGCTGTGGAAGACACAGTTGATTGTCTGGGAGAAGCAGATGTGATATCTGCAGCATGGCAGCGGATTTAAGTCAGAGGAGACATGGTCAGTGTGGTAGAGGGTGTTAGAGAAAGAAGTTCCTCATCAGTTTTAGGTTTGTCAGAGGTGAAACTCTACAGACTCCAAGTTGTCAATGGTTTGTCGTCCTCTGTTCACCTCCTTATGACTAAGTGTGTAATCCCTTGGTCCATATACTGTAGATTGGTAACTGTCTAATAAATCAACGTTTTTGGGTGCACAACTGAAGGTGTGTAGATGGGAGCCGACCCCAGTGAATCAAAAACAACCTTGTGCCATCTGAAAACTTACCTGCCATACATTGCGATGTTTTTAGATGAAAACCTCCCATTTGTCAGAAGTTTTGGAAATAATTTCAGCAGGTACAAATCTTTTCATATATTAAGTACAATGAAAGTGACAAAGGCGGCACTACATGTCATCACATTTGTTCAGAGTGCATTATCTGTTCATATCCAAACAATACATTTGTATCCAGTTATGTTGTAATGTACAGTACCTATTGGCCACCATCAGCCTATATTAATGTCTGTGCCAATGTCCACTTAGGAATGTTTCTGATGTGTGATGATGCTAACATTTCATCAATATTTTGTGTCTACATTTTCAGCTCTGTATGTTACTGCTGCACAGCTGCCACGTATCTACAACTCCTTCCTTAGTGTGTCATTCCTTGAGTGTGTATGAACAGCTGGTCAGATGTGTCTGCTTCTGTACACCATCAGGGACATTTTCAGAAAGCAGGTGGTTGACGCTCCACCAAGCACTGCTTGACTACCTTCTGAAAACAGTGAGTATGGAAATGAAGTATGACGTGTGTCAAACTCTCCCAGTGTCTTTAGCTTTACTTCCTTAATGAGCACAGTTGTGCTTTTAGACATCTAATCCATTTGGAGGAAACACACTGCATTTGCTGCTTAACTATGTTCCTGAGCTTTTGGTAGAAAGCCCAGAACACAACCAACCGTATCTAAGGTTATACTGAAGTCTTATGGAGGATGTCAGATAGATGGTGGGCATACTAACTACAGTATGTCAATGCATCCCATAGTCCTTTAATTGTACTTAAATTTACTTGCAAACGTCACGAAATTAAACACAATTTCAAACAGGCTTATTTGGTGTATTGTGAAGAGGGGGTTATTTAGCTAATGTGAGACAGCTGGGCATTCATTATCAAGACTTTAGCTTTTTATTTTAATTAAAAAGACATTGGTCATGTTTTAACTTGAATATCTTGTGTTAATTATGCTGCTTGTGACTAAGGGTGTTTTCACACATGAAAGTCCGAACCAAGGTCCGGACCAAGGTTCATGTTTTTGTTACATTGTATACATTTGATCCGGTAAGTTTTGGTTTCACACTGCAGTTATGCAAGCGCACTAAAGATCTAAACGTAACAAAACTACGTCCTGCCGTCATCACATATGTGAGCTGCGTCTCCAGATACTTATAATTGATTGGTTTGTAGACGGGCTTCCTCGTCCTCTCGTCTCCTCTCTCTGTGTCGGAGTTTTTTCATCTGACTGCTGCTCTCCCCTACTGCCGTGGCTCTTTTTGTTTTGTTGTGATGTTGAGAAGCAAGACACTGGAGAATTTATTCAGAGACAAATGGAAACCTACACTGTACATTTACTACAACTTAACAAATAAACTGCTGATGTATTCTCAGCTCTGATAGCCGACAGCTGTCTGCTCTGAGCGCATTCACCGTCACTCTCTCATGTAGCCTACACACTAAGCACCGAGCTGCTTAAAGGAGCTTCCCCGGTCTTGTAACACAAGGAGAGTCTGCCAGAGCTTCTTCTATTTGGTCCGAAAGTCCGAACCATCCAAAAAATGCTTTCACACTGTAAACGAACCGGACCATGGTTCAGTTTGGTCCGGACCGAGACCACCTCTTTTGGTCGGACCAAAATTTGGTCTTTTGATCCGGACCGTGGTCCGGGGGAGGTTTCACACCTCTAATTTTGGTTGGGATCAAACAAAAAAGTCCGAAAGTCCGGACCAAATGAGGTATGTGTGAAAACACCCTAAAAGAGGAAAGAAAACCTGTCTTGGTGGACTGTTGCAAAAGCATGAGTGTGACTGAACAAGAATGGTGGGTGGGTTTTCTTTCAAAATGTTTCTTTCTGTCTTCTTCCTGCAGCAATCATTGGTGGCTGACTACACACAAACACACACACACAAAGGTTTTATTATTCCGCACATATCTCACAAAAACTTTGTGAAGCAGGAAATGATATTTCTCACCAGCAGTGTGATTTAAGTGGGGTTGATTCTGTGCATGTCCTTCAAGGTTTAAGCTAATCACAAGGCTGCTGCTTTCCCCTCCGCCTTCTTGTTCTCTGCCAAATGGGAAACAATGATTTAGTGAGCACACAGGCCTCTGCATTGGAATCAGTAGATGGAGAGATCAAGTAGATGGAAAGAGAGGCTCCTCTGTATTAACAATGACAGCATTGGTTGTTTTAAACATCTTAAAATGACTCTTCAAAGTCTGAACAGGATTTGTCTTCCTGCTGCATGTAAATGTTGGTGATTACTCTTCTTTTGCATCAATGACTCAACATTCAAGTCTTGTCTTCTTCAACCAGAACAATGATGTTTCTTTGAACTGAGCCAAGTGCTTTCACATTGTTGTCATTGGGTTCACCTGATACATTTATGTCAAGAATTGCACCCCTTCTTTTCAAAGTAACAACTTAGTTGAAATAGCAGTTTCTTGCCACCCAAAAATACTTTCTTACCATACACTGTCATTACAAACAAAGCAGCTGTAAAATGATGAATAAACAAGTGTCACAAACACTGAGACAGGATTCTGTATTATCACGATTTGAGCCATAAGCCCCAATAGAAATTATTTCATAAGGGCCATAAATTATCAGTAAGTTTTTGGTGTGCCAATTATGTATGTGGGGAGTCAGCAGAAAGAGTAGCTCCGCCGGAGAAGGTGTCTAATGCTAATGCTCATCAGAGATGGCAAAAGTACTCACTTCCCGTACTCAAGTAGAAGTACAGATACTTGTGTTAAAAAATTTTTTATGCAAAGCTACCTGGACCACACAAATGTTACTAGAGTGCAAGCTGAGAAACTTCAGTGGACATGGAAAAAAGGCTCTTTATATGCCATTGCCTACATTTTAAATGGATGTCTGCCAATATGCCTAAAACATCACATATATGATTATTGTGACAGAGACTGGGACTCCAGGTTAATAACATTCTGACTGAGTAGCTATTTATGAATTCAGTTGTGATTCTGTGAGAATTCACGGATCCAGTTTCTCTTTTTTTAATCTTCCCCTTAACATTTAAAGGAATCTACATGTATGTGTGTGTGCTCAAATATGGCTTCTGGAAAGAAAATAAAGGACAAAATATGAATTACTAAACAGACATTAATTAAGAAGTTCCCCATACTTTAAGAGTTGCGCAGCACATTGGCCAGGAGTCATTCTTGATGCCTACTATCTCAAACATCTCTCTCAGATAAGGCCAAGGATTTCTTGCTGCTTGTCTGCTGATTTCTTCATTTTCAATTTTGTCGCCATCCATACTACTATGTGCTAACGTTACCACCATCAAGCTGCAATGATTTGCCGTGAATGAATGCAGAATGCCGCCGAATCTGTCGAGTCGTCTTGTAGTGGTGTGTCAAGTGCAACGTACAGTATATTCCCATCCAATTAGATTGAATGTGGTATTGATGACGCGAAAATAACGGTAACTCCAGTGAAATTATTTGAAACTTGTTAGTAAGGACTAAATTTGGACTGTATTTAAAGCTGATTCTGGTTTCCAACTTCGCCCCAGGTGTGTCTGTTAAAACACGGACGGAGACAACTTCTCTCTTTTGATGCTTTATTAAGATCAAGCAACGTGCAACCTAGGTAACAGGTGAAGAACACAAACAACAAAATCACTAGCTAACTTACTTTAAATTTGCAAGAACTATAGACCAATACAACAACAGGCTTAAATGAACTGACAACATAAGTTATACGACTTATAGTTCTTAAGGACGCACACACACGACCTCAACTGATTATCCTCCGGACAGCTGGTCTCTTTTTCTTTTTGCTCCGTGTAGCGCGCGCACCCACTCGCGGTGAGGCGCGTGTCTGTGCTATTCTCCGACATGACGACCTCTTGTACAAAACTAAAGTAACGAGCCAATTTTGTAAAATGTAAGGAGTAGAAAGTACCGATATTCATGTTAAAATGTAAGGAGTAAAAGTAAAAAGTCGCCACAAAAAAATATAGTAAAGTAAAAATATCTGAAAAATCTACTTGAGTACAGTAACGAAGTATTTGTACTGCGTTACTTCCCATCTCTGATGCTCATAGGCCAAGGTATCCCGACTTTCAGTCCCCAGTTTGGGTCAAGCCAGAAAACACTGGATCCTACATTTCGCGCAGCTCCATGGCATCTTTTGTATCTTTGGAGAAACTGTCGAAAAAACGCTGAAAAGAAACACTGTCCATTTGTACGATTTATTGGCCTGAGGCAGCAAAGACAGGGAAAATTCGATTGAATCTTATTTATAGTATCAAATCATAACAAGAGTTATCTCGAGACACTTTACAGATAGAGTAGGTCTAGACCAGTGGTTCCCAACCTTTTTTCCTTGGCGCCCCCCCTACTTGTGTCTAAGAAAAGCTGAGCCCCCCCTCCGAAACCGAAGTTGAGGTAACTTTCCCTTACTTTCTTTTTTGATACAGAGGAGTTATCAGCACTTTTACGTTTCTGCGCCATGTTTCGTTCATAAAATAGTGATGCCGTGGCGGCAGGAAAAACGAGGATGATAGCAGCTAGCAGCTGACCTGATGACAGCAAGGGTCCCAGGTTAAGAGGTCCCGGAGGTTTGGCCTACTAAGTAGCCTGCCTACAAGTTTAAGCGAGAACAAAAATATATTGTTTTTATACAGACTTTTGTATACATTATATATTTATCATAATTTGTTTAACATGTGCAAATATTTTTTTTTTTACCTCAACCTCAAACCAGATAAAGACTTGCGCCCCCCCTGTGATCTTTGCCGCCCCCCTTAGGGGTCCCCGGACCCCAGGTTGGGAACCACTGGTCTAGACCACACTATAATTTACAAAGACCCAACAATTCCAACTATTTTCCCCAAGAGCAAGCCTTTACTTCCTTTTAACAGGCAGAAACCTCAGACAGACCCAGGCTCTTGGTGGGCGGGCGTCTGCCAGTGCCGGTTGGGAGACAGAGACACTAATACACATATACAGTACAGATATAGAGAAATATGATTCATAATAATTATAGCAGTTGGTATGTGGAAAATATAGTAACAATAAAGATAATGGAACTATGATTAGAAATAATAGTTGTAGCAGTTCAGGGCACAGGAGGGCACAGGAGGGCATATCAGGGCGTTGCAGGGTGTAGTAGGGCATTGCAGAGCGTAGTAGGGCATTGTAGGGCTTTGCAGGGCGTAGTAGGGCATAGTAGGGCATAGTAGGGCGTAGCAGGGCGCCGTCAAAAGACAAGTTCTATGATAGAGATCAGGAAGGCAGCGGGATGCAGCAGGTAGAGATGATGACCAAGAGTGTCGCTCTACTTGTGTGGCCATTCTGAAAAAGCTATAAAGTATTTTGCCCTCAGATTTGGTTGAACTAACCATTGTATAATCCTACGTCATTTCACACACAATGAGGCGTTACGCGCCTGTTTACTGTAACACAATGCACTGCACGAGTATTAAACCCACGACCACCAGCACTGCCTTAGTGCTTGTTACACATTGGCCAAGGACTAGTAGGATTCAGAACCATCCAACACAGATGTGACAGCTCACTGGTCAACAGCAGCAGAGAGGAAGGAAAGAGTACTTTGTATGAATACTTTGCCTTCAGGAAAAAAAAGCTAAAGGAGATTGGATTGTGCTCTACTTTGGGAAACAATCCCCCAGGATTTGACTGTTGGATTCCCAAAGGAGACAGAAAGTCAAGTGTAGAAATGATTCAGTACAGAAGCAGCAGAGACTCCCCAGAGAGCTTCTCAAACACCCTCATAGCATCACTGCTAGACTGCTGAAATGTGCAGTTAGGACACTCATGAAGGAATACTGAGGAGACAGTGTATTTATCTGTCTCACAGTGGTTGAAGTCCCCCTCCAGATAGATGTTAAACTAAAAATACTCTGCTATGATTAATATTTTGTTTAACATGGTTTTCCCCACATAAAAAGTAAAACAAACTTCTAGGTCTACTGGATCTGGTCTTTAAAACAGCCGCTGATTGTGCTCGGTTGACCGGTGAAAGAGTAGTGTGCATTAAGATGGCTAGAGGAAACATTGGAGAGAATCAGCTACACGCGTATGAGCCTCACGTCCGGTTCAGACAGGAGGCCATGCTGTTCAGACAGTGTTACGTGTCCAAATTCCACAATGCATGTTCTTGGGTCTCCAGCAGTACACCTGCCAAGTGAAGTAGATCAGATGAACGGTTCTCCAGTTATGCAAAGGATACACAAACACACAAAGCAGTCTCCAATTATCGCAGTAGGATGTGAACACTTGCTGCAAAAACAAATTTCCCATACAGGGACAATAAAGATAACCTTGAACCTTGTTTGTGGCATCCCTTCTTGAGTCCACACAGCTGGAGTGTCGTTACAGTGTGGTGTGTTTGCTGCTGAAAAAACGCACACACACACACACACACACACACACACACACACACACAGTCCAGGAGGCAGTCATTGTTGTGAATAGGGCCAAAGTCATCCATCTGTCCTAATATGTGTCCAACTAAAAACCAATTCATAGCCCATCAGTGGGATGGATAGAAACTGTGGGCTGGGGATTGTGTGTGTGTGTGTGTGTGTGTGTGTGTGTGTGTGTGTGTGTGTGTGTGTGTGTGTGTGTGTGTGTGTGTGTGTATGTGTGTGTGCCCTGGTGTCAGGGTTTATGTGTCTGTGTGAGTGTGGGCTGTCAGGGAGTTGGTGGAAAAGCAGAGCTGACAGGGGAAGAGGCCATGATGGCCTTCCAGGCCTAAACTCCTCTGCTTAATGTCAGCCTGCTAATGGTTCCAGTGACAGGTCCTGTCCCTCGCCGCTTCCACCTGTCCCAGCTGGAAAACAAAGACTAACACACCCTTCACACGTTTCTTTGAGCTGCTATCACCAATGAAGATCAAGTAGAGCAGGGGAGAAACTTTGCAGAAAACATCTCTGTTTAGACTTAAATCCGCCCTCTGCACTACAGACAATGGTGTATAGGTACAGCTGTATCCTCAGGCTTTTCTGGTTGATACTGAAACAGCTATTCTGATTGCTTACCAAAAGCCTTTGGAAATACAGTAATGTTGGTTCTCAAGAAGAAGAAATTAGATTTTCTGTCACTTTTGAGGGAGGTATCAACACATAAAAATATTACAGGGGTCCACCAGCAGAAGCAGAGGCTACATACTTTCCAACAAAGAATAGATCAGGGGTGGCCAACCAGTTCAGCATAAAGAGCCACAAAAAAACCCGCACCATAGCAAAAAGCCACACAACACATGCACGTCCACACTACAACAGCAACAGTGACTTCCAGATCTGATGACAGTCATAATACATAGCAGTTTTCATAGTTTTGTTTTCTTACTTAGACTGACTCAGTGGGAAATCTGACAGTCTTTGTTATCCACAATCCTTTTCAGGTTTTGCTAGAACTCGGTTGACTCTTTCACTCGTTTGTCACTAGAGGGGCTTTCAAACAATCTGATTCAGCAGTGAAAGGGTTAATGAGGAAGGTGATCTGTGGCAGATTTTTTTTCCTCGGGTTGCAGAATTTGTCCTCAAAACTCTGCTGCATTATTTTTTATTTTAAAATAATTGGCAAATGTATTGGCAAGTGCATTCTATTTTTTTTTGTACTTATCTGAAATGTTTCAAAAAGTTAAAAAAAAAAAAAAAAAAATCCACCAATAACACAGCCCCCAGCCACACAGTAAGAGCCTCAAAGGAGCAGGCAAAGAGCCGCATACGGCTCAAGAGCCACAGGTTCGCCACCCCTGGAATAGATGTTTCAGAAATGTCTGATCATGACAGGTTAAGATGTCCCAAAATTCACAATAGATTGAAAAATGTAACTCTTCCATTTCATGGATTAATTGTTAATACATATCTGTCCACGTGTCCCTTCGGTTCACATTAAACCTATCTATCTATATTAAGTCTTGTGCCTTAGTAATCAGCAGTCACCACCTGCACTGCTGAAAAGCAAGCTAAGCTGTGTCCCACAATATTGAGTGAGTTTGTCACTGGTGTCATGTTTACATCTTGTTTACTGGCAACATGTTTGGTTTGATGCAAAAGAGAAATAGGCGCAAGACGGTAAGAACTTTTGTCTGTCGGACTGTGGCTATCTCTTCATGGTTGGACGTACCAGCAAGAAAAATTAAGCTTGATTTGGCCATCACTACAAATCAGTCTCTGCAACCCATGCCTAAAGCTGGATTCGTAGTGCACAAGGGGTTAATGGCAGTACCTATGTAGACATCTAAGGCGTAGGTAACAATCCTCTCAGCATCGGAAACAATGTAGGTAATGATGGCCAAATTAAGCTTCATGAGGCTTTGTGAACCATTTTCTTTATTATTTAGATGGTGGTCTTGGTTTTTAGAAAAGAAAGGCTCAAGGAATGGCACTTCAGTGTACTTTCAACCCTTTGTTCAACAGAGAGAGTCTTCTAGTGGTCTCAGAAAATAAAGAAAATGCTTCAAAAAAGCCTAATATAGCTTAATTCGGCCATCACTGCTACTGCAAGCATCATAGGTAGACCAAGGACACAGAAATATCGATCCAGTGTAACTCTGAAATGTCGTTAAAAGCATGATTAAAGTCTTTTCAAGTTATTTTTCATTGTGTACTGAAATCAAATGAAACCAATGGCTGCCTGGGAGGTAGGAACTATATCCTTGATTTATATTTTATATAATAATGTAGACTAATGATATTTTAGCCAAACTAGCTGCACGTTCAAGGGGATTGACTGGCTATATGTGTCTTTATAAAGCCATCTCACCTTCATTTACTTCAACTGAGGCGTCTAAAAAATGACTCCCAGCTATTGATTAGATTCCCCTGAAATACACCGAGGCCAGAGAGTTCTATGAGAGTTGATGGTTCTCTACCTGTCTTTCCATAAGTTATAGGTCACTGCTGTTTGATCCTCAGTGTTATTCACAGTCACAATGACCTAACTGCACACATTGAAGGTCCTAGTCAAATACCATTCAAATCAGCGGTGATGGAGCCAGATCTGTGGCCTTTGTGAAGCTGCCATTTGGGTGGAAAATTTGCAGCCTGACCAGCGTCCGGTGCCCAGGGACTGTCTGCGGTTTCAAACTGAGTTATGAGTTTATTTCATTGGGGCCTTTACAGTCCCTGGGGAAGAGAATAATGCTTTTGCAGCCACACTGTTGCACTCAAAGAAGCTGTAAATTAGCAGTCATGCAGATACAGGTTTTATTATTTCTGGCAGTTTATTTTTAAGAATGTATCCTAGCACAGGAGGATGGGATAGAGAGTAAGAGATCGTGTTGAACATTTAAATTATCAGTAAATTTACAATTATAGAAAAATCAAAGAAGTAAGAAAGAAAAAGGTAGTGTGCCCTAACTCTCTCTTAATCCTAGTCCTCAGTCAAAGCTCCTTCAAGCTACTAATCATTGATGCATGAGTAGCATGCATAGCAATCACCCAGCTCCAACTGACAGATGGAAATTTATGACCCGGGAATGGCAAGGGCACATCCAAACAGAGTCGTCTAACACTCCCATTCTTCATTCTTTACCAGCCATTGTCCTTCCTCTGCAGCTTAAACTGCAGCTTAAACATCGTAAACTGACTGTGTGCTGGGTCCTTATAGGGACGGTCATTATGGCATTACCTGCAAATAGTGATGCTAAATAAAGTCAATAACTACACTGTACTTTCTTACATTTGTTTGGTTGTTCTACCGTAGTAAATGGACAGTGAATGGTTCTACTGGTCATTATATTCACATTACAAGTAATTCTAGTGTCTCCTAAAATACCAATAGTTGCCATATGTACCATAACAAAAAAATGTATTCATATTAGGGGTGACCCCAGATAGTTGAATATTCAAGGATTCGACGGAAGGAGCCTGATTTGACTGTCAATCTCACAGTCGAATCTTCGCAGAGGTGTTATGAAATCATGCCAGTTTGTCTATATGGGGATGCATAATGTCTGAGTTTACATATAACCAGGATGGGATTTTCTGGGAGGGATGAATGGGATTTCCCCCTTTCTAGTCTACACTCCTTCCTGAAATGCAACCGTTCCACAGCAGGACAACAGTCTTTGGCTTGTGCGCTCCGTTGATTCCATGATCAGTCGACGATAGGAACGACTTGATGATTCGGATTGGACTTGTCAATTCTTAGTCGGGGACACCCCTAATTCATATTGCCCAACCCTATATCAACCAAATAAAAACAATAAAAAATGTAATTAGCAAAGACAATACAAATGTGTGTCAGGTTTGCTAGACTATTTAGAAGCCATATGCCTCCATCATGTCAGAGGTTGACATGGTACATAACATGCATAGTACGGTGCAACTATTAGTACCCCGTTCTTAGAATGATTTCAGAGGATACACAGAGAAATATGTCCCTCTGTGAACAGTTGATGCTGGAAATAAGATTCCATAATATTCCCCCTGTTGGGAAGCCACTGCAATCTTCAGACGTGGACATCCACTTTCATCTTCCCTTTTAGAGTGTCTCAGGAGAAAAGGCAAGATCAATGATCTCCCGTATTGATCAGACACTTCCTGACTGTTTTAAAGCTTCCGGATGAATGGCGTTGACTGTTTAATTGAAACATTTGCTGTGTGTTGCGCGCAGGTCCTGTGGCAGCTGTTGTAAAGGGCCCGCTTTGCATTTTCTCTCTGCTTATTGACGTCTTGTCACCCTAAAGCAGCATGTTGAATGCAAAGAGGATTACGAAGTTGCAGTGAGGAGGAGGAGACAGAGGAGCGTTACCTGGCTGTTGGAGGCTGCACATCAGCTTACAGCTTTGATTAGACACATCTACAGTACAGGGCTGAATGGAAGGGTACTAAGCCTGCTAGTCCTCATACAAACCACGGAGGGACACTTCCCTCTGTATTACCAGTCTGGTGGAAACAATAGGGATGGCGCACAGTGGTGCAAAGTAACTAAGTACATTTACTGTAAGTACTGTACTTAATTACAAATGTTGAGGTACTTTACTTGAGTCTTTTCTTTTCATGCCACTTTCTACTTCTACTCCGCTACATTTCAGAGAGAAATATTGTACTTTTCACTCCACTACATTCATCTGACAGCTTTACTTATTAGTTACTATACACATTGAGATTTGAACACAAAACACATGTAGTTTATAAGATCTGATTTAAAGTTTTAAAGTGCTCATATTATGCTTTTTGGCTTTTCCCCTTTCCTTTATAGTGTTATATATATTTTTGTGCATGTTATAAGTTTACAAAGTGAAAAAGCCCAAAGTCTACCCCAAAGGGACTTAGCATCTCCAACAGAAAACACTGTTCACAAACTGCTCCAAACAGCTCTATTGTAGTCCAGCCTTTACTTCCGTGACGAACGTGCGTCACTTTGTAACTGTTACTGAAAACTAAACCACATGAACCTATTCTGGTACAACCTCTAAATACAATTATGAACCTGAAGATGAGCATAATATGAGCACTTTAAATGAAACTAGCCAACAATATAACGGCCTACAAGTCCAGCTGAAATGATTAGACCGTCGTCAGTGGTGTTACATTCCACCACTGACGACAGTAACAGCTGAGGTGGGGTGGGTGACTGTGCTTGGCGTATCTTAAAGCATCTTAATGGATAAATAATGGATCTGTTTATGATAGTCTCTGGTAGTGATGAACCTGCAGATACCTCAAGGGCGTAACTCTGGGTTCAACATTGGTGGGATTGAGATCTCCACTTTTGAGCAAAATTTTAAATTTTGAACATCAAACACTTCACTTAATTTCACAATTTGTGCCTTTTCTGCATCAAGTTATAGTGCAAATGTCTTTATTTATGTAAAGGAAATTATAAAAGGTTTTTGGGGTGGGTTGCACTGGCCAGTTTTGATTATTAAGGGTTTTTACCCCCCCCCCCATCCCCCCTGTAAATAATGTCTATGAGATAACAATGAGCTGAATCTGCAGCTCCCTGTGGCTTTATGGAGCTTTGTTAGGTGCTTCTCAAGTCGCTTAAATTGCCTCCTCGACTCCCCCACTTGCCTCCCTTCCTCACAACTTAGTCCCCTCCACCGCGGGTGAGACGCCAGACAATCATGGAAGGAGAGAGGAACCGAGAAAATGTGTTTTAAAGGGATGAGACGTCCTTTCCTCTGAAGCGTTACGTAAATACGTCAGCTTTTCGGGCGGAGTGAGCAACTCCTTCAGCTGCACGGCTTCCAGGAAGGCTGCTCTCGTGTCTCCTCGCCTATAGCTCCTTGATGATCCCTCTTCGATGCTCGCCCCTCAGGGCAGAAATAAGAGCTCTGAGACGGCCTTCACCGAGGAGGGACAGAACAACTTCTGGTTCAGGGCCGAGGATTCGAGGAGCTATCAAATAAGGGACATGAGAAGCACCAATATTGAGTTTTATTGTTTATCCATCTGACTTTACTGTTCTGGTTCACTCTCAGCGCTCTCATAGTGTTGTTGTCAGACCCAGAGGGCAGCCGGTTTCACAAACCCCCCTTTTCTCTCTCTGCTCAGCAGCAAACCACAGACAGACACAAGCTGTTGGAACCGTTGCCTATCAGTAAAATAGTGCAAATAGTGTGTTCGCCATTTGGTAGTGGTGTTCTTCTTCTCAGCACATAATTTCATTCACTATATAGTCTACAATAAAATGCCCACGATGCACAGCTATATACGATGTACGCTACATTTTATATCTCCAGGCTTAGACCCTCACTGTCACAATCCAGCACTGAAACCCTAATTCATGCCCTTGTCACGTCACGTCTGGACTACTGCAACTCCCTTCTCACCGGTATCCCTTCTAAGATTTCAAACAGACTCCAACTTGTTCAGAACTCTGCTGCTAGAATCCTCACTGGTACCAGATCATCTGAACACATCTTACCTATCCTTATCAATCTACACAGGCTCCCTGTGCACTACCGTATTGGATTTAATTCAAATTTAAATTTAAATGTAATGCTCACCTACAAAGCACTCCATAATCTCGCACCCAGTTACATTTCTGACCTCCTACCAGGCTATGTCCCTGCTCGCTCCCTCCGCTCTTCCTTGACTGGCCTCCTTGTCACCCCCACATTCCGACTCTCCACCATGGGGGCCAGGGCCTTCAGCTGCTCTGCACCAAGACTCTGGAATGATCTCCCCTCCCACATTCGACAGGCAGACACAGTCAATTCATTTAAAAAAAACTGTTAAAAGCCTACCTTTTTAAGAAAGCTTTTAATCTTTAAATCTTCATAGTACTACATCGCCATAGAAACCCTCCCGACACACTTTTCTTTACTGCTTTTCTGACATTTTTATCACTTTTCAGATGTTGTCTATTTTGTAAAATGTATTACTATGAAGCTCAATGTATTTTAATGTATTTCCTTAAGATGTCCTTGTGTATCTAGAAAGGAGTCCGCCAAATAAAATTTATTATTATTATTATTATTACTCCCGTATACCACAGTGCAACGCAGTCGCGTTTTCCCGGAGGAGAAGAAGAAGCAGAAGCACCCACGGAAACTGAAAAGGAAAAATAGAGCAGGCTTTCATTTCGAAACAGTGGAAATGTAACATGCAACATATATACAGTACAAACTTTTACTATTCTCCTGAGTGCTCGCTTTGTTTCAGGGGCGTATTAGAAGTACTTTTCTTTCGGTTTGTTTACATAATGCTCCATTACATGAATAACCAGCACATTTCCTGTTTGGCCGTTCCCTATATAGTTCACTAATAAATCACTAATAAACACTTTATAGGGAATAGCGAGTGAGTAAATGAGGGAACGGTTTCGAACACAGCTACAGTTAGAGACTAGCTGCTGAACACCGTGGTGTATTTAGCAGTTAAATATATCTTCTTTGTCAGGAGGTGGTGGAGACCAAAAACAGAGCTAAAAGAGAGAGAATAATTGAAACACAAACTATTACAAATCAATGATAATGTTGCTCCATAACTGCTGGATGATTAAATAAGCTAATGTTTACCGTATAAACTTTAAAAGGTGATAATTTCACAACTTGTTTCTGCTGCCTAAAAAAAAATCTGTTATTATATGTTTAATTCAGTATATTTCCTAAAAAAGCAGTGGAAGAGGAATTTTGATCATTCAAGTAAAAAGACCACAATGTAAAAAATACCTGTGTCATTGTGAGCAGATTACCTAAAATGAATTCATGTCATGCTAACATGTTACTCTTTTACATGCTGGTGTGACCATGGGGCTCTGTAGTTTATTTTGAGTTAATCCCACATACATACTGGTGTCATACATACTCACTAATGCACCAAAAGGTGTATTAATCAGCTGCTAAAAATAATGCCCAGCAAATGATTTATTTCCTGTGTTGGTTACAGTAATACTTCAATACTTTGAAGAGGACTCACTCATTAACAGTTTTTTTGCCATCTTAATTCCCTTTTAATGTCCTGAAAACCTATTTTTCTCAATCAGCTGTTACTGTGAGCAATGTGGTGCTATAGTTTAGGTTATTTTATGACAGATTCTGTATTTGTGCTTGTTTTACTGTTGGAACAAGGCAATGTCACCATTTCCATGCACCAATCAGATTTGACACAAAATGCAACATTACCAGCCGAGCAAATCAGATCAAACCACGGCCACTACGTTTTTCAATGTGAAACTCTCAATAAATAATAACTAACAATGTTTTGTTCCAAACTTTTGCTTTGATTGTGGCTTATTTAGTCATTAATATGTAATACAATAGAAACATACTTCACAGTTTCAAAGTTCAAAGTTTTAAGGGCCTTGTATTTTGCAATTAGTTAGAAACAGAGGACTCATTATTTTAGTCTGCCACACTCCAACTAATGTCCATCTAGTCTTTCATTATAACTTAATGATCCAGATATGAAAGGAGTCTAATGGGTGAAATGATGTCTCTTCTTGCTGATACAAATCAACATTCCTGAACATGAAGAGGATTTTTGGTTGAAATAACCACTTATCTGGTAAAATTACTCACATTAGTCATTGTTCTTAAACTTAAGTTTTTGGTTCAGCATACTGATGTCTTATTGCGAGAAAATTCCCATTTCCCAAATTCTCCTTTTCTGTAGGTGCTAATGGGAAAGTCTGCGTTTAGATGGCCAGTACTTGAATTTGAATTTATTGAAAGGATAGCCCCAGTATACATGTCCATAGTGCCAGCTCATGGAAAAATAGGGCCTGCTGTGGCTCAGGTGGTAGAGCGGTTGCCTGCCAGTCGGAAAGTTGGTGGTTCGATCCCTGACCAAGTGTCACTGGGCAAGACACTGAACCCCAAATTGCTCCTGATGCTGTGCTATCGGTGTGTGAATGTTTATCTGATGAGCAGGTGGCGTAGTGTATGAATGCGTGAATGTTTATCTGATGAGCAGGTGGGGTAGTGTATGAATGCACACTGAATGGTTGGTTGGCTGAATGGTTCCTGTACGATGTAAAAGCGCTTTAGTCGTAGAGACTACAAAAGTGCTGTATAAATACAGTCCATTTACAAAATAGAGGGAGACACAGGCTAAAGCCAAATAGTATGTCATTTATTTAAACAAAGAGGATAATAGTAAATGCATTTAGAAACGATGATCAGTAAAGTCAGCGGTGTTGCTGCGTGTATGTATGAAAGTGGCGTGTAGTGTAGAGCCCTGCGCGGGACTGTTTTCTTCATCCCACTCCCGCCCGCTCCCGGCGAATTTCTGACCATTACTGTCCGCACCGGCAACGTGTGTGTTACACTCCCGCCCGCACCCGCAAAACTCTGAGAATTTATGCCCGCACAATAATAGAGATGCATTGATTTTGTGTCTTCTCCTGTCCTGCATGAGAAAACACGTCATTTTATAGGTTAATAGGGAGAAGATGCAGGCAAAGAAGGTAGGTTGTTAGACAGGGAGGAAGGAGCAGAGGATGAGGGAGTGGGCGGACGGCGGACGGAGCCTCGGCTCGGAGCTCCCTCGTATACCTTCATTGACGTTTCAGAAAATGCTTATATGAAGAGTTTTAAGCCTGGAACCAAGCCAACCAGCTACGAGATGAATCGTGTCCATAAAACATTTGACATTTGCAAAAAAATTTTTGAAAACGGCAAAAAAAGGCAAAGGTACAAGACTATGTACCGCAACGATCAGACTTCAGTGGTAAAAGCTAGCTCCACCAACCAGAGTCTTCGCTGTTACACTCAGGATTGTGGGTAGTGTAGTATTTATCCATGACATCGTGAATAAAACGTGTTTTTTCTTAAAACCCGGTTGATTTTATACAGAGTTGTGTCTTCTACAGGAGCAGAAATTTGGTTTCACAACCTCACAGCTCGGGGTCAGTCTACCTCGGATGGTTTACACATTATTGATAATAATCAGAATACTTATGGAGAAAATGAATTGCATTTTTACTTCCAGAACCACACTGTTGAGCTCAATAGCATGATCAGCACTCGGCCCCTAGCTCTGCACATAGAATATAAGATAAAGAATAAAGTATACATAGAATATGTAAACATGCTGCTCACCTTGCTGTGGACCTTGTGAGCAAAGTCTTCAAAAATATGTGCACTGAAGGAGAAAAAATCATAATGCAGGTGATGCTTGCTGGAAAATACAGTGTGCGCAGTGGAGGTGGTAGTAACTCCTGACCCTATTAAATTAATTAAGCCCCGGCTTATCATAATGGAGGGATGGAGAGAGAAAAAAACGAGTGCGGTGGAGTCTGGTAGTAGTCCCTCTGAAAGCCTCTCGCTGATGAGGCTGGAGGGTAGGCACACCGAACAAACGCATAACTTATTAAATTAGTGTCGGTCTCCACGGGATGCACAATAATTGTCCTCCATGTCATTAAATCCAGCCTGCTTTTGGCGGAGCTTCACATTATTCTTCAGCCAGCCATGTACCAAGGGTCCATAGCCACTGATATCTGAACGCACTGGCTTTGTGTGTCTGTCTGTGTGTGTTCATGCATAATGTCTCAACGTTAAGGTGAACAAATTAAAGGACACACCCTGTGTATTACAACGTGGGTATACTAGTAGTTTTGTCCAGCATTCATTTGAGTACTCACCAAGTTAAATTCTCATCTCATCATTCAATATCAGGTATATCAATATTAGACTTCTCAGAAACTAGGTTGAAATAAATTAAAACAAATTGCCATACAATAAACCTGTTATCCGGACTACTCCTGTGTTTTCTATGTTGTGGAATATTGAGGCCAAGACAACATGTAAATACTAATTTTAAATGTTTACTGCCAAGTTTCATTGGTAGCTTTGTATAACATACAGTATAGCAACTAAGTCTGGGCATGTTACTTTAATACTGCTGGAGAAGTGAGTAGGTTCTTGTGGACTCCTGTTGTCCATCATCACAAAGTGAGGTGCTAATAAAAATAGTTTTGGTATCAGGAAACAGTCGCTGTTGCCACTTGAAGAGAGAAGCGTAGCAGGAAAAGTCATATTATCTGTAGGGAGTTTGGCTTTGGTGAATTGCTTCATACATGCTAATGCCCTCTTTTCTATATCGGGTCGCTTTCTGTGTCTGACATGATGAGGAGTAATGGCCTTTTAAATGGAAGCATCCCGCAGCGTTTGCTCAGGGAATGGAGGCTGCTGGGATCAGACCTGTTTTTAACTGCCGCCTCCCCAGTGCAGATCTGACAAGCATCCCAACCTTTCCCTTCCTAATCGGATAAAAGTCAGCTGAGCTCTATACAGCCTGCTTCACATTCTTATAACACACATTTGTACCAGGGACACTGAATGAGTCTCAGGCCCAGAGGTTGGTCGGTGCATACAGGATCATGAATAGGAATGTTTTTCAGAGCTTCTGATTCTGATCACAAAGCTGTCTGAATGTTCACTCTAAGAAATATCTGTGTATTAGCAATTGTAGGACTGTATATGTTAACAGAAATTCTCCAAAGAATGTGATTCACAGTTGTATTTTAGTTTTATTACATTTCAAATTGTAGAATTTGTGCTCTGACACAAAGGGTTTTGGGAGATTAATGATTAATGATAATTAGTGATGCTTTTTACGACGTTTTCAAAGCTTTTGCCGACATTTTTGTCGGGTTTTTTTCAACCTTATTGAATCTTTTTTCCGATGTTTCTGTTCCTTTTTGGACCTTTTTGTCGCTTTTTCCGACATTTGGGAAGTTTTCTTCAACATTTTCAGAAGTTTATAACTGAGCAGCTTTGTAGGAGAGAATTTTAAATAATCCGGGTAATGAGCTGCTAGAACTTTTTCTGTTATTTTACGGATTAATTCTTAAGAGTGTAAAAGAGAGGGATAAAATGCATTGCAGTGCATCTAACCACAATGTTCGTCTTGCATTAGCCGAGTTTGCGATGCATCCCCTGTGCGGGAGATGGTCATGGATGCTTCCCACTAACAGGCACGCACGGCTGGACCGGCTACCAACACAAAGAACAGAGAAGCTCAGATCACAACACACACACAGAAGGAGTGTGACTTCATTCTCTGCTCAGGAGGCCATTAGTCCATTATATCTTTACATAGCAAATATGTGTTCACTGCTATATTAATTTTGTGAAGTCGAGTACAGCCACTTTAACCACTAAAGCATTTGGAGCTTTGGAAGGTGCCAGGGGCGATTCTAGGATCAGAGCTTTAAAGCTCTGACACACCAACTCGACGACCGACCATCGGCAGAAAAGGCAGTCGGACTGATCAGTCGGCTCCCCGAGATCCAAAAAGTACCTCGGAACACACCGAAGGGACGCCGACCTGAGCGTACGTTCTGCGCGTGCGTGAGACGTAATACGTCTCCATAACAGCAGGCGGCACTAATCTATACTGTCGCCCAAAAAATTCAAACCGGAATTGACGAACGCGTCATGTGGGTCTGGCTTCTCCAGCCGATAGTAATGGCGGCTTGTTTGAAATACGATCTCATATTTTGCAAAAATTGTTCACTGAAACGTGTTTCTGAAAACATTTTAAGCAAGAAATCGGCCATGCAGTTGCTGAATCTGTCTTCATTTCAGGTCGACAAAGGTCAGTTTAAAAGATTTTCGTCAGATTTTGAGAGGCGTTCGTCACTCATCCCGCTCGCCATTTCCGGGGTGGCACTCCACCAATCAGATTGGTCATTGAGTCCGACTGCCCGCCCTCCGACCCAGCAATTCAGGTCGGCCAAAATTAAGGCCGGCGGCCCCTCCAACGGACGACGGCACGGAACACACCAAACAGACTCGAGTCACCGACCTCGCCAGACTGTCCGACGGCTGATAATCGAGTTGGTGTGTCAGGGTACCTAGAACCCTTTTAACGTAATTTTTTAAAAACCTTATTCTACTGTGCTAACCAGGGCTTTAAATGAACTTTCTTGATCACCAGCCAACATGGCTAGGAGATTTTTTAAAGTTACCAGCCAATCAGATTTTCCAGTAGCCACGTTTGTTTTTTTCCTACCTAACTTTACTTTAATTTCAGCTCCTCTGGTTTGTTTGGCTCCATTCCGTTCGTGTTCTTTGTTTCAGCGTAGCTCGTAAGCGCTATAGACACGTAGCTAATGTTTGTCTGACACATAACGACTTGGTGTTCATGGGAAATGTAGGCTTAGTACCAGAAGCAGTGTTGTCAGACAAGATTATGTTTCCAAAGCCCTGGTGCTAACTGTGCATTTTAACATCATTTTGGACCATCATGATAGGGGAAACACTGAATTATGTAAATAGAAAGACACTAACAATTCTGAGAAGACTTCCTTTAATGCTGAGTCACAGGGCTATTACTACGTCACGTGGTATTACAAATGAAATCAGATATTTATATATGGGAAAGCAGACATTCCCTAAATGCAGTATCAATAAATTTAGAAAATTAGAGATGTATGCAATTTTGACTAATGGCTGATAAGGACTATTTTCTGTGAAATGGCAAAAAAAGAAATCTGAATGATCTAGGCATCTAGATTCTGGGTTTAGTTTCACGATACTGGGATATTCCTAGAGCAGAACTCTTAAGCTCACGATAGATTAACACCATTTTATATTTATTTTTTGCAATTATTTTTTAGGGGTGCCAGGATCAAGTTAAGGGGTGCTTCACCATGGCTGGGTCAGGGGGATACACTCACTGCAACTACGGCTGGTCAGAACTACGGTTACAGCGGGTGACTTTTCTTCATCGACCACAAGGGGTAGCAGAAAGGCCAATCCAGCCACAGCCGGTAACAAACAAACCAAACAAAGGATGTATGTATGCTTTATTTACACAAGAAAAGACATCAAGAATGAAGATAAATTAATTTGATAAATGTACATCTGCTTAACCTCTTCAGCCCAATAAACAGCAGTGCAAGATTGGTGCCAATGAGGTTCTCCTCATTGTCACCAAATCCACTTTATCCAAAACCGACTCTCACTATTGATAACTCCTGGGTTTCACCCTCCCCCCAGGTTAAGAGTCTGGGTGTCATCCTTGACAGCACACTATCCTTTCAACCCCACATCAATAACATTACCCGGTCTCCCTATTTCCACCTACGAAACATCAATCGCCTCCGCCCCTCCCTTACCCCCCCACACTGCTGCCATCCTTGTCCACAATCTCGTCACTTCCCATCTGGATTACTGTATCTCTCTCCTCTTCGGCCTCCCTCACAAATCCCTCCATGAACTTCAACTGGTCCAGAATTCAGCTGCCCGCATCATAACTCGAACCCCCTCCATCCACCACATCACTCCTGTCCTCCAACAGCTCCACTGGCTCCCGGTCCAGTTCCGTATCCAATTCAAAGTCCTCCTGTTTACATTCAAGGCTATCCACAACCTTGCCCCCCCATATTTGTCTGATCTCCTCCGGGTTCCCACTCCCTCCCGCTCCCTCAGATCCTCTTCCTCCATACACCTGTCTGTCCCCTTCGCCTGTCTCACCACCATGGGGAGCAGAGCATTCAGCCGCTCTGCTCCCTGCCTCTGGATTCATTACCACCCCAACTTAGAAACATCGATTCATTCCCCCATTTCAAATTGCAACTCAAAACACATCTGTTTAAAACTACCTATTCCACTTGATGTCAGTTGCTCTGCTTTTAAACGTCTTATGTATCCCTGTACAGTGTCCTTAAGTGCCGAAAAAGGCACCTTTAAATAAAATGTATTATTATCATTATTATTATTATTATTATTATTATTATTATTATTATTAAACAGTGTTCATCACACATGTGAAGCTAAGAAAGGAAATGTACTGTACTTTTGACCATCGCAGTTCAGAAGTTGTTCTTAAAATGTCAAAAGTTGCTTGTCATAGTGCAATCAACTGGCCAATTCTGCAACATCTGTTGCCTTGGTGACAGGGCATCTTGACCATGCTGTAGAAAAGAAGCTACAAGTCAATAGTATACGTGCATCATGCTATGCAAAGGGTGAAAAAAAAAAAAAACTTTATTTAACCACGTTAGCCGATTGAGAACAAATTCTCATTTGCAACGACGACGTGGCCAAGACAAAGCATACACCTGCAAGACAACATAGAGTTACACATTAAATACGCAAAATATAAATAAAGAGTCTAACAACAATACAAGTCAAATATAGAGTCAATAAACAGTTTGTGCAATGTGATGTCTAAGTAGTATGGCAGTAACGCAATACAATACAATAGTCCAAGTAAAAATACTGAGTGTATATACAGTTTGTGTGTATGGAATAGTGCAAAAGAGCATTAAGCAAATATGAAACACACATAATCAAACATAAACATAAAGTAAACTTTTTTCCTCTTTTCTTGTCATCAAACCATCTCACTGTTTGCAGTGCTGTAGATGGAACAGAACATGACAACAGCTCTCTCTGGCTGAATGTCAGGACAGAGGGAGAAACTGTAGGATATTGAAAAAGGGACTAATGATGGAATGAAACAGAAAAGAGAGGAGTGATAAAGAATGGCCAGTGTGAGCTGCGGCGACCTATAAATAATAAAGACGGACACGGAGGGGGGGAAAAGGACAAGACAATTAAAGCCCCTGACTGATGTCCAGCTCGGCGACAGGACGCCTGGATGTTTCCTTCCAAAGAAACAAACAAGAAGGAGACGAGGAAAGTCTCATGGAGCGTCGGAGGGAGCCGATAATGAGGACTCGCCTGTAAACAATGAAACACTTTATGAATTTGATCGGTGACATACGCAGAGGGGATACAGACACATTCTGTTAATTAGCATGGCTAATTAGCCGCAATGCAACAATAATTAATTTCAAAAGTGATATTTAAATTAATTATTGATTACATTAATTAAGTCAGAGGGGGTAAGAGGGAGTGTGGGGGTAATTAAGATAAATGTTAAACATGTTGGTAATTAGGTTAGGATTGGAGCGAGGTGATGATGATAATGATGTAAAGACAGGAGGCAAGGGAGGAAGAGGAGCACATTTTATACTATCAATCCATCAGCAGGCTGCAAGCAGAATGAGATAGATAGATAGATAGATAGATAGATAGATAGATAGATAGATAGATAGATAGATAGATAGATGTGTAGGTGGGTGGGCGGATGTAAAAATAGATAGATAGATTGATAGATACATGGTTTGGTGGGTGGGTGGATGGATGGATAGATGGATGGATGGATAGATAGATAGATAGATAGATAGATAGATAGATATCTATTAGACAGATAGATAGACAGATAGATAGACAGATAGACAGATAGATAGATAGATAGATAGACAGATAGATAGATAGATAGATAGATAGATAGATAGATAGATAGATAGATAGACATATTTTCATTAATGGATTCTTGATATTGTACAAAAATGTTCGCACAACAATTGGTATTATATCCTACCAAATTACGGCAACCACCAGCCAGTCATGTGACGACCAGTCATATGACAATTAACTTTAGCGCTCTTTACAGTTAGATTTAGCCGAGAAAAGGTGACTATGAGCCGGGTAAAGAGCACCGTGAGGGGACAGTCCTTTCAGGGGCAGTTGCGGTTGAGTTTAGCTGACAAAAAGTGAGTGTCATGCAGCGATGACAGTTACGTTTAGACACTATAAGGACTAGTTAAGATTATAAAAAAGATTGTGGTTTGGGTTATAACTCCTGCCCCATTAAGTAGCACTCCCGGGACACAAACACACGTTTCCTGTGTGAAAGTATTCTGTTTCCCTCGGGACACAAACTCTCCTCCCCCCACTTTAAAGCCCTGCGAGTTCTATGATCTCATTCTCGCTCCTATACAGCAGCAGTAAATGTGGTGCTGACTGTAATAAATATGTGGAATACATACCAATTACAGTGCTTTACTTTTTAGAGCTGTATGTAAGAATGGTTCATGAGAACAGCCTGGAGGGATCGATAGATAGATGGATGGATGGATAGATAGATAGATAGATAGATAGATAGATAGATAGATAGATAGATAGATAGATAGATAGACACGAAATAGAAGACAGGCTTCTCACACACTTCTAGAAGCTGATCAGCTGCGGAATGTGTGCAGTGTTTCCTCTGTGTTCTTACTAATGAGTGGCTATTGATTGGTCTGACCCGCTCCCAACCCTGCTCACCTGCTCTTTGATCAGAGCACTGAATCACTGGTTAACACCGGACTGCTGCTGGATGGACACAGACAAGCTGCTGCTGATAATTACAATGAGAGCAGACACCAGACTTTAGCTCCTGCCTTCTCTCTACATCAAGGACACGAGAAACGTGAAGAGCATGAGCCCACATTTTTGCACGATTAAAGCCCGGCTGCATTAACTGCTCCACACCTCCACAACACAATACAGCTTTATTGTCCACAAGGGTGGAACTTTTTTCCTTTGGTCCATCTGACACACCAACCACATTTCAACAACACTGAGAGTATACATATCCCAAGTTATAAACAACATACACTGAACAAAATTATAAATGCAACACTTTTGTTTTTGCCCCCATTTTTCATGAGCTGCTCAAAGATCTAAGACTTTTTCTATGTACACAAAAGGCTTATTTCTCTCAAATATTGTTCACAAATTTGTCTAAATCTGTGTTAGTGAGCACTTCTCCTTTGCCGAGAAAATCCATCCACCTCGCAGGTGTGGCATATCAAGATGCTGATTAGACAGCATGATTATTGCACAGGTGTGCCTTAGGCTGGCCACAATAAAAGGACACTCTAAAGCCCCGTTTACACGAAGGGAAGACGCAGATATTTTCCTGCGGTTTGGCCTCTCATTTACACGAAAACCCCGTTTTTATTACAGAAAACGATTATTTCTAAAAAAGTGGAGATTTTGGAAAACTTTGTTTGCACGTTTGCATGTAAACTGAGACAAACGGAGGTTTAGGCAGCCGAGAGAGAGAAAGAGGAAGTGAGTCGTTGCTGTTGTTGCTATTTTCGGGATTCTGATGCTGATGTTATTCTGGCTAACATGGGCTTGAGCTTCTTGTTACACTGCCACCTACAGGTGTGGTATGCTCTTGACAGCATTGACAGCATATATACACGGGTACATGTAAACGAACACTTTTCTGAAAACATAGAGGTTCTAAATGTCCGTTTATGAAAATAGCCGGCCACGTGTAAACGTAGTCTAAAATGTGCAGTTTTACTGTATTGTATGTACTACAGTCAAGTGAGGACACGGACATTAATGCAGATGTAAATGTGTGGTGTTGGAAACTGTTATTAACTGCTGTTAACAGAGAAGGAGTCTTGTAGGTTCAGGTTCATGAGGGATCCTCTGATGGAAATGGAAGGTTTGTCTAGAGTCCAAGTGGAAATGAGGAGAGCAGAAGGCGGCGTCACCTCCAAATGTGTTGACAAGCCAAATGATAATGTGATGGAGTGAGAGAGACGGAGAGAATGCGAGAGAGAGAGTGTGATCAGATCAGGTGGGAATAGGGAATAGATATGCAAGGTAACTCAATTAAGGGAGGCAATTTCCACCCTCCCCTCTTGCCCTGAAAGAACTAGAGCAAGTGAAGCCACTTACAGTGGTGTCAGAGGACAAATGGAGCACAGAGGCAGAACAAAGACTTTATACGTTTAAAGAGAGAGGACACCGAAATACAGCAGAACCTGCATGTTACGACACATGGAACCGTCTTGTTGAATGTGAGGGATTGAGATAGAACCAACAATTTCAAAAAGAATAAGTTAAAGGAGAGAAAATAGCCTGATATCCTTTTTATTCCTCTGGCCTCCTCTGTCATTGAGCTCAGGCTGTTCTCATGAAACATTCATACATACAGTATAACTACAAAAAGTATTGCATTGTAATCCGTATGTAATTCACATATTTATTACTGTATGCACCACATTGACTGCTGCTCTATGAGTGCCCGAAGCTCAGCGCAGGGAGGAAGATTTGTAGATGGGTGAGTCTTCTAAAAGGCTTTTAAGCGAGGGAGCGAAGTTGGTGTCCTGGAAGAAGTTAAAGGGAAAACACAAGACAGATAACTACTTAAGGGGCACAGCAATCTTTTTTCTAAATGTAACTAGTTGTTTTGTTGCCTAAACTTAACTGTCGTCGCCGTATGACAGTCAGTTTCTGGACCAAACTCAACTCCAACGGCCGTTGTAACGTCCGTCACCTCTTGGTGCTCTGGCTCACAGTCACCTTTTCTCTGCTACATTTACCTGTAAAGACCGCTAACCTCATGTGACGGGTGATCACGTGACCGGTTGGCAATCGCCGTAATTTCGTAAGGTATTATATGAATTATTGCACATACATTTTCGAAACAATATCATATGAATACGTTGAGCTCTATTCCCATTCAAGAAACACATTACATTCTTGTGTAGGCGCAGACATTTGGAGGCCTGATGGGGTAAAGGTCCAGGATTGGAGACCATCAGAAATATGACAGCATTGGATGATCATTTAAATCATAACCCCACAAACTGTGGTGGTTTTGGCATAGTGGCCACATTCACAAGACCAATATCCCAACATGTGTGTCCAGGTTGTTAGTCGCTTCAAAACAAGTTACACATTAGATGTTAGGAAGCTTTTGGAAGATCCATGATGTAATGTACATTAAGAGGAGAGCAATTTTGAAAGTCAGGAAGACCCCAGCCAGGCAAGCAGGTAAAGTCAATGTTAGTGTTTTGTGTTTCTAAAGTTGATGTGGTATTGATATATCTGATGTTACCTTTGGTGATGAGGTTAGTCTATATCCACGACGTTTCACTTTGGGGATTGTATCAGGTGCCGCTGGAAATTCTGCCAGATGTCCGTCACCTTCCGCTTTCTTTGTGATGGCGTTTTCTGTTGCACGACTAAAACAACAGTTGAACGTACACATGTTCCACCAAAACAAGGTTAACGTAGTTCAAGTACATTTCACAAATCTTAGCCGGTTTTGATTTTCATGCCATCATCATTGTCTCTGTCTGTCTCTTAACCTCTTCGTCTCACACGCACGCACGCACGCACGCATGCACGCACACACACACACACACACACACACACACACACACACACACACTCATCTATCCCGTTTCCTCTGTTTTGTTGTCTCCTCTAAATAACGATGCAGCTAACTTAAATCTCAGCCAGCAAATCAGAATGACTTTCTGCTGCCTGCCTCACAGATGGAGCCTTTCAGCAGGCTGCTCTATTTATGTGGCAATCCAGCCGTGACTCGCTCACACCATTACTTTCATTCAGGATTATTGCAGAATGTCTGTCTGCTCTAACTGTATACCTTGCTGAAGTTTCAAACAATCTAAATGCAGCGCCATGCTGTGAAGGCCTCACTGCACATCACATTCTTTTACAAAGAAAGACAGAACGGCTTGGGTACGCTGTGATGCACAGCAGTGAGCTGTCTGCAGAAAGACACTCACATATGTATTTTTTTTTTCAATTGAATGATTGCACTCATTCCCTCTCTGGTATTTTCACATCAAAACAATAGAATCATAATCTTTATTAAAGGATAATTCTGGTTTATTACAACTTGGGTACCAACATTTGTTTGTTACGATGTCATAACATCACGAGGACATCACTAAAAAGAAGACTGGAAGTTACGCGTTGTAGTTCAGCCTGTTCTCATGAACCATTCGTTCCAAAAGCTACAAAAAGTTAAGCACTGTAATTCGTAAGCATTCCATTTTTTTTTTTGCTGTATTCACTACAGTGACGGAAGCTGTATAAGAACGTGGAACGCGTGGGGGGGACTGAAGTACCGCTGATACAACGGAGGTATGTAGCCGGCGGAAGGAAGCTCTGTGGCGGCTTAAACAACTAGCATCTGCCGCTCTGCATCATGGAGCTCGTAGCCATTTGCATACACGCGTTACTTTGTAACGTGACTACTTTACAGGTAAAAAGTAGTGTAACGCGCTACTACTTAAAATCTGGTAACGAAACGTAGTGGAGATTTGACAGTGACACTGCCTTCTCATCTGCGCGCTCACAAGCTCTACACGGTACGTGACGCTCAATGGTGTTTTTTGCCTCCAACGGCGCCTTCCAGACAGCTAACCCTAACCTTAACCCTAAACATAACCATTGCCACGCTGCCTGGGAGGAGACGTTGGGGGCAAAAAACACCAAAGTCCGTACGTGACAGAGGCTGGTAGCAGAGCAATGCTGCAGCCAATGCTAACTTTTGAGAGCGTTTTAAGCTTCGTGGCTTTTTGCTGGACGGCACTCTGAGCGGAGAGCTATGGGACCCATGCCACTACATCGCTGAGGACTGGTGGTTAAATCGGCCATCCTACAAACAGAGCATGTCAGGCAGACACAAAGCTGACAACCTCACAGATGGAGGCGGTGGAGATGGGCTCATACATAGGCTACACACAGCGGACCGCTGTGGACTTGTCGGTCGCGCGGACACGCAAGGATTTCCAGAAAAGAGGCTGCATGTGTCTACAACAATGCACGGAGCATTGTGGCTGTGCGACCGGCAGATACAGACATGACATACACTAACACCATGTAACGCCGATGACCTGCCGATGTGCATTGAACCCACGCTGGACTCGTTCATAACTCACTCTGTGAGTAGAGAATCCAGCCTGCAGTGTAGTTCAGACACTTCACTGATAAACCCGAGATTGGCTTTATGGTCCAAGATAGTTTTTGTATGATTAACTTCAGTCTCTGCCAGAGACACCTGCTTTTAAAAGTAACGTAAAAGTAACGAGCAAACACTACTTTTTAAAAGTAACTTCCCCAACACTGGTCCAGACTACGAAGCAACCCCGGAGCTTTCAAACCAAAACCGGGTGTTTAAAATGTTTCCGAGACTCAGAAACGCCGGAGTAGTGCGAACGCGAGTCGTAAATGTTGCAAAAGATGTTCGTTTAAACCTTCATCTGGAGCAGGTAGAGGTGTCAGGAAACAGATAATTCATACCAAGAGTATCAGATGATTACTAAATTGCATAAATCAGGCTGACGATGTCACAAGCCTAAATACACAGATCTGATCTGGTTAAACTGTTTGTTGATCACCTGCCTGCTTTGTGTTCGCTGGCCCTTTCCATGTCATTGTGCTGATGTCACTGTGTTCTCAGATCTCAGAAATGAACTTGGTCAGTACACATTAGTTATTAAACTGATATGAAGGACGGTCAAAATTGTGAAAAATAAGAGCCCAGTAAACAAAGCGAATCATGCTTTAAGTGTCATATTTGAGTCTTTATTTACTCTGACTCACATGCTTGCTGGTTATTAAATCCACCTTCTAAAAAGAAAAGAAAAAAGGTCAAATTACAGGAGAGGTGAAGCAGGCAACAGTCCTGGGGTCCTCAGAGGACCCTCAGAGGACCCTCTGAGGACCCAAAGGCTCCGTGTGAGTCAGTGGCAATTCATTTTAAAACTACTGCAGGCCCAGGACAAATACAATCAATGACTGAAACAGCTTTAAAGGGCTCATATTATGCTCATCTTCAGGTTCATAATTGTATTTAGAGGTTGTGCCAGAAAGGTTCACATGGTTTAATTTTCAAAAATCACCATATTTTTGTTGTACTACACATTGCTGTGTGTTGAGCTCTCTGTTTTAGCTACAGAGTGAGGCCTCTCACTTCTATCCCATAGTTGTTGGGAGTTGCACCTGCGCAGTACCTAGTTTAGGACTACTAGTCAGTCAGAAGCAGAGTATGAGGGCGTGCCACGCTAGCAGCTAGGCGAGCATTATAACGTGTGTTACAAAGTGACGCACGTTTGTCTCTGAAGTAAAGGCTGGACTACAACAGAGCTGTTTGGAGCAGTTTGTGAACTGTGTTTTCTGTTGGAGATGGTAAGACTTTGGACTTTTTCACTTTGTAAACCTACAACATGCACAAAAAAGATATATAAAAAATACATATTTAAGGTTTGATCTCACGATGCAGCAGAATCGAACAAGAAGACGTATTACAGTAATGCCGGGTGCATCAAAAAACAAGTGAGTGTTGGAGTCAAGACCACCTACACCGAGACCCAGACAATAATAATAATAAATTAATAAAGTTATTGGTCACATTTGAAGCAGGGGATTTTACATACAATTACAGTAATACACAGGCAATTTAGTGATACCCCTGCAGTTGTGGTATTGACAGATCTTGAAATAAAATCCAATGTCCTATCTATCTGAGACCGAGACAAGACCGAGTAAAAAATGCGGTCGATTCCGAGACGAGGCCGAATACTACAAACCAGACCACGTTTTACAGTAATGCCAGTTTGAAATGCCGCTCCCCTCACACACTATGTCTGAGCACTGCTTGCCTGCAGTGGAAACTTTCTGAAGGTTGTACCGTTGAAGTGTTGGATCTGAGGCAGGCTGGCTCGGCCGCTCTGATTCTGCTGCCTGACGTCCATCTGCGTCCGTGGTGCTCCTTCTCCATTCGTCCAACGCTTCTCTCTCCAGCTGTCCAGCTCGCCTCTGTCTGTCTTCTCATCCCTCTCTCTCTCTCTCTCTCTCTCTCTCTCTCTCTCTGACGCCGTGGGAGGCTTGTGTTGGCTTCCCACCGTCTGCCTCTCGCTAGCCAACTGACTGACTGACTGACTGACTGCCTGAAGCTCCCACTGCTTGAGTGATGCCACCATGACAGCACCATTCTGGACACTGTTTGTGTGTGTGTTTGTGTGTGTGTTTGTGTGTGTGTGTGTGTGTGTGTGTGTGTGTGTGTGTGTGTGTGTGTGTGTGTGTGCGTGTTCAGGCATACAGGGGAGTTATTTGCAAAGTTAGCACATATGTGTCGGCCGCAGCAGCAGCTGAGTCTTTGACAGTGGCTATTGTTGTCGTTGAAAATCAGCCTCTGTGTTGGTTTCATAAAAAAAATGGAAGCACCTGGAAGCGTGTGTCTTTGAGGTGTCACATGCAGTCTGGGAAACGGGGATTGTGAGCGGGGCTAAATGAGTCGAGGTGACAAGCAAGATGTGGGAAAGCAGACCAGCTTTAATGCTGTCGCTCTGTGGCGCTTGTGTTCCAGCTCCATAAGCCAGCGGTCGGCTGAAGCCATTGTTCCACTTCTTCTAAAAACTTTCACTATTGCTATGTGTGTCTCTCTGCACCGCTTCACGGAGTGTCCACACGCTGCCTCAACTGTCTGTTGAAACTTCCAGACTTTGAAGAACATGCAGCTACACTTAGGTTTTCTTTTTCAGGGTGGAGTTCAGCCTGTTCAAGTGTGAATTACCTTGGCCCTCACTCCTCTCTGTTTGTTTTTTTTGTTTGTTTTTTTAAATGCAATTATTTTTTCTGACACATTGTCCATCGTGTGCATTTAATAAATGAGAAGGGAAACAAACACCAGCTTCCTCAACCGTGAGTTCTGATTGCCTCGCTTCGAGTTAACAGGTTATCTAGAAATCACTGGAGGGCACACACATGCACACACACGCACACACACACACACACACACACACACACACACACTGGGGAGGAAGCAGAGATTTCCTGAAAATGGAGAGAAGGTAAAGAAATGCTCTGAGCCTCCAGTGAGACAGCTCTGCTGTTTATTCCAGTCTGATGATCAGCTCTGGTCTGTGAAGATTATTCGTCTTTTCCATCTAAAGTTTGGTTGTGACTATTGGGGCCAAAAATGTATAAAAAAATTCAACTCAATTTTGTGTTGTTCTCTGATAATAAATAATAGCATAAATAAATGAGTATGGCTAAAATGTGATTGGTCAAAGAACCTTGTGATATTCATGATATGTAATGATTTTCAAATAGATTAACAACTCCCAGCATGCTGGAGCTAAATGCTAATATGTTAACTTGCTCACAGTGACAACATTAACATGATGATGTTTAGTGGGTAACATATGCTAATTACCAACATGGGAGCGTGCCTATGTTCCCATAGCCCTATGTTCCCACATTTCTAATTTTTTTTCGGCAAAATTAGGCCCTATGTTCCCACATTTCTTTTTTCATAAATGTATATCAGATTTTATCCCCCTTAACCCTAACCCTTAACATAGGGATAACCCTATACCTAACCCTTAACATAGGAATAACCTTAACCCTAACCCAGAACATAGGGCTGTGGGAACATAGGGCCTAATTTTCAGTGAAAAGAAAATCTTAGAAATGTGGGAACATAGGGCTGTGGGACCATTGGGCTGTGGGAAGATAGGGCTGTGGGACCATTGGGATATGGGAACATAGGAATGTGGGACCATTGGGATGTGGGAACATAGGGCTGTGGGACCATTGGGCTGTGGGACCATTGGGCTATGGGTACATAGGGCTGTGGGACCATTGGGATGTGGGAACATAGGGCTGTGGGACCATTGGGCTGTGGCATCATAGGGCTGTGGGACCATTGGGATGTGGGAACATAGGGCTGTGGGACCATTGGGCTGTCGGAACATAGGGCTGACCCCACCAACATGAAGTAGGGAATGTCATGTATGTAATGTATCTTTTTTTTATAAATTTATATCAAATTTTATCCCCCTTAACCCTAACCCTTAACATAGGGATAACCCTAACCCTTAACATAGGAATAACCCTAACCCTAACCCAGAACATAGGGCTGTGGGAACATAGGGCCTAATTTTAAGAAAAATCTTAGAAATGTGGGAATATAGGGCTGTGGCAACATAGGGCTGTGGGAATATAGGGCTGTGGCAACATAGGGCTGTGGGAATATAGGGCTGTGGGAACATAGGGCCTAATTTTCAATGAAAAAAAATCTTAGAAATGTGGGAACATAGGGCTGTGGGACCATTGGGATGTGGGAACATAGGGCTGTGGGAACATTGGGCTGTGGGAACATAGGACTGTGGGACCATTGGGATGTGGGAACATAGGGCTGTGGGAACATTGGGCTATGGGAACATAGGGCTGTGAGACCATTGGGCTGTGGGTACATAGGGCTGTGGGACCATTGGGCTGTGGGTACATAGGGCTGTGGGACCATTGGGCTGTGGGAACATAGGGCTGTGGGACCATTGGGCTGTGGGAACATAGGGCTGTGGGACCATTGGGCTATGGGAACATAAGGCTGTGGGACCATTGGGCTGTGGGTACATAGGGCTGTGGGAACATAGGGCTGACCCCACCAACATTAAGTAGGGAATGTCATTACTTTTGCAGGTATTAAGTCATAAAGCAATTTACATTTTTGACCTGACGATGATGGCACGAGATTCTAAAGTCAGGGCTCACCAAAGTTTCATGGCAATCCATCCAATAGTTGTTGAAATATTTCAATCTGATCCAGAGTGGTGGACCGATGGACCGACCAGCATTACAATCCCTAAAAATGAAATGAAGCTAGATTCTAGATTGTAGATTCCTAGATTCTTCTTTCTCATAAAGCTGACATCCAGGCACTGCAGATTTCTTGAGAGCCATTGTTTTGCGAGTCACAAGTATGTCTCAAGTCAAGAACAACAAGTCCAAAATCAATACCAACAAGTCCCAAATCGGTCTTAAAGTCCTCATTATACGTCCCCACCAAATTGCAAGCAGTCCGAAATGTTTAAAGGAGAACCAGTTAGTATAGAAACTGTACAGAAATAATGTTTTTTTTTTTTTTTATCTGCATTTGTACTTTCAAATATGTTGTAACATAGCATTGCATTCTCATGAAAGGGTTCGTATGACATCATACGGAAACTTATGCACACCAATTCATATGATGCTGACTGGTCACATGACAGTAAAGTCAGGCGGTCTTTACAGTTAAGGTGACTGTGAGCCGGGTACAGAGACCTGTCACGGTCCTTTCAGAGGCAGTTACAGTTTAGCCGACAGAAAGTGAGCAACATGCAGGGACGACAGTTAAGTTTGGACACTAAAACGACGAAAAGTTTGGGTTAAAACACCAGCCCCCTTTAGTAGTACTCAAACAAAATTCTGTCATATTCAAGGCACTGATTTGTCTTTGGTACTAGGAGCTGTTCAAACATCAAACTATTACATAAAAACTGTGCAGTGTGTAGGACACAAAGAGAAATGATAGTTTCCAGTGTGCATATTTAGTTGTTTCTCTTCCTTAGCATCTAAAATGACCTGTGTGATACCACAGAAGTGCCTCCTCTCTGTGTTAATTGATAGTGTGCTTGTTAAAGCTGACAGGAGGAGAGACGGTGCTTGGTCTCAGATTAGACGATGCTCTCTGGTCCCTGTAAATTTATAACACTTGACGATCACACGCTGTTTCTCCTGCTCTAATTATCTTATGGGTGGGATTGCTTTGGGCTGCCTTTTTAGACACTAGTCTCTTTCTATTTATTTTTTTATTTTTAATCTGCCCGCTACAATGTGTGGGAAAACTTTTGATGTGTGAGACAGACATTAATTCTACCCACCAAAAGCAGCAATTACTGGTCGACACGCTGTATTTTTAGCCCTTAAAATGACTTGAGAATAAAGTGTTATGACCAAGGGTGGTTTGCTGCTGTTTCAGTGTGTGTGTGTGTGTGTGTGTGTGTGTGTGTGTGTGTGAGAGAGAGAGAGAGAGAGAGAGAGAGAGAGTGCGGCGAGTGCATGGGGAGTGATGAGAGAGGTATAATCATATTTATGTAGTTAAATCAGTTATTGTTCATGGCTGTGAATATGGTTTATGTGTCAGTTTCAGTCTAGCTATCTGATGCATGTCTGACTGCACCACTGACTTGATGGAACCTGATTGGGAAAAAATCTCTTCTTGGAGCCAATTCATGTTTCTCCTCCAGTGGCCTGGTCTGTGTAGCTGTGACAGTTTGCAGACAGCGTGAATCATGCACTTATGCCACTGTGTGTGTGTGTGTGTGTGTGTGTGTGTGTGTGTGTGTGTCAGGGTGGAGAGGGCAGACCCCACTGTGCAGGGCGCAGCAGCGTGCATGGTGCAGTGCTGTAGGCGTTCAGCAGGGGGAGCACTCGGTCTGTGCTCTCCTCCTTCATTCTCTAATCTCACACTGACACCACATATTTCCTGTTATGACCAAGGTTAAGTGTGGAAGACCAGAGAACAAGATATGAACAAGCATCACAGTTCCACATGGACGCTGGAGAAATCATCCACATGGACCACAACATTTCGATCAATGGATGAGTGAAAAACCTTGAGAAACACAGACACACACACACACACACACACACACTGCCATCCACTTCATTTGGTAAAGGCAGCTTTAAAAAAACAACAATGATAAAACGTTTTTAGACTCTCAAAAGAGTAAAAAATAGACAAAAGGGAAGGGCAAACATTGTCGAAGATATTCGTCGTGAGATGTGAGTCATATCAACAACATCTGAAGCATCCATCATATTAAAAATCAGAATCAGAAAGTTCAAATTAAGAATTCATTTTTCAGGATATATTTTGGATATAGAATGCACAACTAGTGTCTGTTTTCTCCATTTGTGATACAAATTCTAAATAATCAAGTATTAGTAAAGTGACTATGCCTTTGTTGTCATGTGCAATTACTTCCGTTATGCAATACGCTTGATCTAATGTAGCACAGAGATGCGTTCTTCTGTGCTTAGAATATTCTGCAAAAGGAGTGTAAATGGCTGAATCTGATTCTCTGACTGAATGCATAAACCTTGTGGAATCTGACTCCTTTTGTCTGTTCTTAGCCTACTTTTCATATCACTGTCTTGCTGTTAATCTTGTTTTATCCACTGTCTCTGTATTGTTTTCTAGTTGCAGTTTCCTTCGCAAACGATGTTTCCAACCCATACACATTCAAATATGCTTAGTGCTCCTTTATATATTTTCAATTCATTCAAATGTTATAATACCATCGTCACTGCTGTGACAACACAACCTCTGTGGCCCTAAGTCTATATATAACGCACACATGGTTAAAACAGCCATCAGTGTTAACAATCTATTTTGTACTGTCTCAGTCAAAATGTGCACAAAGACATGTCATAAACACATTTGTTGACATAAAAAAAAAGATATATATATATATATATATATATTCAGCCTCATTTGTAGATGGAGGAAGGAAGAGGAAACAAATCAGGTCTGAAGTGGTTTAGTTTTTGGACAATGATGGAGGTGTGGGGCACATAGAAATAGGCACACATACACACAATTAAATAGACATAGGAAACATATACAAAAAGTATTATAAGAAATAGAAAAAAATTGAATGAGTAATAATAACAATAGTAATATGCGTTTACAAACAGGTACAAAAATGTATATACAGATGAGAGAAGGTGCGGATGAATAGAAATGGCAATGTGCACAGTAGGAGGTGACAGAGTACTAAATAAATAAATAAATACACAAAGAGCAGAATCCTCCGTTTGTTTAAAACACATCCAACCAGCTTCCCTTCACACACTCCATCCATTGACTGGTCCACACAGGAAACAACAGGCCCTGCGTTGTAACAACCCACCAAAAAAACACACACACACGCTAAACCATAAATCATTTTACAGCCTGTCTATTTATTCCTGTACATGGTCCTGGCTGTGAATCAGACTCTGGTTCGCATTTACACCGCTAGGGGTCGCATGAGCTCCGCATATGCGCCGCTCTCCCTGCCTCTGTGTCCCGCTGCTCTGTGGCTGCAGGAGAGTTAATAACGGCTCAACTCCTGGCTGTAATTATAACGCACATACAGCCTTAAGAACAGCACAGGAATGGGGGCGAATGATTCCCTGCATACATATCACAACATTTGCATGTATTAACCCGGTCAGCCAGTCCTGTCCTGAGGCTCACACAGGTCCCTGCCACCAAGTCAACAAGTCCTCCACTCACTCTGTCTGTGTGTCTGATGATCCTCACATGGGTCCGTTATGATGCGCTTTACATTACAGACAGGTGGGGAGTGGGACCAGGTATGGCAGCTGATGGGTTAAAGCCCCATGTCGTTCTCTATCCCTTTTCTCTTTTGCGTCAGGTGTTGTGAAGAGGAAGGCCACTTGGAGCTCGGATGGAGGTAGAGCGACATAGAGAAACAGTGAGGGAGCCATGGGGCCGAGCGGGCTTCTGACAGGCAACCCTGATGTCCAATCAGGAGAGAGCTCTCAGCGTGACTTCACAGCCGCGGGGGCTGAGAGGGGGAGGCGCGATGCGGGGGGAAAAAAGCAAATAGTTGAGTGAACAGCGTCAGTAGAGAGTGGAGTGGAGGGGACGCAGTGAGGACAGGGTGCCAAGAGGAGACACAGAGACACACAGCCAGATAGTCTGACGTGTATTCTCTGATTAAGGAGCCTCGCAGAAGAGAAAAAAAAATAGCTCTTATTTTTGTCTTATATGGATATTGATTTCTTTTTTTCTTCCAACTCCTTTCCAGACTGGCTCCATCACAGCAGCAGCACTGCGCTTCATTGGAATGTGCGCCGTAGCGTCTCCGGGACACGTCTGAAAAGCAAGACAGCCGAGACAGAATAGAAAAAGAGCTTCTGCAGTCATTCAAACTCCTTTAAGAAATCTAAATGCCTCTCTTTTAATGGGACAGATTTCCCTGGACGCCTTACACATTTTTTTGGAGACTTTTTACGCATTTTGGAGACTTTGACGAGTGAAATGGGTGATGGAAACGGACATTTTGTCTATTAACAGAGGATCATAAAGCTGTATAATATTTTCTACCCAAGTGCACTTGTTTTCCCCGGCGATGATTGTTCTTTTGATTGCCCTGTGCATCACGGATGGAGTGCTCTCTCAGATACGCTACTCGGTGCCGGAGGAGGCGGACCATGGCACACTGGTGGGGAATATCGCCGAGGACCTGGGGCTGGACCTTACCAAACTGGCGTCCCGACGCTTCCAGGTGGTGCCCAGCTCTCGGACACCGTACCTGGAGGTGAACCTGGAGAACGGCGTGCTGTTCGTGAGCGAAAAGATCGACCGGGAGCAGATCTGCAAGCAGAGCGCCAGCTGCCAGCTCAACATGGAGGTGTTCCTGGAGAACCCGCTGGAGCTCTTCCGCGTCGAGATCGAAGTGGTGGACATTAACGACAACCCGCCCAGCTTCCCGGAGACGGACATCACCGTGGAGATCTCGGAGAGCGCCACACCGGGCACCCGCTTCCCGCTGGAGAGCGCCTTTGACCCGGACGTTGGCTCGAACGCTTTACGCACGTACGACATCACCACTAACAACTACTTCTACCTGGATGTGCAGACCCAAACGGACGGGAACAAGTTCGCGGAGCTGGTGCTGGAGAAGCCGCTGGACCGGGAGCAGCAGGCGGCGCACAGGTACGTTCTGACCGCGGTGGACGGCGGCCAGCCGCCGCGCACTGGCACCGCGCTGCTGGTGGTCCGGGTGCTCGACTCCAACGATAACGTGCCGGTGTTCGAGCAGCCCGTGTACACGGTGAGCCTGTCGGAGAACGCACCGGCGGGAACGCTGGTCATCCAGCTGAACGCCACCGACCTGGACGAAGGTCTGAACGGGGAGATCGTCTACTCCTTCAGCAACCACATCTCCAGCCGCGTCAAAGACCTGTTCAGCATCGACGCGCGCACGGGGCGCATCGAGGTGCGCGGCGAGGTGGACTTCGAGGAGAGCAGCCTGTATCAGATCTTTGTGCAGGCGAAAGACCTGGGGCCAAACGCCGTGGCCGCGCACTGCAAAGTGCTGGTCAAAGTCAGCGACGCGAACGACAACGCGCCGGAGATCACCTTCAGCACCGTAACAGAGTCGGTGAGCGAGGCGGCGGCCCCGGGCACCGTCATCGCGCTGCTGAGCGTCACGGACCGGGACGCGGAGGAGAACGGACAGGTGCACGTGGAGATCCTCGGCGACGTCCCGTTCAAGTTGAAATCGTCTTTTAGGAATTATTACACCATAGTGACCGACGGCCCGCTGAACCGCGAGCACGCGGACTCCTACTCCGTGACGGTGGTGGCGCGGGACAAAGGGACGCCGTCGCTCACCGCCAGCAAATCCATCCGAGTCCAGGTGTCGGATGAGAACGACAACGCGCCCACCTTTACGCAGACCGTCTATGATGTGTATGTGACAGAGAACAACGTGCCGGGCGCGTACATCCACGCCGTCACCGCTCTGGACCCGGACGCCGGGCAGAACGCGCTCATCAGCTACTCCATCCTTGAGTGTGACATCCAGGGCATGTCGGTCAAAACCTACGTGTCCATTAACGAGGAGACGGGCTACCTGTACGCGCTCCGCTCCTTCGACTACGAGCAGCTGAAGGACTTCACGTTCACGGTGCAGGCGCGCGACGCGGGCAGCCCGCAGCTCTTCTCCAACGCCACAGTCAAAGTCATCATCGTGGACCAGAACGACAACGCGCCGCTGGTGCTGGCCCCGCTGGGGAAGAACGGCACCGCCAGGGAGCCGCTGCCCCGCTCCGCCGAGCCGGGCTACCTGGTGACGCGCATCGTTGCGATGGACGCGGACGACGGCGAGAACGCGCGGCTGTCCTACAGCATCCAGAGAGGGAACGAGAACGGCATGTTCCGGATGGACTGGCGCACGGGGGAGCTGCGCACGGCGCGGCGGGTGTCGGCCAAGCGCGACCCGCAGCAGATGTACGAGCTGCTGGTGGAGGTGAGGGACCACGGGCAGCCGCCGCTGTCCTCCAGCGCCAGCGTGCTCGTGCTGCTGGTGGACAGCGTGGCGGAGGGCCGCGGAGCCGGGGACCGCGCGGGCACAGCCAAGGCCAAGGAGGGCACCCTGGATCTGACCCTGATCCTCATCATCGCCCTGGGCTCCGTCTCCTTCATCTTCCTGCTGGTTATGATCGTGCTGGCAGTGCGCTGCCAGAAGGACAAGAAGCTCAACTTTTACACCTGCCTGGCCAGCGAGTGCTGCCTGGGGTGCAGCTCGTGCTGCTCGCGGCAGGCCCGCGCGCGCAAGAAAAAGCTCAGCAAGTCGGATATCATGCTGGTGCAGAGCGCCGGCAGCGTCAGCGGGGCCGGTGGCACGGCTCATGTGCCCGTGGAGGAGTCAGGGAGCTTCGGCTCGCACCATCAGAACCAGAACTATTGCTACCAGGTATGTCTGACTCCAGAGTCTGCCAAAACCGACCTCATGTTCCTAAAGCCACGTAGTCCGTCTAGGAGCACAGACACCGAGCACAACCCGTGCGGGGCCATAGTGACAGGGTACACAGACCAGCAGCCTGACATCATATCAAATGGCAGCATTTTATCAAACGAGGTAAGAGTCCCTCTCATACCTTACAGTTTAACCCCCCCTCCCCATCCCTCCCATCACTCCCTTCTATTCTGAGAGCCCTCAGCATGCCTACACCTATCTGAACACTTCCCCACATTAGATCTAATCTTAGATTAAATAGACTTTATCGATCCCAAATTGGGAAATGTCAGCAACATCTAAGACACACAGCACACATACAGAATATGTATGAGTGAGAAATAATAAATAGGATAGAATACAAGAATTCAAAAATAAAGATGTTTAGTTTAGTGTATTGATATACAAATACTACAGATTAATATGCACATAATCAATAAAAGATGTGATGGAGAGATGAAAAAAAAAACAACTTCAGAGGAGATCAATCTGGGCACTCTCCAATGCATACTCCGATGGAGAAAAATACACAGGAAAGAATGTGCAAACGTGTATACAAGTGGCGAATAAACATCAGAAGCCATTATCCCCCCCCCCCCCCCTCCACCTCGGTTCAGTGACAGGTGTGCACATGGATGTTATTAAGTACTATTACACACCGTATGCCACATTATTACCAGTTGCTGACATGTTGCCTTTAGCAGTCCTCAGGGAGGTTGGCCTTCAAACAGCAATGCCTGCATGCTTATGTTGTGCTCCCATGTAGGGCTGCAACTATAACCATCATTTCCATATTCGATTAATGTGTTGATTGTTTCCTGGATGAATGGATTAGTCGTTTGGTCTCTAAAATGTCAGAAAATGGTGAAAAATGTGGAGCAGTGTTTGCCAAAGCCCAAGATGACATCCTCAAATGTCTTGTTTTGTCCGTGTCAAAGATATTCAGTTTACTATCGCAGAGGAGAGAAGAAACTAGAAATTATTCACATTTAACAAGCTGACATCTCATTGATAATTCGATGCATCCTTGCAGCTCTACTTCCGAGGTTTTGAGATTATGGAAATCAGAATAAGAAAAGTGTATAGGGATAATGTATGGTGGCTCAGAGGCTGCTGGCTGCTGTGTGTGTGTGTGTGTGTGTGTGTGTGTGTGTGTGTGTGTGTGTGTGTGTGTGTGCGTGCGTGCGTGCGCGTGCAGGGCAGAGACAGAGCACACCGCAAAAACACACTCCCCATCAGATATGAGTAGAGCTGTAACAATTCCAAATGTTTTATTGATTGTCTCAGAAATAATTGCAATTAACAATATAGTCTGTTTCAGTCAAATTTTAAATTAATGTATTGCTTTTGCAAACAAATTCAAGTTTTGAATGAATCCCAGAATACATCTTTTGGTTATATATTACTCTCTGTGGCCCAGATAACGTAATAACACAGGTACGCATCCTATGAAGTAAACCACGCCTCTTTATTATCATAAATCATTGTATTTTTTTTCTTGAATTAACATAAAACTGACAATTGCCATCAACAGTCATACCCCTTAGGACCGTAGCTAATGTTGGCAATCAATTGCGGTTAAACAAAGAAACGATGATTATGTAGAAACAATTGCGATTAGACAATTATGTAATAATTGTTACAGGCCTAGTGTGTTTGTGTGTGTGTGATTCTGTGTGTGTGTGTGTGTGTGTGTGTGTGTGTGTGAGAGAGCACGCTTCAAACATACACTCCTCATCAGATATGAGTGATATGCAAGGGTGTAACTTTGGTTTGAGAAATGTGTGTGTTTTTAGGGGGGGGGGGGGCACTAAACATTGGGTTCTGGGGGTCCTCCGCCAAAAAAATGTTTTCTATTAGAATCCCATTTCCTGCATTTCTACATAAATTTAGGGACTATGGTGATACAAAATCCAGGAAATAATTAAGTTGATCATAATGATTCATTCCTCCAGAAAGATTTTGCCCTAGGTGATATGTATAAATGTTGAACAGAGCTCCAATTGATTCCATAGCATCAACAGTGAACTGTGTGGGCTGCGTCCCTCGCAGTTGGACGCTGCTGATGGTAATCATGTTACAAAAAAGGCGCTGGAGCGACAAACACTGACGTTGGCCCCTTTTTTTTTCTTTCAGACCAAACACCAGCGAGCTGAACTCAGCTACCTGGTTGACAGGCCGAGACGTGTCAACAGGTAAATATGGACCCATGTTCCTCGCTGCAGCCTCACCCTGTCACATCCGCCTGTAATAAAGCTCTTATCTGCCGACTGCTTCTACTTCACTCACCGATAACTCTCATTACTGTGATGATGCTCTAGATGATGAGATGGGATGAGGAAAGGGGCTGGAATAATCATAACCGCTGTTAAAGTGAGGCTTTGATTTAAGTGGAGATAGATTTGGGCGGGGCTTATTCTGCCTTCTTTGGATGTTTGTGGAAAACAGACATCCAAAAATATACATTTAAGTGTATATTTTACTACACTTTGTCTATTTGTGTCTGTAGATTTCTCCTAAATTCACCAAAGTTAGCATTAGATAATGCATCATTTGCATATTTAAACATTAGAATTTCAAAAAAACTTACAATGCATAAAATAATTGTCTTAATGTAAGTATTCAACTGGGGAAGTTCTGTCGTTTAAAAGGTTTTACCCCAATCACCTGTAGTGTCTTGCAAAATGTATGGAATTTTACAATCCATATCTTTAAATGCTGTTTTCTCCAAATGAGTTTTTTCTCAGACTCTGAGTCAGAAATCTCCACTTCAGTAGAACTTACATACACCAATCTTTTGCAGTGTCATTCCTATCTATATTTTGAAGCTTTTCACAGTTGGGGTTTGTCCGTGTATCATTCAGAGCCCGATTTCTCCTTGGTTTCAGTTCGGCGTTCCAGGAGGCGGACATGGTCAGCTCCAAAGACAGCGGCCACGGGGACAGCGAGCAGGGAGACAGCGACCATGACGCCACCAACCGAGGCCATTCCTCCGGTAAGAACTGGCTCCAGTGTGTGCGTGATACTGCCTCTTTCTTCACTATGGCTTTACTTGATTGAAGCTGAATGTTGAAAAGGCAAATGGCTGACTCTCTATGGCTTTTATAGGACTGGAGTGGGCTTTTGCTGATTAGCATGCAGTCACTATGCGCTGTGGTTCCAGGAGAGGATTGCTGTCTGTCTCTCCGCTGCTGCATTCTGGACTTGTTTTGCTCTGTAGCATTGTGTAGGGCGGAAAAATTAAAGCTCAATTTAATTAGGGCTATAGCACACGGCTGGCGCCTGCATCATCTGAGTCTCACAATCAGCTTTAATGCTGATGGTGTTGTACTTTGAGACGTACTGATTTCTCTCTAGTGGCACAGTGGCTTGGGATTTGCTGGTAGGCCTAGGAAGGAATAAAAGCTGGAAAAAAGGATGGCTAGCAACAGACAGGGGCGGTTCGGGGGGGGGCAGTGGCAAATATTTTCATACATTTTCAACCCCAACTTAATCCCCAAAGAGGGGATATTATTTATTTGCAGTAATAAATATAAATGTAGTTTAGTCTCGCATTGCCAGACCTTCCCCTTCCTCCACAGCGCTGCAAAGGAAGGTCTGGCTAGTCCACACGGTATTCCAGGATTGGAGAAAAACGTGCTCTGGTTTATTGGCATTTCTGTAAACCAATCACAATCGTCTTGGGCGGCGCTAGGCGCCCGACGGAGCCCCTGTGCCGCTGCAAAATAGCCTCGGGAAGAAAGTTGTTTTGGTCGAACGTGTGTACGTTCAAAAGTTGTTTTAGTCGTGCAACAGAAAACTCAGATTGGACAGATAGTCTAGCTAGCTGTCTGGATTTGCCCTGCAGAGATCTGAGGAGCAGTTAACCGTAGTCCTAGGAAGCGTTAGGTAACAGAAATCCGGTCGAAAAAAAGGACATCTGGCGGAATATCCATCAACAGGGCAATCCTGGAAGTGGAAGGTTGTGGATATAGACTAAATGTAGCTTAACATTGAGTATTCTTGTGTTTATTGTTATAACTGTATCGTTAGTCTTTTGTAGAACCAAATTAGGGCTGGGCATTATATCAATATTATATCGATATCGTGACAAGATATTGTCTTAGATTTTGGATATGGTAATTTCGTAATATGAAGTGTTGTCTTTTCCTGGTTTTAGAGGCTGCATTACAGCAAAGTGATGCCGTTTTCTGAACTCACCAGACTGTTCTAGCTGAGCTGTTATTTGCCTTTACCCACTCTTATGTCATTATATCCACATTACTGATGATTAGTAATCACAAATCTCATTGTGTAAATATTTTGTGAAAGCACCAATAGTCAACCCTACGATATCGCCGCAATATCGATATCGAGGTAATTGATCAAAAATAGTGATATTTTATTTTCTTCATATTGCCCAGCTCTAAACCAAATCTTTGTAGGGTTGTAACACTTGCGCTAAATATATTTGGTACCCCCTAAAATGGCATGCGGCCCCAGCCGTGCCCCTCCATTTGAAATGGTCTAGAACCGCCACTAGTAACAGAACCAGATCCTGTCCCTGTGAGCCGGGAACATGTCTCCTAATATTTGTCTCTGTGTTTTTCTGACACGTGATGATTTAATGTCGGCTGGGCAGAGAGCGAACCCCGCCGCCGCTGTTTTGTAAATACGTGGCGGTGTTAATGAGCAGCCGGCTCCCTGGGAGCTCGGTCACTGGGTGCCGAAGACCACTCGATGAGATGTGACAGGCGTTTTAATGAGGCCGCGCTCGCACTGGAGTGCTGGGAAGCGGACCAAATAGGTTGCGGCCGTAGCAAACAAAACAGACGATTCATTTGTTCATTAAATTAATTAATGCATTCATTCATGCAGCTACTCTCCAACTTGCACTCTCCCCCTGTAATTCTCTTTCCCCTCCCTGATCACATTCTACCAAACCCATCCTCTTTTTTTCTTTTCTTAATCTTCCTAAAGGAGCTCGTACAATAGGGCCCCACTGAGTTCTGAATGCATACATGTTTTATGTCTTCATTCAGTGGCGAGCTTTCTTGGGTGCGGGACGGAGCCTGTCGTAGATAGATAGATAGATAGATAGATAGATAGATAGATAGAAGTAAAAATACAAGAACACCTACTCAGCCTTGAAAAACAATGAAAACAACATAATTGTACAAGTAGAGAATAAAAACAAACAACCAGCATGTATACATAGAATATATGAAAAATATAGAATGTATATAAAAAAAATATGTAGACTAAATACACATGAGTGTGCAATTTGTGCTTTAGTGCAATAGTGTAATAAATGAGGTAATGACAGTGTTATCTCACACTCGGTGGTGAAATGTTTTTTGAAGAGTCTTATGGCTTGTGGTAGGAATGATTTTCTGTAGCTATCTGTGCAACACCGAAGACATCATGTCTGGTCAGCAACAGCGGGGCACACATCCACTGTCACTCCAGTAGGCCTGGATGTGTTACACAGACCATAGGAAACAGAAACACACACAGCTAACCTGTTTCAGCTCCAACCAGCTCAGAGTTAGACCCTCACAACTGCTTTACATTAAATCCTTTTTCACCAGCAGCTTTATGTAGATGGAGTGGTCCTATTTTGAGTGCATTAGCATTTCATGTGAACGCTGCCAGCCAGAGTTCATATTCTGTTATGAATAGTCGCACTCTGTTATAAAAGTAGGGCTGAGAATATTTTTAAAATGCATACCTGATTTTTGGTATCTATACCAAAGGGATACTTCTTTTGATGCCTTACTTTGAGGAATATAAACCCTGTTTATCATTTAAAGGTGCAGTAGGTAAGACTTATAAAACTAACTTTCTGTCATATTTGCTGAAACTGACCCTATGTTTGAGTAGAACTACATGAAGCAGGTAATTTAAGAAAAAATCCGGCTCCTCTGGCACCACCTACAGCCTGTAGTACAATTTGCAAAAATCCACCGCTCCCTGTTCAGATGCACCAATCAGGGCCAGGGGGGGGTGTCTAACTGCATGTCAATCACTGCTCATGCACCGCATTCATTCTCCCTTGTGGGAGGAGGGGCTTAGGAGACCGTTTTGGGCTTTAGCAGAAAGGGGGGAGGGACTGAGAAGTTGTCGATGTTCAAATTTTTTGGCTGAGTCCTGGATCTTCGCAATCCTACCTACAGCACCTTTAAGAAAATACGCCAAAGTTGTCAAATGTTAAATGTTGTCTGAACAAAATAAAAAAAAATAAAAGAAAACTATATCTACTACGAATCTGTACAGACATTTGATACCAACTTTTTCTTTCTCTGTGTGATGGACGCATTTTGGTCAGTGCTACAAAGGTAGTTTCGAGGTTTCAACTAGGGCTGCAACTAACTATTATTTCCATTGACCATTAATTGACCATTAATCTGTGGATTATTATGAATAGATTAGTTGTTTAGTCTCTAAAATGTGGATCAGTGTTTCCCAAAGCCCAAGATGACGTCCTCAAATATCTTGTTTTGTCCACAACTCAAAGAGTTTCAGTTTACTGTCACAGAGGAGAGAAGAAACTAGAAAATATTCACATTTAATATGCACCATGTGAGCATAAATAATAATAAACGTATTAAAACTACATTTTGACACAGGGCACTTATATATATATATATATATATATATATATATATATATATATATATATATATATATATATATCAATTCAATTCAATTTTATTGTCATTGAAACAATGTGCAGGCACATATGTAACGAAATGCAGGTCATTGCTTTCCAACAAACAGTGCACATGCACAGTACATTAAAACAGACACATTATTGACATTAAGATTATGTACAGGCTCAGAATTATTGTCAATTATATTATAAACGTGCACATTTTGTAAATGTACTTGTGCAAATGGCATAGTATATATTAAAGTGTAGTAACAGGAGGAGGAAGAAACATCATTGCATGTGACGCTAGTTAACACTACACTTAACAGCAGGTAACGTTAGCCTAACGTTAGCTAGTAGCTGGATTAAATACGGTTAAAATGTCAAACGGTGTAAAGTGTGACTGTGCGTTCACTTGAAACTGTTAAGCCTTGTGGTGCATTCAAAGTTACTGTAAAAAAAACTCTTTATTTATTTTTATTTTTTATTAAATATCAGTTCAGGCACCGTTTAGGCACCGGCACCATTTTAAAAGTTTAGCACCGGGATTGGAAAAATCTCTTCATTTATTTTCCAGCTCCTACTACGTGAGCCAGAGACGGCTCACGTAGCAGGAAAAACTCTACGCTATACAGAGACGTATAGCGTAGAGTTTTTCCTGCTTGTCTCTGCGACGTGTAACGTCAGACATCCAATCAGAGACATTCTTGGTAGAAGCATGCTGTGTGCTTGTTGGCACAGAGATTTACTCCTTAGGTATTGAAACTGGGTATTAAATGACGATGCATTTTTCGATACTCGATACTTAAGAGGCAAAAAAAAAAGTATTACATTTGGTACTCAGCCCTTCTGATCTGACGATAACCTCGGTGCTGTGGACCAGGGGTGTCGGACTGGGAGTGCCCCTGCTGTGGACACATGATAAATGTTGTCCAAACACAAGCAGCTGTACAGGAACTTTAAAGTGTGAAATCCGGAAGGAAGTATTTGATCAAACATGAACAAAAATCTGAATCTAAAGTTGGCGCCAACGTTTAGCACAGATTCAGCCGTTTGTTGCTATGGACACATTTCAATTGGTACCACACAGACATTGAGGTTTTAAGTTCTTTTTTCACCCATGTTGGACATTTTCATTCCCACTCAGGTCTGAGCTGGCCAGCTGCTTTATGTCCTGTTTTGAGTGCGTTAGCATTTCATCGCCAGCCCGCCTGTTCACACAGTCCCACTCTCTCTCTCATACACCGAAGTGTGCCATGTTGTCGGTCCAGTTGGGATGCAGCGGCAGGCCCAGCAGCGCTGCAATGCTGACTTTGAGTACCCTTGGTGTAGCAAATAGGCTGCGGCTACTTTGTTGCAGAGTTACCAGCCAGCTTAGTGCCATTAAACAGATTATTTGCCGTGCATTAAGTCTTTGTTTGATTAGGATAATTGATAGCGTGGCTTAGAGACCCACACTTCTGCTCCGTCAACGCTGAAAAAAAAGAACACAGGCTTTACTCTCTGTGTGCTAATGTAGTTTGTCAGCGGTGAGGGTATACTCAAAGTGCGTCAGTGTTTAATAAATGCTAATGTTGATTAAACATAAAATGTTCCTGTCATCCATCAGCGTGGCGTGTTAGCCTCTTCCCTTTGGCTCTGACAAGGGACGTCAGTGGGGAGGAATTCACTCTCATCTGTTTTTTGTTTTCCAGAGAGACGTTTTGGTCCATGTAATCAGATTCATGGGAGGCGTATTGGTTGTTATCTTGGATTTAAAGCATGAGCATTACACATTGACAGATAAATACTCCAGTGAGATTAGTTTGAACATATTGAACATGCTGGAGACAGGCCTCACTGTTTACCCTCTTTGCCCCATCATTTGCCTGTCTTTTTTTTGTCCTTTTCTGCTGTAGCTGTGGTTGTATTTTTGACCACCAGCACTACGAGATGGTTTACACAGTGATTTGTGTTCTCTTTTTTCCCCGCTGTGGGCTGCGTTGTCGTGCCAACATTTTCTGCTGCTTCACACTCTTGTTCCCTGATCCAAACCACTTGATTATTCCTCATCAAGGATGCATTTAAACAGTTACAGAGTCCAGGAATCACCCGCAACGGACGCATATAGGATATATATATATATATATATATATATATATATATATATATATATATATATATATATATATATGTAAATATAGCATATATTTCTTTTTCCAAGGCATTTCAGTTTGTGGTAGAGAGTGACAGAGAGAGAGAGAGAGAGAGAGCGCGAGAGAGAGGGTGGGGGGAGGAGGGGGGGGGGGGGTTTGCAGTAAAGGTCAAAAGCAGGTTTCACGTGAACAAATACTTCACATTATGTGCCATCACACAGTGCAGTGTGCAGATGCGTGTGTGTGGAGTTCTACCAGTGATGATGTGATGACCCCATCCTTTAAAGATGGATTATTTTAGGCTACATTTACATTGTAACGTTTTGGTTTTTAAAGCGGAGCTTGGAGCCAAAAGCGATTTCCGTTCACTAGGGCTGTCCCTAACGATTATTTTTGATACCATCTTTTCGATTAGTCGATTAATCTAACAATTGATTAGCATATTATTCTAAAGATTCTTGAACTGAGCTTTGGAGAATCAGTATTTTTACTTAAGTACTTGATATAAAACTTAAAATGGCTATGACATGGATTTCTTTCATCACTGGAGTAATATGCAGTCAAGATAATCACTGGCAAATGTATTTTTGCATCAGTGTGAGGCAAGGAAAATAATTGAAACGCAGGGCTCCAGCCTACGAAAGTGGCCTGAAGTTTATACTTTGTGCGTTGGTGTGCGCGTCGATCTCTTTAAGAGAATAGCAGGGCCGGCATGTGTGTGTGTGTGTGTGTGTGTGTGCGTGGGGAGTGTGTGGTAGAGCGAGTGAGAGAGTGACGTTGATTAGCTTCGGAGCGAGTAACGACTCTAGAGTCTAGGGCTGCAGGATAAGAGGAAAATATGCTATAACGTTGTGAATATAGCGATAACGATATTACTAAAGATAAATAAGAGATATTAAAGTATACTCAATTCTGTATAACACAAAAAATCTCTGAGTGTCTATCGCGGTATGTCGCAGCCGTTCGCGATATGTATATTGCGTCAGTTAATATTGCGATGACAATAAAAAAAACAATATATTGTGCAGCTCTACTAAAGTCATAGTGAGAGAAAGTGTCTCCCTCTTAACATGGGCTACAATGGGAAATTGGCATCACCGATTCCAGTATTTTTCAATACATTTGTCATTTGTCATTTTTCTCCCAAAATGCTAGTACTATATCATTTCTATCACACCTTACCACTACTACTGCTATTACCATTTAGCATACTGTTATAAACTGTAAAATATTCATAACATCAAAAATGTCAGAATAAAGCCAACAGTGTGCTGCTGTAGATAACAAGGTGAAAACATGATAGGTGCCACAGCTCAGAGTTAGTCAACTCACAACTTTGACTAAAGTTGGCAAAATATATAATATGGTACAAATATTTCAGTCCTTGAGGTTGATTTAGAATTTCCATTTGAGTGAAAACAATCAGAGTTGTGCTGAGAGTTTATATATATATATATATATATATATATATATATATATATATATATATATATATATAGTACAGCTGCTCAATTATGAAATGTTTGAATTTGAAAAACAGTGAAACAGTGAAACAAATCGACAGTGAAAACATCCTGAACAGTGAAAACATCCTGAACAGTGAAATTCCCCTTCATATTTTTCCTGTTTGAACTTTTTTTTCTCCATTCAGAACATGAGACAAAATAAAAGTTAAGTTGCAAAATGTAATGTGCGCAATAATCGCTTTTCTCCAATACTCTGTTTTTGTGATCGAAAATTCAATTAATTGCACAGCCCTACTGCATAGTAAAAGCTAAAATACAGGAAGTTTTTTCCTCCAGGATATTTTACACCAGACATCCAGTTCGTAATACTGCAATATATATTGCAATACCTTCATTAGTGGGGCCACAGGCTCAATCAGCAGTGTGTTACCTCCTCCAGTGATGGATAGAGAATTAACATACAGTTATTGAAATGAAAAATCTTGGAGATTAAAGATTTAAGTAAGAATGAAAATAGCAGATTGTAAAACAGAATACTCCACTACAAGCCCAATGATTCCTGCATTCAAAATGTTACTCATTAGGCATAACTCTCACATACACATATTATTACTCTTCCACTATATCCATGGCTCTTACAGATGATGGATTTTTACTCGAGTAATGGACATGTAGTTTCACTTTCAGACACGCGTATTTTATATTATAAAGAATAAATGAGGTCTAGCATGAAAATGTATGTAGGAATACAATAAGTGTATGTAAAATAAAGTATTGTAAGGTATTCTATTGTTCAACCTGTCAGTGAAATACCTTACAATATTATGTATTCTATGATGACTTGCATTATATTTTCACTCTTACAGATGTCTCTCTTTGTGAACATATATTCACTTTGAATTACATGGACAGTATATTCTATTTCATACAGAGCACTTGTACGCACTGTCTGTAAATATGCTCCCACTCATTTTAATTTAACAAATACATCTGTAGCAATGCATCACATTTTATCAAAAGTATCCTTCAGGTCAACTCTTGTTATTCAATGCAACAACGCATAACAATAGTAGTAAAAGTACAACTAGATTGAAATATTCAACTAAAGTAGCAGTACTGGAGACAAGCACATGCTCACATAGCAGAAACTGCAACCATCTCATTTTACTGACTGATTTAAACGATGAAACAGTTATGAAAACTGTCGTAGTTTTTTATTATCAAGCAATTGACAAATTTCATCTCACAATATTGGGATCCCTATTTAATCGTTTGAATATATATATATATATATATATATATATATATAAGGATGTGTATGTATTGGAGGGGAGGGGGGGGCTTGAATGTGCTCAGCTTAAGCATAGGTCATATTTGTGGTACTCACCATTGTGGTTGTAGGATGTCCAATATGTGGTACGGCACTGGTGCATTATTTTGTTATTTATACATAAGTTATAGATCATAGCATGATTTAACGGGAAATGTGCAATCTGGGTAGAATTAAGTGCAATATGAGGGGGAGGATGTGCAGCGGGTTCTCTTTCTTCTGTGTGGGGGAAGGTTGGGGGGGGGGGTCCTTGTGTGAGGTTTATAGAATGGTTATTGAATGCATTTGGATGAGATAATGTACGCTTATCTTTCTTGCATGGTTACTGTATGCCTACTGTGTGTTTATGTGCGATGCGTCGCCATTTTGTGTTCTCTCTGCTTCGCAAGATGAATTTGTCCTATAGGAGACAATAAAGGTTTATCTTATCTTATCCTATTTGGTGCCAGAAGCCCTTATGGGTCGACTTTTGAGTGTGAAATATTGAAAATAGTACTGTGACAAAAAAATAAATAAAACCCTAACTCAAGGGCCACTTAAGCTTTCGTGGCATTTTCAACTGTAGGCTTGTTGTGTGTGGTCAGTGTTGAGTTGTACTACAGTGGTATTGTAGTACTGTATTGTAGTTCAAGTGCTGAGAGTGAACTCTTGAGTTAAAGGTCATTCTTTTACATGTTCTTGTTTGCTGCCGGACCCTCCAGGAGCACTTCCCTCAGGTACCCCCATTTCCAGTCCCGCTACATGTGTAAAATACATATTATCAATATAGCCAATGTCACGCACTTGGAGAAGATTATCCATTCCCCACACACACATACACACACACACACACACACACACACACACGCACACACACACTCACACACACACACACACACACTCCGCTCCCATCTCTCCCGGCTGCCGTGATAAATTCCTCCTTAGGCCCGCAGTTCCTGTTATCGCAGTGGTAACAGCTCGCTGATCAGTAATTCATTTTTCAGACCTCTGCATACCAATTACCAAATGAAGGTTATTATCGGGACTTTGCGTTTGCCCTGCACGAGTGCCGTGCAGAATGCTAAGAGATGAGATGAGGCGTTAGAAGAAACGAGGGCCATTCAGAGAGACATTACCCTCCCCTGCGCTCTGTCTCTGCACCGGCCTCTCTGATGGTTTTTGGCTTAGCGCGAGACATGTTGACACACTTTCTTTTTATCCCGTGTTGAATACTAAGATCCTGTACTCTGGAGCCAGACCAAGCCTCATAACTCACGGCGACTGTTTGCTAGGAGAAAAGTGTTGGACAACTTACATAGTGGAGAGATAAGGACGTTACCCACAACCTTTAATTTATAATTTAAGCATGGCCCCTGATCTCTGTGTGTGTGTGTGTGTGTGTGTGTGTGTGTGTGTGTGTGTGTGTGTGTGTGTTCTTGTTTAACTATATTTGTGGGGTCCAAAAACTGGGAATGAAGTATACTTGTGGGGTCCGGACAGCTTTGTGGGGCCAAAATGCTGTACCCCACAACTTTAAAGGGCTGTTTGAGGGTTAAGACTTGGTTTTAGGATTAGGGTTAGAATTAGGTTATGGTTAGGGTGAGGGTAAGGGTTAAGGTTAGGGTAAGGGGCTAGGGAATGCATTATGTCAATGATGGGTCTCCACAAAGATAGTGCCATGCATTATGTGTGTGTGTGTGTGTGTGTGTGTGTGTGTGTGTGTGTGTGTGTGTGTGTGTCTGTGTGTGTGTGTGTGTGTGTGTGTGTGTGTGTGTGTGTGTGTGTGTGGTTTATAGCTGAAATGTTTTTATCCTCCTGATTCAATAGAGACTGTCTCATGTGCCAGGGAAACATCTAATTTCAACATCTAATTTTGCCAAAATGTCAAGAAATATCAAGATGTCTTAATCTAGCGTGTGTGTGTGTGTGTGTGTGTGTGTGTGTGTGTGTGTGTGTGTGTGCGTGTGCGTGTATGTGCGTGTGTGTATGTGTGTGCGTGTGTGTCTCTTATCTCTCTAACAGTTTAAATGCCACATTTCCCGTTCCCATTTTGAGAATTAACACAGCATCCATTTTGTAATGGAAGCAGAGCTCTGTGTCCTCTTTGCACTATTTTCTTTTTTTGTTGCTGTTGCTGCAGTGCCCACAATGCATCACTCCCTGCCCGCCCAGGTGTACTTATACAATAAGTCGGCGCCCAGCGTGCGTTCTGGTCGCGCCCCCGTCACATGAGTTGTTTCCTCCCATGTAAGAGGCCGTATTAAAACGTAATGTGATGGTGTATTTATGGCATGTTGGTTAATATTTAATAAGAAACCCTCTCGTTAGGAGCCTGGGCAATTTTCCAAGCTGTTAGTGACGGCAAGCCAAATTAATCCGCTTTGTAACAAAGCAAATTCCCCCTTTGCTGACCGCTACAGACACACACACACACACACACACACACACACACACACACACCCTCTGCTTACTGGGGCGGCAGCAGACCTTAGTCTAATCAGTCTGTATTCAGAGGGATTAGTATCAGATAGCCCGAGCTGGACAGTTCAGATTGTAGCCCCAAACAGCAGCTCAGACACAAATACACAACAAGCGGATTTAGCTTTCAAAATACATGCAAACACGGGATCTAGGCCCGACTGCAAAAAACATATGGGGCAATGAAAACACAATTTGGCTTAAGGCTTACACTCGGCCTAAATAGCTGTGCCGAACAGCTAACATGCCTGTTAGCTCTGCTCCCCCTCTCTGCTCTCTGACACCAGGGGATTTTTCTCACAGAGAATTCCAGCTGTTAAAAAAGCCTCACAAATAATTACTCCACATGAAAGCGAGCACACTCAAACTAGTTTTGGGTCGTACCTGTAGCCAGCCTTTCATGGAGGACAATAGGTTTTGTAAAGAGGGGTGAGACTGAGGCCCATTCTGCTAAAATACAACATATTGCTTGTAAGGAAATCATTTCCAACATTATTTTATCGAAACAACTGCACACTGATTTTAATATAAAAGGCAACACTAAAAAATGTGATATGCCGCAGCCTTTCGCGATGTGGTTATTGCGCCAGTAGATACGCGATAACGATGATATACAAAAAGATATATTGTGCAGACCTAACACACACACACACACACACACACACACACACACACACACACACATATACACTCTCACTCCCTTTGTCGTATAAATCCCGGCCACCTTATCCAGAGGAGCTTTTCTTTGCAGCTGCATGTTGGTGCGTGTAAACGCCTGCAGCTCACACACAAACATCCAGAGACCTACGATTGAAGACAGATTCGCGGTCACAGCCACAGGCTCTCTGTCTGCTGAGCCAAACACTGAAAAAACATTCACAATGGTCACCATTAAGGTCACGTCTTAAGTGTTTTTCCTAGGAATGTTGGCAACCTGGGGGGAGTTTATACTCTACAATGGAAGTAGTTTACTCACTTAGTACATATAGTCAAGTATTGTACATAAGAACACGTTTGAGAGTGTGGTCTAGACCTACTCTATCTGTAAAGTATCTTGAGATAACTCTTGTTTTGACACGATAAATAAAAATGAATTGAAATATATTTTCTGGTGGTTAACCGCATTAAACACTGAGTCACTTCTCAAAATAAAAAAAACATATTTTACAAAATGGATTCAAAGTTTCACTGGGAAACAACAAGAAATGACACATTGAGAAAAACGAGAAAGAGAACAATAAATCATGATGTAGTCCGTTATTAAATGTGCCTGTTTTTACTGCTAATTCAATAAATGTCCCTGGTTGTATTGCAGCAATCTGCTTGACTCTGTTTCGGTTCATGATTCCAGAACGTTCCAGAAACAAGTGGAAGTTACAGCTCTCACTCACTGGCTCAAAGGATTCTCCTTTGGAATAAAATGGGTCTTAAATGCTTAAATAATCTAAATCCCTTGTTGAGGCAGATGTTGTTTTATTTATTTTTTTGCATTGAAACAAACGTTTTTAAAATCCTTTGATTCTGATGCATTTACACATGTAACATTTATGCTTTTAGTGCTTTGACATTCTTTCTGAAAAGAAAGAAAAGCTCAACTGTAGCTCCGCCTGACGTGAAAGAAAAGACGGTGCATACCAAATATATATATATATATATATTTGTTTCACCAGTAAGCTGACTGAAATGCTTATAATATCAAACATAAAACAATCATGTTTTCTATGTAACGTCTTAGTCTAAAAAAAGGATCCAGTAATTGTAGCTGTTAGATAAATATAGTAAAGAGTATTTCATGTATAAAGTCAAATTGCATATGACCACAAAATTGAAATTATATATATATATATCTGTAGGTACTGTTCATAGACTGCTTTCATAATAACAAATCTCTTCCACACAAAGTTACTCTACTGACATAAAGAGTTAAATATTTTATAACCTGATTATATGTTTTGTAATTAATACATAATAAGTAAGTAACTCATTATGTAGCTGTCAGAGAAATGTATTGCAGTGAAAAGCACCATAGTTCCCTCTGGTGTGTGTGTGTGTGTGTGTGTGTGTGTGTGTGTGCGTGCGTGTGTGTTAGCAGAGTTTTTTTTTTATATCCATTGTGCGGGCGGCATTGATCTGAACGATTGTGAAACAGAAATTCCTGACAGGAGGAATCAAAGAGCAGGTTTCATACATACATATCGTGAAAATATTGTGGAAATACGTCAGATTGTGTCGTGTGTGTATCTGTCTGTGTCTAAAACACCTCTCTGCTCTTTCTCTCCTCTCTCCTTCACCCCTTCCCTCCCCCTCTTTCTGTCCCTCCCCTCCCTCCCTCCCCTACAGGCGCCGACCTTTTCTCTAACTGCACGGAGGAGTGTAAGGCGCTGGGCCACTCGGATCGCTGCTGGATGCCGAGCTTCGTGCCCTCTGACGGGCGCCAGGGCCCGGACTACCGCAGCAACCTGCACGTGCCCGGCATGGACTCGGTCCCGGACACAGAGGTATTTGAAAGCCCCGAGCAAACGGCCGATAAGTCATTCTCCACCTTTGGCAAAGAGACGCCTCTCAGTCACCAACACCTCCACCACCACCAACACCTCCACCTCCACCCTCTCAAAAACCATCACCTCAGCCACCACCAGGGCTCCTTACAGGGGACAGAGTTGGAAGCATTTGTGCCTAGCTCCAGAGCGCCTTATAACCCGGCTTATTTAAGTGAGTATTGTGTTGCCCGCCCCGCTCTCTGATCTGGTGATCCAATTAGGTGAACAAAATAAAGATTCCAAAATTCAATTTTCTCTCCTGGATTGGCTGGGCAAGGAAAGGAAGCGTGAAATTCATTTCAGTTCTGACCCCTGTCCTGCCAGCCTTCTTGTCAGAGTGTTTAACTAACTCTTCCCTCTTTCTCAGGCATCTCTATTATCCCCGACTGGGATGATCTTATCTCCCCTCACCTGCCGTTTCAATTCACTCCCCCGCGCACACACGTGCACACACACACACACACACACGCACACGCACACACACACACACACACACACACACACACACACACACACACACACACACACACACGCCTCCAGCAACGATTGGCCTGTTGGTCTTTCCAAATTAAACATGCCAAAAGCAATTATGTTTTATAGGTTTACTTTGATGTGTGGGGATGTTAGCTTAAAGGAAGCTCTGTCTCATTATAAAAAAAAAAAAACGAACGGCTGCTGTAATATAAGTGACACTGGCCCTCTCACAAAGCTCAGCAATGAAAAATGGCAGTTTGTGAGGCAGGCAGTGAACCTAGCGTCTCTTCTCATCCGGTAGACGTCATTGTGCTGGAGCCCAGGATCAAACAACCAGTTTTAAACATTTGGAGGAGGAGGGAAAAAAATAAAGGAAAGAAGAAGGGAAATTCTTTTCCCCAGGAATTACTGTTTCTAAACTCTCATTCAAAGGGCCACAAAGAGATACATCCTCAATCACTGCAATTTGGTGATAATGCTTAATTATAATTCTGTCATGCGGCGCCTGAAGAGGCCCCCCCTCTCTCATCATCCGACACAGCGAGCGGGAATTATCAAAGTGTCAGAGCAGCGCTGCTTCCACGGCACACTGTTCGGAACAGCAGGGACCCCCTTTGATTAATGTTTTATCCATTTGCTATGCGTTTTATTTTTTTTGGTTTAATCCTTTATCAAATAGTTGTATCGATAATTTTTTTCAATGTTTTTGTCACGTTTTTTTAGATTTTTTTTGTCGCCTTTTTTCGAGTTTCTTTCGGACCATTTTTTTTTCGACATTTTTGTCGCTTTTTCCGACGTGCTAAGTGAGGTGGCTGGAAAAAAAACCTGTGATTCTTTCATCAGATTTTTATACCCACTTATGCCAATTTTTAGGAGTTTTTTTCCCCGAGGTTTTTGTCGTTTCTTTCAACGTTTTTGGCTATTTTTTTTAGGTTTTTTTTTTTTTAATTTTTAGTTATTTTCTTTTTTTTCTCTCGAGGTTTTTGTCTCATTTTCCATCCAAGCAGACATGTCCCTGGACCTCCCTAGATAGTTGGAGATCTCAACCCCCACCCCCCTCCCCAATGTTGAACTCAAAGTTACGCCCTTGTTAGATTGTATTGATTGCTATGAGGAACTACGGCAATGATGGGTTTCAGCAGCATGAAGGCACGTATAGAATAAAGATCAGTTAATCCTCCTGTTGTCTCTCGGGTCAAATTAGACCCGTTTTTGAAAAGATTCTATAACCGAAATTTTGGCTTTCTTTCAACCTAATTGCCCAAAAATAAACAACACGGATGGATGGTGGCTGAAAACGCTCTTCACAAGTCAAATGAAAGATTCCGCTCAGTACTTTCATCGACTTTTGGGTGTTTTTATTCAATTTTATAGCTTCATCCTGACTAAACTGACCGTCTCAATGTAAGTAATCAACCGGGGACGTGTCATGGTTATATCTATTAGTTAACAGAACATGTTCAGTTTTTTTTCAACATTATCAATAAATGAACTGGCATCATTATAGAAATGCAGTAATGCCGCATGTGCATCACAGATAGTTACATTCCAAGCAGGTTATATTAACATTATGCTGATTACAGCAGTAATGTAAGCCTGCAGTACTTGTGGAAATACAGAATAAGCAATCCGTAATTATACAGTAGGTGTACAAAATAAACATGTAAGTATATAAGTTGTAGTGATGTAAAGCAATGACAAGAATATATTTTAACACCATCGAATGAAATATAAGAATAACACGACGGCATGTCCAATGCACTTATGATGTAATACAAATACAGCAACATTGCAGCAGTGACAACGCATGTCGTCGCTGTCGGGCAGAAACCTTGTATCTCCATATTTCGTCATTTTGAATTTTTTTCATAAATCAATGCTATCGGTCGCCCTTCACATCTCTGTGTGTTTTACACACATTATGTAAACAGTGACAAGGCAGTTTGACTGCGTCTGCGGTTAATGGCTCAATATTAGATATATTATATCATATTTCAAATAAGTCTCTATCCATTTCCTGAAAAAACAACGGTTTGGGACGTACAAGCTTTTTACCCGACAGCTATGGTATTTGACAATAAAGGCAAAAAAACGTGAAAAGAAGATGTGAGGACTTCATGTAAAAAACATCTCCTGCACCCACTGCATCAAGCATCTTACTATTAAACAACTTTCAAATGATTATCATTTCTATTTTTTTCCTCTTTATGCTTTCCAGCCTTCAGTTGGATGCACACTGTGTGTGTGTGTGTGTGTGTGTGTGTGTGTGTGTGTGTGTGTGTGTGTGTGTGTGTGTGTTTATTATGGGCTGGTGATGCAGCACTCCAAGTGAAGGGCTCCCAATATCGCCGTGTTTCCCACGAACACCGCCGCTCGCTCCTCTCTCTAAGTAGATCACTGTGGCCCTTATGCTAATGAGTGTGGGGGTGCCAAGGGGAGGGGGGGGGGGGGGATAATAGCAAAAGAGGGAACAACAGTCAGAGGCGTGGAAGAAGGGATAGAATGATGATGCTAAGAGGCTGAAGCTCCCTAATCTGATCGAGTCAGCCAGTGATACAGAGACGCTTTTGTCCGGTGCCTGGCCTGGGGTCGGGTCAGGGTGGGGTGCGGGGATGTGGGGGGGCGGGGGATGATAGCCAGAGACCAGTGATTACCATCATCAAACTTAGACACCATGGAGGCAGAGTGGGGAGGGGGAGGGGAGAAAGAGAGGTTAGACTCCAGACTGAGCCTCCCTCTTTTGTTGTTGTCCTAAATAAATTGGCCATGCAACATTCACCAGCTCCCACCCACTCCACTGTCACTATTTCCATACCAGCCCCTCTACCCCACTTCACAAACATAGTCACACACACATTATCCATGAGCCATTTCACAGGAGTGAATTAAAGCGGCCCAGCTGAGGGATGTGACACTTCCTAGCCCTCGTTGTGCATGTGTGTGTGTGTGTGTGTGTGTGTGTGTGTGTGGACCCTCGGATTCTGTGTGAATGAGGCCATTTAAGTCCTGTTTTTCTTTCTTCTTTGTTTTCTGTCATTCCTCTCAGACAAACTTGAAACCCCCCTGCCCCTACACACACACACACACACACACAAACACACACACAAACACACATACACGTAAACAAACAGCTAACCAAGCTTTGTGTTTTTCTCTGCTTCTTGCAGCGAGGAAAAGGGTTTGCTAGCTCTTTCCGCGTGGACATACCGGACACCGCGTGACTTTGCACAATCACTCCCAGAAGACCAAGGCTATAAGAAAAAAAGGCATCAAGTTTTCAACCCATTTTGCCCTCAGCCCCCCCTCACCCAGCAACCAAATTGAAAATGAAAAACACACTCGACTACACACAAAACGAGGAACGACCCTGCTTCCTTAAATTTCTCGGAGCACTGCCGGAGGCACCTCACTTTAGGGATTTGGAGACGGTCGGACACAGGGTGGGGGACACGGAGTGTGGGGGATGGATGGGTGCAGGCAGGTAGATGGATAGCCTTACTGGGAGGACGCCCATTGTCTCAGCAGGACTGAGAAACTAACAGAGGAGGAGGAAAGGAGAGCGATGACGGACAGAGAGGTGAAACTGGACACTGATCTCTCCGTCCTTTTCCAATCTGCGTGTGCCTGTTTACAGCACTAATGTACTCACCGGAAACCAAGACTACACGTGTACTGAAAGACAAATCAAAAAAAAAAAAAAAAAAAGGAGAGCCACCCAGAAAAACCGCCACTGAGCCCTTTAGGCGTTTGTACTCGCAGAGACGCCAAATTGTACAGGAGAATCTTTGTGCATTTTCAAAATGCAATACCACTGTTTTTCTATTCTGTTCGTGTGGTCAGGTGTCTCTTTTCCGATCTACTTCAAACTTTGTAAGAAAACTTTGTGGGCAGGCTACTTTTTTTTTTTTTTATTTATGTTTTATTTTATGAGTTCTTTTTTTCTTTTCTTTTTTTTTTTTTTTGCTTTTGGGTTTGATTTGTTTATGGACAATGTTTGACCTACACTTTCTGGATTCTGAGACGTCGAGTAGTTTCTATCATGTGTGAGAAGTGTTTACTGTACTCTTTTAAAAATTTTAAGCTGAATATAAAACTCTACATATATAAATCTATCTATATCTACTTGTTCTGAAGGCGTGCTATCCGTTTGCTGGGTTCCACATTCTGATTCAGAGGTTTGACTCTTGTTTAAGAGGCCCTGAAGAAGGCTTTTTGTGTTTGTTTTTGCCAGTGGGAGACATGAAGAGAGACAGAACAGCCTTAGCATTATTTCATGTTTTTTTGTTTTGTTTTGTTTTTCTTCCACTTTTGGATATTGATAAAGATCATGTCTTATAAATAAAAAAGGAGGTAATAATTTAGATTGAAGTCCATGGTAATTCTGTGTCATTGTAACCAAAACGTTAAGGGTCCATTTATAAAGAAACAGATCAAAAACAAGGCCAAATTCAAAAAGGTGTTGTACACGACGCAGTGGTATGTACACACATTTCTTTTTCACAAATTACAAACACAAACACACCAATATGCCAACAATAAACTGAAAATGGTGAAAAGGAAGGTCTTATGTGCTTTTATTTTGACATTCATCTGGTCGAACGGGAAAAGTAAGACTCTAAGACTAAGAGGTGGACTGATTTCAGAATCAGAATCAGCTTTATTGACCAGGTTCGGGTAAACAAACAAGGAATTTGACTCCGGTTAATCTTCGCTCTCAAAGTACAACACTCACTTAACACATAAAGAATAAAGGACGGTAAGAAATATAAAAAAAATACTGTTAAGTATACAGTATAACAATACAATAGAATTTACAAATTTACAAAAAATATACAATAACAATTGAAGAGAGGGAAGGAATAGTACAAATAGGAGCTCTGTGCCTCCAGAGTCATGGCTTTATACCGCCGAGCACACTGGGAAACTGAGCACCAGGTTCCAATTGTTTTTTAATCATTTGATTAATTGCACATTTGTTTGGGAAGCTGCATGATTTAAGTACAAGATGAACTACAGGAAGGCTGGTCCTGCATCATAACCTAATTGTTTGCTCCTCTTGACGGATGCTGTTTTAAAATGTGAATTAAGCTGTTTTATCAAGTTATCCCAAAGTGATGGAGCCTGAGGCAGCATCACTCCAGTGTACGAGCTCTGGGTCTCTGGACACAAGATGAGGA